>NW_028318040.1:5928461-6247307 GCF_062004578.1 Staurois parvus | reverse complement strand
CCTTCTGGCTTCTTAGTGCTCAGTTCAAAAACCTGCATCTCTGATGGTACGGTGTGCATTAGAGCGTATAGAATGGGCAGCTTGCATAATGCTGAATGTAGTTTGGTGCTGTCTTAACATTGATAAAAAAAAAAAAAAAAAAACTTTGTATTAGTACTGTTTGGACCTTGAAGAGGTCCTAAAAAGCCTTAAAAGCGTGTCCTGAACATTTGGCAAACAAAAGTATCATGGACACTACCCAATTGTTCTTGTTGCTAATGCTTGCTACAATCACCTCAGACATGATGTTAGTTGCCAAGAAAACTCTCAACGACATCCTTGAATGCTTTGCAGACAGTTTTCTCTGAGCCCACGAACAGATCTTCCATTCCCTTGTTATTGATGATGTATCTGATCTGTGGATCAACAAAAATGCCTTCCTTAAAGCGGTTTTAAACCCCTGCAAGTGAACAGCCTCAGGAGAGACACAAAAGAAACATTCTGCTAGTTATATCTGTTTAAATGGATGTAGAGAAGAGATGCCTGCAGATAAGAGTCCAGAATTTACACAGCTTTTGAGCTTCCAGAGGCAAGGGGTTTGGGATCCGATGTCACACTGCACAGCTCAGAGGAGAGTGTGGAGTGCAATTTGAGTGGCTGGAAGGGACAAACTTTGCCCTCTAATCTCATAGGGGAACATGCACCACTGAGGCTATTACATGCTGTAGGCACCCTCCCTGTCGATCCCTTGGAGCCTGCATATTCTGCCAAAAAATATTCACACAGATAGAGGAACAAGACTGCAAATAAAAACAAAACAGTGATATGGATTGAGGTAAGTACACTATAGGATAGGCTATGATTTGTTCAGTTTTCGTGTCAGAGGTTTACAACCATTTTAATCTTGGCATCAGTTACTGGAAAAATCTGTATCAAATGATAAAAACCTTCATCTTCTCTGTTCAACACTTTCACAAAAATTTTCATCTGTCTAGGTTTTATGTTAAGTGGAAGCAAAAATATTTACATTGGGTCAACAAGTGATTCCTGTGCCACATTTCGGTCCTGGAATCCATTTCTTTTGGAATGGTCATTTTTAATGTAACATGACTCTTGCATAGCTGTCCTATTTGCGTATGTAATAACTGTACTTGGCATATCCAAACAGCATTCCAAGCAGGAGGGCTACTACTTTTAGATCTCCAGATATTTCAATTGTACTTTGTGTACAGGATGTGCTTTAACAGTTCCATGCTTTGTAGGTTTTTTTCATGTGTGCGTAGTCAACGGGTATGGCGAAATGGGGGGGGGGGGAGAAATGTTCATAAAACAAATTTTGTTTTCCAGCGCTCTCTTTCTTGCCAAGATCCGTCTTGGTACTTTAAGAGTAATTCCTCTTTATTACGGTATTATTATAGTATGATAGTAAAATGCTATGATTTGTAAGTTTGTCCATCTTTGCCCTCGATGTGTTGGACTAATTGTACATGCTGTAAGAAACTGGCCACTCTAGGATATGGATAGCCAAAAACCACCAGGTCAGAAAAGTCTTAATTCTGACTTGCATTAAAAATAGACAGATAAAGATAGGGCATTCAGACTCCAAGGAACATTTTCACAATGTGTGCTTTGCTAGCAATTGTGCTTTTGACAGGCTGTTCAAATGCCCTAACATAAAAGACACAAAAAAGATTTACATCAACAAATCAGTACTAAAATTTCCAGAAGAGTTGTTGATGCAGTAATATTAGCCTTGTGACAAGGACAACTCGCACTCCAAAAAACAAAAAAGACCACAGCTAGTGAATAGAAGCACATGTAACAGAAAATTAATATACACCAATTTTATACACACAAACTTTTAAGGTCACCTATAAATTGTACAACTCAGTTGAAAAACAAACTGAAATCTTTTTAGGTGGAGAGAAGTAAAAATAAAAAACTAAAATCATATGGTTGCATATGTGTGCACACCCTTAAAATCAAAAGGTGCTTCAACAAAGCATTAGTTTATTACAGCACTCTGTCTTGTGTAGGAGTATCAGCATGGCACATCTTGACTTGACAATATTTGCCCACTCTTCCTTGCAAAAACACTCCAAATCTGTCAGATTTGGAGGGCATCTCCTATGCACAGCCCTCTTCAGATCACCCCACAGATGTTCGATCGGATTCAGGTCTGGGCCATTCAGAGACTAATTTTCTGGTGAAGCCATTCCTTTGTTAATTTGGATGTATGCTTTGGGTCATCATGCTGAAAGATGAAGTTCCTCTTCATGTTTAGCTTTCTAGCAGAAGCCTTGCCAGATATTCCTGCAGCTCCTTTAATGTTGCTGTAACCTCTTTGCAGATCAGTTTTCTTCTCGTCTTTTCATCAATTTTGGAAGAATGTCCAGTTCTAGGTAATGTCACTGTTGCGCCATATTTTCTCAGCTTGATGACTAGTCTTCACTATGTTCCATGATATATCTAATGCCTTGGAAATTCTTTTGTACCCTTCTCCTGATACCTCTTAATGAGATCCCTCTGATGCTTCGGAAGCTCTGTGGACCATGGCTTTTGCTGTAGGATGCGACTAAGAAAATGTCAGGAAAGACCTACTAGAACAGCTGAACATTACTTGGGGTTAATCAAAAGGCATTTTTAAAATTACAGGTGTGTACCGACTCCTATTCAACATGATTTACCCTTACCGTGTTCACCTTTCATCTCCCACAAGTGCCGCCCTGCTTAACCCATATGGACCAGACAGCAGGGGTTTTTAAAAACACAATCCGGTGGCTGCAGCCAACATTGCGTGTAAATCTGACAAGCAGACTGCTGCCGCCTGATTGCTTCCACAAACCTCTGGTAACAGCACTGACCTGGAATGTGGTGTATGACAACACTTCCAGGTCCCCCGTCACTTTCCCCAACTAGAATAGCCTAGAAGAAATGTGTTGCAATGCAATCTGTATAGCATTACATTCAATGGAGCACAAAGGAGACATGCAGTCTTTTAGACCCTGTACAAGGGTGTGGAAATTTAAAAAAAAAAAAAAAAAAACTTGTCCATAAGGACTAAAAATCAGGGTCCCAACCTATTTGTCCCTCATGACAATCCACTTGTCCAAATTAAAAAAAAAAAAAAAATTCCCAGGATGGAAAATATGAAGGGCTGATTAGGCAGAGGTGCTTTTAGGAATGTCTGGGGATTTATAAAAAAAGAACGGCGATTTATGATGACAAACTTTTTATTATTTTTTCCTAGAACTCCCAAACTTGTTTTTTTAAAAGCAGGAAGTCCTAGTGAATACATTGGTGGGTGTTGCAATTTTTTTAATGTCACTTGGTATTCGTGCCGCAGTTTTAAAAAAATTTTTTCTTAATTTTAATGAAAGAAAAACACAATCTTAACCAAATTTTTTGGGAAAGTTAAGGGTGGATATTATGCCAAATGGATACCAAACGGGTATTGCTTAAAAATAGAGCACGCCTGTGCAATGGTGTAAATTTTACTATCTGTAGGCAACGCTTTAATAGCTTTTACCGGTTACCACTTTAGAGCTACACAGGAGGTCTGGTGATAGAATTATGTGATACTTCACATGTGAGAGACAATCGTTGCTTGTCTGCGTGCGGGGCTGATGTGTGCATTCGTCAACAAATCTTTCCTCTGTCCTTAAAACACTTAAAAAATAAATAATCACACCCAAAATTGGTGTGATCAAAGGCTTTCCATTTTTAAAAATGGTGGTGTTTGCACGCGGAGAAACTGAAAGCAATGCATGCTCATTGCTTCCCGTAAATAAAATTTAAAAAAACACACATTAATCTGCAGACATGTGCCTCCACCAAGCAGGGGGAGATTACAGACGTTGGAACAGCCTGTGGAAGGCAGGAAGGGGGGGCATTATGCGATATTCCCTCCCGCTGCCTTGGATCACTTTTACAAGAGAGACGACCGTCACCTGACCTGTAAACCATAGTGCTTGCCTGTAAATGAACAAAAAAAAAAAAAAATCCAAACACTTTTTGCCCGGCGTCTGGAACGGAATGTCCCGGGCATCAGGCAATAGGAACTGAACATCCCTACCTGTATGTCTCACTAAAGAAAACCTGTCACCTAAAAACCAGCACATAGGGGACTTTTTGTCCCCTATGTGATGAACAAAGTGAAAAAGGCAAAAAATTAAGTTACAGCCAAAGCACAAGTCTCTTATTTGGCCCCCCCAAATACACAGGTCCAAATGGAGAGAGAAAGCACAATCCTCGTTTCCTCTCCATTAGCTGAGTGAGGGAGAGAAAATAAGGCAGAAGAGAAACACTGGAACACTAGTCAGCACCAGTATACAAAGTGTATTTGCTTTGGAAGAACAAATCACCTCTAACATTGGTGTGTCCTACATGTGTAAATGTTATGTAGAACTATTAGCTTAGGGTTTTTTTTTTTTTTACAGTTTAGAAAAATTAAAATCTTGAGATTGTGCATAATTTTAAAGGGTGCCTTGACACCAATACCATGATGAAATATATATAAAAGCCCATACAAAACAGCAAAAAGCCTTTAACTGCCATTAACATGCATGTTGACCCTAACAAACCTATTTGCTTCCTTTTGGTTGGTTAAAGCAAAACTCCGGGGAAAAAAATATTTGTATGCAAAGAAATTACCTCTAGTGATGGTTATCCTAGGCCCTGTTAGCTGCTGTGTAAGACCATAATCCTAGCTTCAAGTGGTTGTAAAGGCTGAAGGATTTTTCTTACCTTCATGTATTCTATACATGAAGGTTAAAAAAAAACAAAAAAAAAAAAACAAAAACACTCGTGTGCAGCATCTCCCCCAGCCCCCTCAATACTTACCTGAGCCTCTTTGCGATCCAGCGTTGTGAATGACACCCTTGGCTGCCCCGGGTCTCTGCCTCCTCACTGGCTGAGACAGCAAGCGGGAGCCATTGGCTCCCGCTGCGGTCAATCACAGCCAGTCAGCCAATGAGAGAGGGGAGCAGGGAAAAGACGCAGCTCCATGTGTAAATGGACACATGGAGCAGCGGGTGCCCCCATAGCAAGCTGCTTGCTGTTGGGGCACCCGACAAGAGGAGCCAGGAGTCTGCGCAGGAACCAAGAAGAGGAGTATCCAGGCTGCTCTGTGCAAAACCACCGCACACAGTAGGAAAGTATAGACATGTTTATTTTACAAAAAAAAAAAAAAAACCCTTTTATAATCGCTGTCATTCATGCCAGATACCATCGTTCACACCAAACTGTTGGGGCTATATGTGCAGCAATACCAAGCTCCCCAAGACATTTCTATTTGTACTTGAGTGGTCTTTAGAGGGAAATGCATATATTGCAGATATCTACTGCAATATATTATTTTAGTGTTCATAAACCCATGACCCTACATGGAAATGCAATTATATGTTTATATGCAGTTATATGTAGAGAGACTCCCAATTTCCAAGCCCAACTTCTCCTGCGCTAGCCCAGCTCGTGTACTGCATAGATGAGAACAAAGGAGGTCCGATCGCCTGCACTCCAAACAACCCACTTTACTGAACCGAAATGAAACCAATGCACACAGTGGAAATACAGTGGGGGACTGGCAGGTAGCCTGTCTGTATTGGTTTTATCTTGATTCTATAAAGTGGATTGTTTGGAGTGCAGCTGATCGGACTTCCTTTCTTCTCATGGAAATGCTATTTTAGTAAATATAAACTGCCAAATAGCTTTACTCATCAGCAGCATATAGTAGTCTTGTGACTTCATCGGTGCCCATCTAAGCACTGGTTAAAGCTTTTAGAAGTTTTCATTCTGCGCTGACGTTCTCTGAGACCGCATAACCTTTGTCCCTCTGGACAGTGCTGACTGGCCCTGTGCATATCAACCCCCCCCCCCCCATAAAAAAAAAAACTCCAGCAATACACACTAAACTGAGCATGTGCATAGTGACTCCTAGAGTTCTGTACTATCAGCAGATGAATTGAGGACAGTAGAATAAGGGGGGGGGGAAAATCAGAGAAGACAGGATCGAGAGCACTTAATGGTTTCTTCAGTGTAGAGAAGGGGACTGTGGAACTGTGTACTCAATTTCATTCTGACCCAATCATAAGACATCAGGGGGTCATTCAGACACCTGATACTTCACCAAACTCTGAAAGCTGTAGGAAAAAAAAATAAAAAAAAAAATGCAAAAACAGTAGTGTCACCCTTGAGTTTAAAATTGGAACCCAGGGTCTATATAGCTATCTATCTACATATACACACACACATACATATACATATACATATACATATACATATATATATATATATATATATACATACACACACACACACACACACACACACACACACACACACACCGGGTGTTTCAAGTCCAACCAGGACTTGAAATTTTATAGGTATGCAGCGTGGTGGTACTACACAAAGTGTCCTATTACTGATAGGTGGCGCACATGTCACGGGCCAGTCCAGAGACCGTTAGGATGGCAGACATCAGTGGAACAGCGTGTGGTGAAGGTTCTCGTGAACAAAGGCATAAAACCTGCCGATATCTACAGAAGACCTCAAGCACAGTACAGTGATGAGACGCTCAGCCGCAGTGAATGATGTAAATGTTTCTAAGATGGCCGTATGCCCATCAGTGACGATCCCGGCAGTGGTATTCCCGAGCCCACAGTAGTCATTCGTGTGAACATCCAGCGCGTGGAACGCCTGATCTTGGATAATCGACGCATAACCTGTTGTGAAATTGCACAAAAATATAAAATCTTTCTGTGGGACAGGTGAGCACAATTATTCACAAATGTCCTAGGATGGTTCAGGCGTACGGACAAATCTTTCTATGCCGAAGCTTTCCAGGCATTCGTTAAATGCAGAGGTGTATAATAGTAGCAGGGGAGTATGTCCAAAAATAAATTCAGTTTCCATTCCATGAAATTTGCTCTATTATATAAACTCAAATGTCCCGATTTGACTTGGAATGCCCCTTGTATATATCTCTCTCTCCCTCTTATCTATGATACTGCTCCTTTTGCCGGGTGCCCCCTTTGCAAGCTCCGTGCTATAGAGGCACCATGCGCACGTGCTCCAGAGCCAGGCTGTGTGTCTAAGCTGTGCCTCCGCTCCCTCAGTCTCCTTTCTATGGCTCCTGCTACCCTCAGTGTCCTGGCCAGGAAAAGAGTGGTACTGTAGCCAGGACAGTGTAGGATCAGTGACAGGACTCAGGTAAGTGTTTACGGATGGGAGGGGGGGGGGGGGGGGGGGGGGAGGAGGAGGACACTAGAACATATTGTTAATACATTTTTTTGCGTTAAGGCTGAAAACCTCAAGGAAAAAAATATATAAATAAAAACACACCTAACACACCCCACTACTTACCTGCTGTATGCACAGAGCAGCCCTGATCCTCCTCTTCTGAGGTACCCCCTGCCCAGTGCTCCTGGCCCCTCCATCCTGCCAAATGCCCCCAGAGCAAGCAGCTTGCTATGGGAACGCTCAAGCAGACTCACTCCCAAGCCGCTGCTCTGCATGTCCATTCACATACACCAGCAGCTAGGCTCTGCCCCCCCCTCTCCTCACTGGCTGTGATTGACAACATGAATGAATAGAACCACTAACCCTTTTTGCAGTCAGAGCCGTTTGTTTCTTGCACACGTTAAAAATCATTTTAGGCCTACAGATTGCATAAAACCCCAAAACATTTTCTGAAAGCAGACCTCCTAGAGAATAAAACTGTGGTAATACTGTGTAACACCAAAAACTCGAGCTACCACCAACGACATGGATAGGTTAAATACACTATAGTTAATTTTGGGAACACAAATGCAATAAAATTACCCACGTTTTTGGTAAAATATTTACTTGCTGCAAACATGTCTTTTATAGATACCCGATATGTCAAAACCTTAAATTTCCCTGCACCCAAGAAATGGGATCAAACTTCAGTACCCTATTTTCCATAGGCGACACTTTAAAAGACCCCAGTCAGGTAACCAGTTTAGTGTTACGCAGGAGCTTTGGTGCTAGAACTATTACACTCTGGCATGTGTGGCAATACAGTGCATTCATAAAGTACGTAGACCCCCTTCACTTTTTTAAATTTTGTTATATTGCATCCTAACAAATATTTGCAAATTTATGAAAGGAAAAACTGAAGCATTCAGGTCCTTTGCAAAAACATTTGAAATTTAGCTCCGGTTCCCCCCCATTTCGCGATTGTTGCGGAGATGGTTTTACACCTGGATTGGAGTAAACTCAATTTGTTGGACACAATTTGGAAAGGCACACACCTCTCTAGAAAAGGCCTCACAGCTGACAATGCAAACTGTATCAGGGCAAAAGCCATTAGGTTAAAGGAGATGCCTGCAGAGCTCAGACAAGATTATTGCAAGGCACAGATTTAGACTTCTAAAACAATTCTGCACCGAAGGTTCCCAAGAGTACAGTGACCTTCATAATTTTCAAATGGAAGAGTCCTGGTTGTGCCAAACATCTAAGAACTGGCTGCCTGGCCAAAGTTATTCTGTGTGGAGATGGGATAAAGTTCTAGGATAATCATCACTGCAGCCTTCCACCTATCTGGGCTTTAAGGCAGAGTGGTTGGATGGAAGCCTGTCCTCAGTGCATGAAAGCCCACTTGGAGTTTGCAAGAAAGCACCTGAAGGACAGACTGAGGAACAAGATAATCTGGTCTGATGAAACCAAGATTGATCTGTTGGGCTCAATTATGTTTGGTGGAAACTTGGCACCGCTCATCACCTGCCCAACACCATCCAAACACTGAAGCATGGTGGCAGCATCATGCTTGGGGGGTGGAGGGGTTTCAGCAGCAGGGACTGGGAGACTGCTCCATACAGCTTTCCCTCAACTCTGACAAAGTACAGAGATATTCTCAAGGAAAACCTGTTTCACAGCACTCAGGACCTCAACTGGGCCGAAGGTTCACCTTCTGAAATGACAACGATCCTAAAGCACATAACCATGACAACACAGAAGTGACTTTGGGACAACTGATTGTCCTAGAGTGGCCCAGCCAAAACCCTGACCTGAACCCTATCGAGATCTGAAAATATCTTTCCACTGACGGCCCCCATCCAACTTGGCTAAGCTTGAGAGGATTTGCAAAGAAAGGCAGAATATCCCCAAATCCAGGTATGAAAAGCTTGTCACATCATACCCAAAAAGACTTGGATGTAATTGCTGCCAAAAGTGAGTCAACAAAGTACCAAGTAAAGGGTCTAAATTATTAAAGCGGAACACCACCCAAAAGGGGAAGATCCGCTTTAAAGACTGGTTCCCTGCTCCCCATAAGGATTGGCACCTTTGGGGGAACAGGTACCCGAAATTGACAGGTACCTGCTCCCAACTTCTGCGATCGGAAGTTGTCATCCCCCCCTCGTAAACTTCTGGGACACATGACAGGTCCCAGAAGACTACGGGGCCATTCAGAAAGTGCAGCGCTACTCAAACATGCGCAGTGGACACCTGGCTGTGAAGCCGCACGTGTCACAGCCGGGTGCCCACACTGAAGATGCCGGCGCTGGGAACACCGGAAGGCCAGTGAAATGGGCTGCGGGGAGGACACCGCGGGAACAAGGAACAGATGAGTGGCTGTTTTTTTTAAAAGTCAAGTAAAAGTAAAGTGAGTGGAACTCCGCTTTAACCACTTGCCTACTGGGCACTTATACCCCCTTCGTGCCCAGGCCAACTTTCAGCACTGTCGCAACTTGAATGACAATTGCGGTGTCATGCAACACTGTACCTATATGAAATTCTTATCATTTTTGCACACAAATAGAGCTTTCTTTTAATGGTATTTAATCGCCACTGGGTGTTTTATTTGTTACACTATAAAAAAAAAAAAAAAAAAAAAAGCAACAAATTTAAAAAAAAAAAAGTTTGTTTCAATTATAAAAATTTTCAAACAGGTAATTTTTCTTCTTCACTGATAAGTGGCACTGGTGATGCTGCACTGACATGCAGCAATGATGGGTGGCACCGACTGATGGCACTGATCATCAGTGCCCTGATAACCAGTGCTGATCTGTTTTCTGACAATTACCGGTTATCGGCAGTACTTTCCTCACGCTTGTGCACCTTTTTCTTCTACACTTTTCCCTTCCACATAACTTTCTATTAATGTGCTTTGATACAGCACTTTGGGAACATCCAACTTCTTTTGCAATTACCTATTGAGGATTTCCCTCCTTATGGAGGGTGTCAATGATGGTTTTCTGCACAACTCTCAGGTCAGCAGTCTTTCCCATGATTGTGATTCCTACTTTCCAATATAAGGAAGACAGTAAAATTACAATACATTTCAGTACAGAAGGAATAGGAGGGCCCTGCTCGTGGAGCTTACAATCTAAAGCTTATATTGTGACATAATACACTTTTGTGGCTTATTGAGCCTTAATAAAAAATTTTGATGATTTATAAAGCTTAAAGTGACTTTCTTCCTGTTCTGGAGTCCTCTGCCTCCACCCCACCTCTTCTGCATGTGCCCTCCATAGCAAGCTGTATGCTATGGGGACACACGTGTGAGTGCGCTCTTGAACCGGGGTGCATGAGTCTACAGACAACACAACATGGCTCGCCTTGCCCCCGCCCCCTCCTCAAAGAATTTGATTGACAGCAGCAGATCCAATAGCTGTGAGAGACCATTTAAAGGCTCAAGAACCCTTTGCACGTGTTATGGCTTAATTAGCCGATTAGAGTGGGACACTTTGAGCCTAGAATATTGCACCTTCTCACAATATTCTAATTTTCTGAGATTGTGGATTTGGGGTTTTCATGAGCTGTAAGCCATAATCATCACAATTATGACAAATCACAGCTTGAACTATCTTGCTTTGCATGTAATGCGTCTCATAGATTAGTTTCACCTTTTAAGTTGTATTTCTGAAATAAATGGACTTTTGCACGATATTCTAATTTTTCGAGTTTCACCTGTATGGGTTAACTGCTTGCTTTTCTTTTTTTTTTTTTTTGAATAAGGAGAGGAGAGCTGAGATAATACTTGCCTAACCCTCCAAACCTCCCTGCACAGGTCCTGTCTGGCACCCTCGTACTCCAACGGTCTTGAAAAGTGGACTTTTTCTGACATCACACAGAAGGCTCCATAGACCAGAAACAGTCCACCGCTGGGCTGTAGGGGAGGATTGAGTGAGTATATGCTTTCAGCCCACCTCTAGACAAAACAAGCAGTTGACCTGTGCAGTGTGGACACAGCCCCACTGCATATGGTGGGGGGGGGGGAACCCACACACCTGCTTGGATGGAGTTCAGATTTAAGTTAGTTTATAAGTCAACACTACCAATTCCCTTTCATCAAAATTGAATTTTAATAGTTTTACTTGTCCCAGTGATAAGTAAAATCCTGATAAATCACTTTATATACTGTACATCTGCTTGTGGTTTAATTATAAATCTCCCCCATGTTGGGGTTCTAAGTAAAAATGTGCCAAATTAGAAGCTATCCAAGAGCAAATCTAAGGTGTGCCGCTGAATTAAAAAAACTGGTAGAGAATACATTTGTAGCAGAAGTTTGTTTTTCAACAGAATACAGAAGGCACAGCTGAACAAAGGAGAGTACAAATGTATCATTTGTGAGAATGATATCACTACAGCAACTCACCAACAAATGATAACCAGAATTTGCTGTATATCCAAAAAGATGTACGAAAAAGTGAGATGCAGAGGAAGATAGTGTGTAACATTGTTTAATTCTGCAAATCTAAGGTGTAAATGGAGCACCATGCAGCACTCTACTGAAACTACAACCCTCAGAACATGTCAGTAAACATCAAATGGAAAAATACTTGTCAGTTGTATACTGCCTGCAGACACTGATCAAAAGCAGGAAGCCATTATTACTGGCTCTCAGTCTTCACTGTAAATACAGATATTATCAAAAGGATTATCAACAAGGATACACATGAGGGCAACAGTCCCTAAAACATACATGTATGAATTACATAATCAGCTATGTAAAAAAAGGTAAGCTCTCTAAATGAAACTACAGTCTAAACAAAACATCTATAGGCTTGTACAATGTTTTCCATGTTTAGAATTACAATTCTTAAGTATTAGCCCTAGATACTCAAACTACATTTGAAAGTTGTAATTTATTGGTTATGGAGGGAACACCAATTTTCATTGTCATTTTTTGTCAAAGCTGGGTAATATGTACTTACATATTTAAGAAATGCAGAATCTCAAATTGTCATCTGTCATCCTAAGTATTAAACTGCAAGACAAATTAAATATATTGCAGTTTACCAATCTAACCACTTATGCGCCAGGAGGTTTTATTCCTTTTATGACCAGGCCATTTTTTGCTATTTGGCAATGAACTACTTTAAAGTGGTTTTAAAGGCTCAAGGTTTCTTACCTTCATGCATTCTATGCATGAAGGTAAAACAAACCTCTATGTAGCAGCCCCCCAACACTTACCTGAGCCCCATCCCAATCCACCAGAGCCTCTGTTGTCTGGGGACTCTCACTCCTGATTGGTTGTGTCAGCAAGAGCCACTGGCTCGTGCTGCTGTCAAACACAGCAAGTGAGCTAATCGTGTGGGGGATTTGGTGGGTACAAGCCACAGCTGTGTGTGTGAATGGAGCACTGGTGAGGGACCCAAGAAGGGGAGGATCCGGGCTGCTCTGTAAGCGTAATGTGTTTTTTTTTTTGTTAAACAAAACACCACAAGCACATCACTGCTGTCTGTTCAGAGCCCTGTGTTTACTGTCATTCACTAAACCAATCAGCAGGTCTCAGCCACAAATAATTGGCTGGGACCTGCTGATCAGCTGGTGCTGTAGCCAAGGGCGGATTGACCATTCGAGCACTCGGCACTGCCCGAGGGCCCGGTGTCAGTAGGGGGCCCCATAAAATGCCCCTCGTACCTTTCATAGGCTTTTTTGGGTGTGTTTTGAGTGTGGGCAAGGACACGGGCCCCGTGATCCCCAATTGTCTGGGGGCCCCATGAGTTGTCAGTCCGCCATTGGCTGTAGCGAATGACAGCACATGTTGGGTGCACCCCCTACCTGGAAATGTCAGATCATGTACATGTATGATCCGATGCAGGGGCGAGCGCTCTGTCATAAATCTGCAGTAGGCGGTCCTGAAGCAGTTAAATGTGGTGGCCACAGTAGTTTTCTTTGGGCTTTTTTATTCCATTATATTCACCAGGTGATCTGGCCAGTCACAGTTCCTGTCTTAGGAGGTCTACTCAGGAGGGGGCAGCAACAGAGACAGCTTTGAACAGCAGCACTGTCAGTCTGGGGACAGGGTAGCAGCATTAGTTGCATTAGCAGATCAGCCTATATCCTAAACATGGTGCCTGTGTGCCAGGATGAATGCACTCCTGCATGGGAAAGACCAAGCACCCATAAGAAGCTGGGAAGAAAATGATGGGACCAGCAAGGAACTTCTCAGACATAGGTTTCAGAGTGGAGGTATTTGCAGAATTTAGTTTCTCTGTAAAGTCTTGCTAAATCCAACTGCATCTATAGAATTTCTGCCAACCTAATATCAATGCTAATGAAGCACGGGATGGAAATCACTAGTTCATGGCAGTCAAGCCTTTATTTTCCCAATTCCAATCTGCTAAGCTACTAAAAATGAGCTGCAGTGGCCACAAGGTCCTAATTTGTTTAAAGCGGAATTCCACTCACACTGTAAAAAAATAGTCAGTAGCTACAAAAAAAAAAAAAAAAAAAAAAAACAGTAGCTGCGGACTTAAAAAAAACGCTACTCGCCTGTGCCACGGTCTCCCCCCCCCCCCCCCCCCAGCCCATTTCACCGGCCGCCCTGTGTTCCAGGTGCCAGCATCTTCAATGTGGGCACCCAGCTGTGCTTCATGAATGGCCTCGTCGTCTTCTGGGACCTGCCACGTGTCCCAAAAGACTACAGAGAGGGAGGGTAGGACGACAACTTCCGCTTCAGATCGCCTAGGTGATCGTAGCAGAAGTGGGTACCTGTCAATTACGGGTACCCACTCCCCCCCTGCTCCCCAAAGGTGCAGTGGGGGACCAATCTTTAAAGCGGAACTTCCCCTTTTGGATGGAACTCTGCTTTAAACTCTTTCGATTAACTGTTAAAGCTATAGCTCCGTAACCGTACACGGTTTCTTAAAGCTGAACTCCAAGGAAACTAGAAATCCTCCTTTGTAATAAACTGTCTGACACTGAAAGGAATAAAATGCTCATTTAGGTATACAGGATCAAGAAAAGCATTTTCTGTTTTCTCCACCTTCTGTCACCACTAGCATCTCTGAGCTGAAAGACAGGACGGATCCCTGCAGCTTTCTATACCTCATGCCCCAGCGGTCGCAGATCCTCTGACCTCAAGACAAATGCACAGACCATGGTCCTGCACTGGATGCCAGGACACACATGACAGTCAACGACTGGAGCATAGGAGAGCACCGGCTGCTGAGGGAGCAGAGAATTAGGCAAGTAAATCTACTTTTACCTTCCCCTAGACTTAAAAACGCATCTAACTGGCAGTGCGACAGCATTCCTGTTGCAAGGGAGAATATTTATTTTTCCTGTAGTTGGGTTTTAAATGCCAACTGGGTTAGATTACATAACATCGTACCAAACAATTACAATGCATACAGTATGTTTCACTACCCCCCCAACAAACCCTTTGCTACATCTGTGCTGTTGATCTTCCACAGCCTCCTGAATTGATGGGTAACTTATAACTGGAAATACCTGAACAAGGACCAACTGTAAAATCACCAGGTATTTTAAATGAATATGCATCATATGGACAGAGAAAGGTTTCTACTATCATAAGAGAATTCAGGACAAGGGACACAACTCATACTAGCAGATTTGAATATAATGAACCGAAGCCAAATGCCAGCTAAAGCTTTATAATCAGTTAAAGCTATTTTTTTTTTCTTTAAAAAAAAAAAAAAAAAAAAATCACTTTAGGCCTGATAACACAAAACCCACAAAAAATTTTCTGGAAGTGGGACACCCTAGAGAATAGTGGTAGTTCCAATTTTTTATGTCACATGATATTACTGCAAAGGTCTAGGAAATTCAAAATTTCAGTAAGAAACATGAATGTTACGGCAAACACAAATGACCCAAATTTTGGTAAAATATAGAAGACGAGGTTGTCTCTCAAACGGACGTGCGCAGCAATATGCAATGTGTATCGAAATCGACGTGGCTTGTGTAACTTTGTGATGATTGTTAGGTGACAGGTTCTCTGGGACATGCAGGGTCTAAAAGTCCCTGCATTTCTCTTCTGGCCTCCATCCAATGAATTGCAATGCAGACCACATTGCAATGCATTGTTTCTCAGCTGTGCTAGCCGAAAAAGTGACAGCCATGACCTGAAAGTGACATACACGTCGCCTTCCGGGTCCCCTCCATTGCGCTTCCCGGGCCCGCAGATGGCCAAGCGAGGCTCAGATAAAGAACGGAACATGCCCGACTGCTTCCACCTGACAGGCAGGAGTCTGCCTGTCAGTTTTATAGACAATCTCAGTGCCTGCAGCCCCACACTGTGTATAACACCCAGCACTGTCAGGTCCGCACACGTATGGACGGTCCGCACACGTATGGACCTGGCAGCAAAAGGGTTAATATCACGAAGGCCTCGTGCACACTGGATATTTAGACCTGTTTATAAGATTCCAGTGTATTTGTGCAGGCAGAAGGCACAGGTAAAACACCCATCTACGCTGCCAGCAGCCTGTAAAACAGAGGCTGAAAGCTTCTGTGGAAGGACAGTGCACCAAGTGGTGCAAACATTTTAGGGAAAACATGCGCCCAGAGACATATGCCTATAATACAGGGTTTTTGCATTTTGGGCATTTGTCCCTGATCACATAAGTTGGTCCCTGATCATTGTTAGTGCCACTCAGAGGCTGAACGCTGTGGCAGCTGGACAATGCACAGAGTTTCACAAGCTATTAGCAGCGAGGCTGGGCAGTGAGCCTGTGCCTTCTGCTGCATGAAAATGTCAGAATCTCATGCACAGGGGCTAAATTTCCATGAAGCCTAATGTGGTAGCTGCATTTGTTTTTTTTTCCCCCTATTTTCAGCTGGTGATCCTGCCAGCGTTATTTTTAACTTCCTTTAACAACCCAATCCATCTAGATGCTAAAGGGTCGAGATACCATTCAACACGGACAGTTTTTATTCATTTATGTAAAATAAATCACAAAAAGGGGGGAAATGTTTTAACTGCTTTAAAAGAATGCCACCTGGAGTTTGCCTATAATTGTTAGACAAGGTCATCTAAATTCGCACATTTGACACTATTCTTGCCCCATGCTGACAATGCTACTCTAACACTGAGTTGAGCCACCATTAGACCGGTAACCAGGTGCTGCTGAACCAAAAACCTTTTTTTTTTTTTTTTTTTTTTTTAAAGCAAATGCAGCTACTACATTTTAGGCCTCATGCACAAGGTGTTTTTGCAGTCACTTTTAGGGGTGTCAGGCTTTTTTTTTTTTTTTTTAATTGCTTCCAAACGGCCCTCCATGTTAGGCTATGTGTCCATGCACACAGACTTTTAGAAACAGTAGCGTTTACCAGCAGGAAAAAAAACCCAGGGCCAGTGCATCCATTGGCAGCAGCGTTTTGGCAGAAAAACGCTTAACGAATGTAAACGTGTGAATGCTAGGCATGCTTAGCGTTAATTCATTTCAATGGCCAAATAAATTATCATTCTGGCCAATTAAATGAATTAATGCCCAAATGCTTTCCACTTATAAACGTGCCTAAATGCTTGTAAAAGCGTTTGACAGTGACAAGTGCCAGGCGTTTTCTGCCAAAATGCTACTGCCAAGAGGAAGAGCGTTTTTAAAACGTCCTGTGTTCATGAGGCGTAAAGCAGATTATACCTAACAATTTTCCAAAATTTTATGTATGCCAGGAATGCAAACTGTCACAATTACTTGTGCTCTCAAGCAAACTGATGGGTCATCAAATGGCTGTTGTCATAACCGATCACATGTGCAGCACCATGGCAACTGCAGATTAAAGAGGCTAGAATGGCAGCTTCCTAGGCTGTAAAGGATAGAAGAACTTTGTTTCGCTCTAAGCAGTGGTATTCCGCAATATTTTAAATTTTTGTTCTGGGGGGGGGGGGGGGGTTTAGATGCACTTTTAAAGCTCCAGACCCCCCCCCCCCCCCAGCTCAAAAAAAAAAAAAAAAAAATCAGCAGCTATAAATACTGTAGCTGCTGACTTCTAATATAAGGACACTTGCCAGTCCAAGGAGCCAGAGATGTCCTCACCCGTGCCGATTCTTCAATCTGCTTCAGGTGCCAGCACCTTAGGTAAGCGAAACCAGCAGTGAAGCCTTGTGGCTTCACAGCCAGGTTTCTATTGCGCATGCGTGAAGCGCACTGTGCTTTATGAATGGGCCAGCAGTCTTCAGTGATATGTCCCAGAAGGTTGTGGGGGAGGGAAGGGGGTTTGAACTTACAGCTCAGATCACCAAGGCTCATCTGACTGGAAGTGGGAACCTGTCAAATCCAGGCATCTGCTCCTCCCCAAAGAGTGCCAAAAGTAGCAGTGGAGAGGGGGGATGCAAACAAGCAGAACTTCCCCTTTTTGGTGAAGTCCTGATTTAAATATATTGTATATAAATACATTACACTTTGCAAAACAAAGTCAGGTAAAATTTGTTTTCCTATAACTTGCATAGAAAAAGGTTAGCTACAATGTAAAGAGGTTCACTGAAAGTAAAAACTAAAAGATTTTCAAAACCAAAGCTGTGCCATGTCAGTAGTAAACTATTCTATGCCACTTCTAGCCACTCAGCCAACAACATCCGAGTCAAATACTCCAATGCAAGTCTGTGTACACAGAACTGCTCTATGTGGCCATAAGAGATTTCTGACAGGCATTTAGTGCAGGCTTAACATACCTTTCTGTAGCTGCTAAATGGGTTTCAATTTGGCCTATATGAAGCTAGCCAACTGTACATACAAGGATTCCTAAACACAGCTCTATGCAAGTCATAAGGACAAGGTGTTATTCACTTGCATTAAGCTGCATTTACAAAACACCAGGTACACAGTGGGCTGGCTTCCCACAGGCTATGAAAACAAAAACTATTCTGCATACTCCAGACCTCTGACTAGGAAGAGAAAAATACCATAAAAGAAAGGCTACTGTACACTAATCCCTAATACTGGCAACCAACAAAATAAGTGTACTAAACACCTGGAAAGGGATATGCGCTCATCCATGCACTGTCTTGTTCCACCATCTTAAGTTATTTTACAGCAGTCCATTGGTAGACTGGAAAAAACAAAAAACGGAGTATGCACACCACATGAACTCTCTAAATATACCTAAGAATGTTCAGAATGCATCAGTGATTACCTATGTGTGTTCAACATACCTTCCCAAGCACAAAAGTTGTGCATTTGAGCAAATATGCCGTACATGCATGTGTAGGTAAACATTGACGTAGAAACTATAGTTCGCAGATGTAGCGCCATTCACTTGTGTTGGTGGCTATACGTGGCACCTGAGGGTCCCTGGATGTGGGGGAAACATGAATTTTATGCTCAAGGATGTTTTAGCTAATAAATGTTTTTGTGCACAGTTACAGTTTCAGTGTTAATTTGCACTAGTGTGCTCTATGGTGGTGTGTTTGGCACCTTTCACTTGGGGCAGACTCCATTTTGATCAGCAAAGGACGTGTCCGCTGATCAGAGTGCATGGACGACAGGTCCATGTCTGCTCAGTTTATGCAGAGTAGACACAGAGCTCCATGGGCAGCCAGGTGTAAACGGACTCCACTGTGTTTACACCCAACTGCCATCTGATCTGCGTAGACAGAGGGGGACTGATCCCCTTGTGTTTAGCGTACCAGATTGGAGGTTGGTCCAAAGAGGTGACTATAGAGGGTCCGATCTGGTCCCCCTGAAAAACTGATAAGTGGACCTAATCAAACCCTTCATGTGAAAGGGGCCTCAACATGGTTTGGTTTCCATCAAGAGCATATTTCAAAGCGATGCCTGGTATCTCCATAAAAATGTGATGCAAAGCAACCATAAAACATGAAAAAGTGGTAATTGGCCATTCTGGATGACTTATTTTACAAATGCTGATGCACCAAATTCTGAGCACCGGAGAACTGGCTGGACAGAACATAAACAAGCACCCAACACTGCTACAAACGCTGCACTTTGCACATACCCATGGGTTTAAGGAAATTCAATGGAATAGAAAAATGTCATGAACACAGCTGCATTCAAGAAATTTTTTTTTTTGCTTTTTAGCAAGTACAGAAAGACCCCCGTTCTAGGGCAACTAGCAATGCCCCAATGAATCTGAACAAGAGTAAGCTTAATTTGGCATTTGTCCCTAATTATAAACAGTGAACAGTAAAACGCGTCAGCTCTCATTCATTGCGAAAGCCTTGGGCTTCACACTGCGGAAGCCGTTTGAACAGCAAGCTTTCACAAGGCATGCTTTGAACAGCATTCTTGATGCCCTTAAAGCACTTTTCAAACTGGCCATACTTATACAATTTCAGCACAATCTTTATATTTACCTTCAACTATGCAATGCAAGGGCCTGCCTGGATACAAATTGTTTAGGTTTGTGCTCCTGTTATATGGTTTTTGGTTAATCTATAGGAAAACTATTATGTATGGTCAGCTTTAGGTATACTAATTGTGTTAGATATGCGGTTTATCCTATTATAGAAACTGCTAGCAGGTTTTAGCAGTCTCACTAAAGCTTCAGCACTACTTGAAACTTTGCTGAAGCCTGCTAGCAACAACCAGTCCTCTCATCATAAGCGTCAGAGCTCAACTGTAGAAGCCTGCTGTACACATAGCTCTTATACAACCTAAGGACATACAAGACCTAAGAGAAGTGCTATCAATTACCCTTCCTAAGCAAAGTACACACAGGCTGAATGTCGGGTGGCATCGGCTGGTGTGTATGGCAGCTGGCCAGTTTCTGTCAAAGGTGCATCATTGAAAGGTCTGCCGAATGGTCCCCAGCTAATGGCTGAGAGCACTGACCTAAGTGTGCTGACCCCCCCCCCACCACCACCACCTTGTCAGAACACAATAGCACAGCAGGGACGATCTTTACTAACATAAGTTAGTACAGTGGCTCCACCTGTGCTGTCAGTTTTTTTTTTCTTCATTCAGCCTGCTGGGTTGCATGGAAAAAAAAAAAAATGAGTGTGCACCAGGCTTTAGGCTGCTTTCACGTTGATTTGGTTTTCTTCTGCTATTGCAATAAAGAAAAAAAAAGGAAAAGTGTGACCATGTAATCCTGTGGAAGTCTCCACACTGATCTGTGTTTAGTAAAATCTTTCCTGCTGCATTTTTACTGCAGGTTTGAGTGGTTAACAAAAAACAAACCCCAAAACGCACCTCCCCATTGAAATACATGGTAAGTGCATCAAAAACACCTGTATAAAATGCACTGCAAAAGCGGCAAAAACACACCTGCATTGCATTTTTTACTTACGTGTCCTGTATAAGATTAATGGCAAACGTGGAAAAAACCCATCTGCATTTTTAGCACGTTTTGTGCTTTGGCTCTGTGTGATAGCCTAGAACAGCTACTCAACCTCAGTTTTGACAGGCTTTGGGTTTGTTTCAATGACGTCAGTTTGCGATGCTTCTGAAAATAGACAGGTGCATCTCACCTGCTTGGCATTCCCATTAGCTTGTATAGCAGCGCGAAAGCTGCATGACAGCAGAAAACACCCATCAACATAGGTGGCCCCTGGGCATAACTGAAAAGATATCAAGAGGCGGTACATGTTCACCAGGAAATAGGAGGTAAAAATGGACAACAAAGAGGCGTTCTCAGTAGATGTGGCATGCTGCTCTAATAAAGTCTTCAAGATGGGGGTAGCAAGAGAAGCTACAGGTGTAGTAAGCAGTACAGAAGGTGTTCACACCTCACATCCAGGGGTAGGTATAGGGGCAGAGGGCCACCCTCAGAAAACAAGTGACTTTATTAGGATGTGTTTGTGTAGGTGGTATACAGAGGACAGCCCTGTTCTCTGTTGGCTCCTTCGTCATCCTGGGGAAAGTGAAAGCAGCAGAGTCCAGCCTGAAATGGAATGGCCACCATAGAGCTGGGTGTATGTAGAGGTGACAATACTCCCCCCACCCCCTCCTCACATGTGACTGCTGGACACCCGGCACACATGACACACACAGTGAGAGCCGGGTGAGGCGGATGGCGGCGCGGGAGCAGTGCTCCCCTTCTCCCCTCACCGCGCTGTGTGATACAGGCAGCGTCGCCGCCATCTTATACTGCAGGATGAGGAGCCGAGGAGGGAGGGAGCAGCCTGGCTATGGACGCCACACACTACTACACACAGCTCCCGCTCAGTCACACCGACACCATTCTTCTTCTCCTCCTCCTCATACATGGCGGAAGGACATGGGGGGAGGGGAGCAGAAACAGCTCACCACACACACAGCACGCTGTTCTAATGGACGCACCAAGGGCCATACGAAGAGGGGGAGAAGAGAGGAGCTCACACTCATCCCTGAGGGGAGGCCTCAGCTAATCCGGAGAGGGAGCGCCGGGCGGGCGCCTAGTATTGCGCAGAGAGGATATGCGGTAGAGGCCTGTACTGTCCCCCCGCTCCCCATCCCCGCCGGGTGTAGACCCCCTCCCGCTACACAGCCCAGGCGCCGCCTCACCTTGTGGATCCGCTTCAGCGCCATGATGCCTCTCGCTGCTGCCGGTGCCGGGCGGGTTGTTCGGGTGAGCTGGGCGGAGGAGGAGAGAGCCGAGGAAGAGGCGGAGATAGAGGAGGCGGTGGTAATACCCCCCCTCTCCTCTCTACAATATCCGGGACACGCTACAAACAGGAGCCGCCCACACACGTCGCGGCGGGAGGTGACTGAAGGCGGGCGTTCAGACCGCAGCTCAGTGACCCGGCCGAGTTTGGCTCCTTGCTCTGTTCGCCCCTCCCCCCAAGCCTTTCGGGCGGCCGCTTTTTTTTTTTTTTGCGTTTCAGTTCCCGGAGTCCGCTCGCAGGTTTGGCCCCCGTTACGCGCCGCTCTACGTCACCAGCTCGATAAGCCGCCTCGGCTTCTATAGAGTGCGTAGCGCTCGCTCTTGCCTCTTCCTTTCCACGTAAGCTCCGCCCATGGTGTCCTCACGTGGTCTGCGGGGACGCACAGCGTCCGCTAGGGAAGAGCGAGCGTGCTCGTGCCCGAGGGGCTTGTAGGGGATGACAGCTAACGCTGGTACAGCGGGAAAGAACAAAACATGGCGATGTGTGGTGGGTGATGTCACTTGTTAGGTGTACGAGCGGAAGCGGCGGTTCCTCACACCATTTTTCCCCCACTCGGTTATGCAATGAGGTGCGGCAGTGCGCCACTTACTTAGGGGAAGGAGGCTCGTTTTATACTCCTAGTGACACAGCAGAACGCTAAGTACTGCCGTACCGGTCTTTACTGACGTCTATGTGCTGTTCCGCTACGATGTGACACCGGTGGGCAGGGCCAGTGTCCGGATTTTTTTTTCCGCGCGCTCTAGAATGGGAAGCTCGCTCCCGCGTACATGCAGGCAGCGCGTATGACGTCCTCGGCTGCAGAAAGAAAGCGCGAAGGGAAAGAAACGTCGAGAAGCGCGCGGGTTACGGCTGTGCGCGTGCACGTGAAAGGGCTCAGTAGAGTGCCTGTGACGTCTCCATCCCGCTTGCAGTGGTTGATATGGAGACGGCGCCTTCAGTTGGAGTGGCGGGAGTCCAAATAGGTCGCCACCTGCACACTTTCATCTAGTTTGTGCTTCTTGTACCCGATCCTCAGAAGGTCAGGGAGATATGTATGTAAATAGGGCGTACATGTACAAAATATCAGCAATGGTTGCTTTGTAGGTGTTACACCAACATCAATACCAGAGATACCATTTTGAACTGGAAATGGAAAAAAAAGGCAGCAGCTTGTAGATATGCTTTTTGGCCTCTTGCACATTTAAAACCTACTTAATTGCCCTTTGGAAGATTTACCCTCCTCCCCTTCATGACCAGGCGTTTTGTTTTTGCTAGAAGGCGCTGTGCTACTGACAATTGCGCGGTCATGCAACATTGTACATAATTACATTTATATCATGTTTTAACACATACAGCTTTCTTTTGGTGTTTGCCACTAGGTTTTTAAAAAAATTTTGTGCTATAAACGAAAATACCAAAAATGTGAAAAAATATATTTTTCACTTTTTGATATAATAACATAAACATTTTAAAAACATGTTTTTTTCATAAGACATGTCTGGTTTTAAAAAAATCCCAATATGTTTATATTGTTTATTTGCTTGAAAATCAAAGCATCTATAAACAATGGTATAGACACTGGAATTTTTTTTTTTTTATATATATATATATATATATATATATACTAGTAATGGCTGCAATCAGCGACTTATAGCGAGACTGTGATAGTAAGGCTGGCATACTGACACTGGGTGAGAACTAACTAGCGGTCACTGACATCTCCAGTGACACTAATACAGTGATAAGTGCTAATAAAAAGCACTGACACTGGGTAGGAATGGATTAACATCTGGGGCAATCAAAGGGTTAACTGGGTGCCTAAGTATATGTAATGTGTTGACTGCTGTTTTACTAGGGGGTGTGACAGTTTGTCTCCCTGCTTTGGGAGGGAGACAAAAACCAGCATATCCCTGTTGTCAGCAGAGAGCTCTGTGTTGTTTACCAATACAGGTTATTATTATTATACAGGATTTATATAGCGCCAACAGTTTGCTCAGTGCTTTACAATATAAAGGGAGACAATACAGACTCTATACAGTTCTGTGGGGGATGGACTGGTTGGAAGAGTAGAAGATTCCATTATTAGCTGAGGGCAGGATAGGCTTCCCTGAAGAGATAGGTTGTCAGAGATCACCTAAAAGTGAGCAGAGTAGGTGATAGTCTGATAAATTGGGGTAGAGAGTTCCAGAGGATGGGGTAAGCTCTGGAGACGAGTATGGGAGGAGGTGACAAGGGAACTAGAGAGCAGGAGGTCGTACGAGGAGCGGAGAGGACGGTTTGGGTGGTATTTGGAGACAAGATTGATGATGTAATTTGGGACAGAGTTATAAATGGCTTTATACGTTATTGTTAATGTTTTGAATTGTATTCGTTGGGCAATGGGAAGCCAGTGGAGGGATTGGCAGAGAGGGGTGGCTGATACAGAACGGTTAATAAGGTGGATAAGTCTGGCAGCAGCATTCATGTTAGACTGAAGAGGGGATAGCCTGCAATTAGGTAGGCCAATGAGGAGGGAGTTACAATAGTCAAGGCGAGATATAACAAGGGAGTGAATAAGTTGCTTAGTAGTTTGAGGTTAGGAACGGACGTATCTTGGAGATGTTGTGGAAATCTACAAGATTTGGACAGCGATTGGATTTGGGACTGAATGGACAGATGGGAGTCTAGGATTACACGTAGTACCCTGGCATGAGGGGAGGGACTGATGATTGTGTTATTGATCTTGATGGAGACGTTAGCGCAGGGGGTACCAGCTGGAGGGAATAGTATGAGCTCTGTTTTGGAAAGATTGAGTTTGAGAAAGTTGGAGAAATGCCGATATGTCGCTTAGTAGGTTAGTAATGCGAGAGGAGACTGAAGGGGTGAGGTGAGGGGTAGAAAGATAGATTTGTGTCATCAGCATACAGATGGCACTTAAAGCCATGGGAGTTTATCAAGTGACCCAGGTAGGAGGTGTAGATGGAGAAGAGAAGGGGTCCAAGGACAGAACCCTGAGGGACCCCTACAGAAAGAGGGAGTGAAGAGGAGGCAGAGTTATAAGTAACGCTAAAGGAGCGCTAAGATAGGTAGGAGGCGAACCAGGAGAGAGCAGAGTCTCGGAGGTCAAGAGAGTGGAGTTTTTTTTAAAGGAGGAGGGGATGGTCAACCGTATCAAAAGCCGCAGAGAGGTCAGATCTTTCTCCCATCACTAGCTCCAGCGATCGCCGATCCCAGTCATGAATCGCTTTTCAAGACCCAATGATTGACATGTAAGGGAGCCAATGACAGCGTGGGTATGCGCCCCCCTACCCGGAAAAGCATAACCACGTATAAATTCAGAATCCTGTGTGTAATTGAATCTACGTATAAATACAGCTGTTCTGTGAAGTCGTCAAAGGTTTGTTAGAGAGCATTAGTGAACAAACAGCATCATGAAGGCCAAAGAACACACCAGACAGGTCAGGGATAAAGTTGTGGAGAAGTTTAAAGCAGGGTTAGGTTCTAAAAATAATATCTGAAGCTGTGAACATCTCACAGGGCACTGTTCAATCTGTCATCTGAAAATGCAAAGAGTATGGCACAACTGCAAGCCTACCAAGACATGGCCGTCCACCTAAATTGACAGGACGGACAAGGAGAGCAATAATCAGAGAAGCCACCAAGAGGCCCATGGTAACTCTGGAGGAGCTGCAGGGATTGACAGCTCAGGTGGGAGAATCTGTCCACAGGACAACTATTCGTCGTGCACTCCACAAATTTGGCCTTTATGGCAGAGTTGCAAGAAGAAAGCCATTGTTGAAAGAAAGCCATAAGTAGTCCAGTTTGCGAAAAGCCATGTGGGGGACACAGCAAACGTGGAAGAAAGTGCTCTGGTCAGATGAGACCAAAATTGGATTTTTTGGCCTAAAAGCAAAACTCTATGAGTGGCGGAAAAATAACACTGCACATCACCCAGAATACACCATCCCCACTGAAACGTGGTGGCAGCATCATGTTGGGATGGCTTTCTTCAGCAGGGACAGGGAAGCTGGTCAGAGTTGATGGGATGATGGATGGAGCCAAATACAGGGCAATCTTAGAAGAAAACCTGTTAGAGTCTGCAAAAGACTTGAGACTCGGACGGAGGTTCACCTTTAAGCAGGACAACAACCCTAAACGTACAACCAGATCTACAATGGAATGGTTTAGATCAAAGCATATTCATGTGTTAGAATGGCCTAGCCAAAGTCCAGACATAAATCCAATTGAGAATCTGTGGCAAGACTTGAAAATTGCTGTTCACAGACATTTTCCATCCAATCTGACAGAGCTTGAGCTATTTTGCAAAGAAGAATGGGGAAACAATTTCATTCTCTAGCTGTTCAAAGCTGGTAGACATCCCCAAAAAGACTTGCAGCTGTAATTGCAGTGAAAGATGGTTCTACAAAGTACTGACTCGGGGGAGTTGAATACAAATGCACGCCACACTTTTCAGATATTCATTTGTAAAAAATTTTGAAAACCCATTTATCATTTTCTTTCCACTTCACAGTTATGTGCCAGTTTGCGTTGGTCTGTCACATAAAATCCCAATAAAATACATTTACAATTTTGGTTGTAACATGACAAAATGTGGAAAATGTCAAGGGGTATGAATACTTTTTCAAGGGTGTGTGTGTGTACAGCATCTCACAGAAGTGAGTACATCCCTCACATTTTTGTAAATATTTAATTCTATATTTTCATGTGACAACACTGAAGAAATGACACTTTGCTACAATGTAAAGTAGTGAGTGTACAGCTTGTATAACAATGTAAATTTTCTGTCCCCTCAAAATAACTCCACACACAGCCATTAATGTCAATACCACTGGCAACAAAAGTGAGTACACCCCTAAGGCTACATTCATGCTAGCTTTGTCAGCAGGCATCAGGCATTTCGGAAGCGTGTTCAAGGCTTCTCAAATGCCTATGAAAATTCTGCACATGGCAGCACACAGTGCTGTTCACACTGAAGCGATAATGTTGCATCCCGGCATAACTGACGCCTCTTGTGGAGTCAGGAGGAGTTGAAGTCTCCCATTCAAGTCTATGGTGCCACTCTTCAAATGCCTGGCAGGCGTTTGCAGTGCAGGTGCGAGGCGTTTGCGGAGCATTAATACCATTTAACTTCATTATAGGCGTTTGTGGTGCGGTTTTAACAGTTGGCAAACGCCTCAAAACCGCGCATAGGGCGTTTGAGGAGTGTTAAAAACACTTCCCAAGCACCTGTCTAACGCCTGTCAAATGCTATAGGGGTGTTTGGCAAGAGTTAGAAATAAAGTCGTGTGAATGAGCCCTAAGTGAAAATGTCCAAATTGGGCCCAAAGTGTCAATATTTTGTGTGGCCACCATTATTTTCCAGCACTGCCTTAAACCTCTTGGGCATGGAGTTCACCAGAGCTTCACAGGTTGCCACTGGAGTCCTCTTCCATGATGACATCATGCAGCTGGTGGATGTTAGAGACCTTGCGCTCCTCCACCTTCTGTTTGAGGATTCCCCACAGATGCTCAATAGTTTTTAGGCCAGGAGACATGCTTGGCCAGTCCATCACCTTTACCCTCAGCTTTTTTAGTAAGGCAGTGGTTGTCTTGGAGGTGTGTTTGGGGTCATTATCATGTTGGAATACTGCCCTGCGGCCCAGTCTCTGAAGGGTGGGGATCATGCTCTGCTTCAGTATGTCACAGTACATGTTGGCATCCATGGTTCCCTCCAATGAACTGTAGCTCCTCAGTGCCGACAGCACTCATGCAGCCCCAGACCATGACACTCCCACCACCATGCTTGCCTGTAGGCAAGACACACTTGTCTTTGTACACCTGGTTGCCGCCACACACGCTTGACACCATCTGAACCAAATAAGTTTATCTTGGTCTCATCAGACCACAGGACATGGTTCCAGTAATCCATGTCCTTTGCTTGTCTTCAGCAAACTGTTTGCAGGCTTTCTTGTGCATCATCTTTAGAAGAGGCTTCCTTCTGGGATGACAGCCATGCAGACCAATTTGATGCAGTGTGCGGCATATGGTCTGAGCACTGACAGACTAACCCCCCACCCCTTCAACCTCTGCAGCAATGCTAGCAGCACTCATACATCTCTTTCCTAAAGACAACCTCTGGAGATGATGCTGATCTCGTGCACTCAACTTCTGTGGTCGACCATGGCGAGGCCTGTTCTCATTGGAACCTGTCCTGTTAAACCGCTGTATGGACTTGGCCACCGTGCTGCAGCTCAGTTTCAGGGTCTTGGCAGTCTTCTATTAGCCTAGGCCATCTTTATGTAGAGCAACAATTCTTTTTTTCAGATCCTCAGAGAGTTCTTTGCCATGAGGTGCCATGTTGAACTTCCAGTGACCATTATGAATGAGAGCGATAACACCAAATTTAACACACCTGCTCCCCATTCACACCTGAGACCTTGTAACACTAACGAATCACATGACATCAGGGATGGAAAATGGCTACTCACTTTTGTTGCCAGCAGTTTAGACATTAATGGCTGTGTGTTGAGTTATTTTGAGGGGACAGCAAATTTACACTGTTATACAAGCTGTACACTCACTACTTTACATTGTAAAGTGTAATTTCTTCAGTGTTGTCACATGGAAAGATAGAATAAAATATTTACAAAAAAGTGAGGGGTGTACTTCTGTGAGATACTGTATATGTGTGTGTGTGTGTATATTTATATATATACAGTTGTGTTCCAAATAATAGCAGTGTGTTGAAAAAAGTGAATAAAGCTCAAAATCTTTCTAATAGCGTTTATTTCCATACACTCAAATGCATTGGGAACACTACACATTCTATTCAAAATCAAAACATGAAGAAAAATATATCAAATTTGTGTTGTTCCTCTAAAAAAATTGAAGAAAAGTGAATATTAGACTGTTCAAAAAAAATAGCAGTGTTTGTATTCTTCTTTACAAACTCATACATTCACTATATAAACTGAAAAATGTTTGAAGATTTTGCTTTTCTTTGAATCAATTAATATTTAGTTGTATAAGCACTGTTTCTGAGAACTGCTGTACATCTGTGTTGCATGGAGTCAACCAACTTCTGGCACCTGTGAACAGGTATTCCAGCCCAGGATGATTGGACTACATTCCACAGTTCTTCTCTATTTCTTGGTTTTGCCTCAGAAACTGCATTTTTTATGTCACCCCACAAGTTTTCTATTGGATTAAGATCCGGGGATTGGGCTGGCCACTCCATAACGTCAATCTTGATGGTCTGGAACCAAGATGTTACACGTTTACTGGTGTGTTTGGGGTCGTTGTCTTGTTGGAACACCCATTTCAAGGGCATTTCCTCTTCAGCATAAGGCAGCATGACCTCTTCAAGTATTCTGATGTATTCAAACTGATCCATGATCCCTGGTATGCGATAAATAGGCCCAACACCGTAGTATGAGAAACATCCCCATATCATGATGCTTGCGCAACCATGCTTCACTGTCTTCACAGTGTACTGTGGCTTGAATTCAGTGTTTGGGGGTCGTCTGACAAACTGTCTCCAGCCACTAGACCCATAAAGAACAATCTTACTTTCATCAGTCTTTGCGGGGGCTTCTTGCAGATAGATTGGCTTCACATAGGCATCTTCTAATTGTAACAGTACTCACAGGTAACTTTAGACCTTCTTTGATCTGATTGTTGGCTGAGTCCTTGCCATTTTGGCTATTCTTCTATCCATTCGAATGGTAGTCTTTCGCTTTCTTCCACGTCTTTCAGGTTTTGGTAGCCATTTTAAAGCATTTGCGATCATTTTAGTTGAGCAGCCTATCATTTTTTGCACTTCTTTATATGTTTTCCCCTCTCCAATCAACTTTTTAATCAAGGTACGCTGTTCTTTTGAACAATGTCTGGAACGACCCATTTTCCTCAGAATTTCAGAGTGAAATGCACTGTAACCAGCATGTGCAACATTTGCTGCCTTCCTTCATTAAATAAGGGCAATAATTGCCACCTGTTTTTCAAAGAATGAATGACCTCACTAATAGAACTCCACACTGCTATAATTTTGAACATGCCCCTTTCAATTAGTGATTCAATTACCCAGAATCAGCAGCATGCATGTCATGACTGTTGGGTCTGTTGGATTTCTATTACTCTACTACACCTGCTAGTAAATTATTTGCCGTGTAGAAATATCATTTCTACCAAAAACAGTGATTGATCAGGTTAGTGATGTCTGACTGCTATTATTTTGAACACAATTGTATATATACACACACACAAACCATATGCCAAAAGTATTGGGACACCCCTCCAAATCATTGGATTCAGGTGTTCCAATCACCTTCATCGCCGCTGGCGTATAACATCAAGCACCTAGGCATGCAGACTGCTTCTACAAACATTTGTGAAATAATGGGTTGTTCTCAGAAGCTCAATGAATTCAAGTGTGGTACCGTGATACAGTTGTGGCCAAAATTATTCAACCCCCAATGCTGTAAAGGGGTTTAGGGACTATAGTGTACATTTGGAATGTATTCAGAATCAAATCCTACAAGGACGTTGTAACTACCCAAATGCAACTAAAATGACATCAATTGTTTATGTAATACAGTAGTAAATGGTTCTTATGTGGTTTCTTCATTGCCACAATTATTCAACCCCTTAAAGACTACCACTCTGAAGAACAGAGGTTCATACAGGTGCTTTCCATCAGGTATTGAAAACACCTGTGGATGTCACCGAGCAGCAATCAAGCATAATAAGCACCAATTAGGCAGCTTTAAAATGACTGTGATACTCAGCTCCTTCTAGACATTTACTGGTGTGGTTACAAACATGGTGAAGGCAAGAGAATGGTCCAGGAAGACAAGAGAAGAGGTGATTTCTCTTCACAGGAAGGGCAATGGCTATAAGAAGATTGCAAAGATGTTAAACATACCAAGAGACACCTTAGGAAGCATCATTCGCAAATTCAAGGCAAAGGGCACTGTTGAAACGCTACCTGGTCGTGGCAGAAAGAAGATGCTGACTTCGACTGCTGTGCGCTACCTGAAGCGTAGAGTGGAGAGAAGTCCCCGTGTGACTGCTGAGGAACTGAGAAAAGATTTGTCAGATGTGGGTACAGAAGTTTCAGCCCAGACAATAAGACGCACACTGCGTAATGAAGGCCTCCGTGCCAGAACTCCCAGGCGTACCCCCTTGCTGTCTCCAAAGAATAAGAAGAGTCGACTGCAGTATGCCAAAAGCCATGTGGACAAACCACAAAAGTTGTGGGATAGTGTTCTGTGGACTGATGAAACAAAATTAGAACTGTTTGGGCCCATGGATCAACGCTATGTTTGGAGGAGGAAGAACAAGGCCTATGATGAAAAGAACACCTTGCCTACTGTGAAGCATGGTGGAGGGTCAATCATGCTTTGGGGCTGTTTTGCTTCTGCAGGTACAGGGAAGCTTCAGCGTGTGCAAGGTACCATGAATTCTCTTCAGTACCAGGAGATATTGGATGGAAACGTGATGCAGTCCGTCACACACCTGAGGCTTGGGAGACGTTGGACCTTTCAACAGGACAATGATCCCAAGCATACCTCCAAGTCCACTAGAGCATGGTTGCAGAGGAAAGGCTGGAACATTTTGGAGTGGCCATCGCAGTCACCAGACTTAAATCCGATTGAGAACCTCTGGTGGGACTTAAAGAAAGCAGTTGCAGTGCGCAAGCCTAAGAATGTGACTGAACTGGAGGCCTTTGCCCATGAAGAATGGGCGAAGATACCCGTAGATCGCTGCAAGACACTTGTGTCAAGCTATGCTTCACGTTTAAAAGCTGTTATAACTGTAAAAGGATGCTGTACTAAGTACTAAGATTGAATGTCACTTGGGGGTTGAATAAAACTGATAATGCTGTGAGCACAGAAAAGACATTTGTGGTTATTTCATTATAACTGTTATGTTATATTTGTCTGACCTACAAGTGCCTCTTTAATGTAAATGTAAGCAAGATGACTGAATGATCAAAAGCAATGTCAAACTGGCCAAAACACTCAATTTCAGTGGGGGTTGAATAATTTTGGCCACAACTGTAGGTTGCAACCTGTGCAATAAGTCCATCTGTGAAATTTCCTTGCTACTAAATATTCTATGGTCAACTGTTTGTGGTATTATAACAAAGTGGAAGCAACTGGGAACAACAGAAACTCAGCCATGAAGTGGTAGACCACACTAAATGACAGAGCAGGGTCAGCGCATGCTGAAGCGCACAGTGCGCAGAAGTCACCAACTGTTTGCAGAGTCAATAGCTAAAGACCTCTAAACTTCATGTAGCCTTCAGATTAGCAGCTGCATCTATGCCTTACATCACTAAGTGCAGTGCAAACGTTGGATGCAGTGCTGTAAAGCACACCACCACTGGACCCTAGAGCAATGGAGATGTTTTCTGGACTGACTAATCATGCTTCTCTGTCTGGCAATCCGATGGACATGTCTGGGTTTGGTGGTTGCCAGGAGAACTGTACTTGCCAGATTGCACTGTGACAAGTGTAAAGTTTAGTGGAGGGGGGATATTGGTGTAGGGTTGTTTCTCGGGTTGGGCTTGGCCCCTTATTTCCAGTGAAGGGAACTCTTAAGGTGTCAGCATACCAAGATATTTTGGACAATTTCATGCTCCCAACTTTGTGGGAACAGTTTGGGGATAGCTCCTTCCTGTTCTAACATGACTGCGCCCCAGTGCATAAAGCAAGGTCCATAAAGTCATGGATGAGCGAGTTTGGGGTGGAGAAACTTGACTGGCCTGCACAGAGTTCTGACCTCAACCCAATACAACACCTTTGGGATGAATTAGAGTGGAGACTTCGAGCCAGGCCTTCTTGTCTAACATCAGTGCCTGACCTCACAAATGTGCTTCTGGAAGAATGATCAAACATTCCCATAGACACACTCCTAAACCTTGTGGACAGACTTCCCAGAAGAGTTGAAGCTGTTATAGCTGCAAGGGTGGGCCAACTCAATTTTGAACCCTATGGACTATGACAGGAATGGCACCCTCTTCTGGTTTACAGGAGACCTATTCTCTTTCTTACCCCTTGTCATGTAACTCCTGCTCTCTTTCTTCCCCCCTCCCCCCTTCCTCTATCGCTCCCCTTACCCTCCACCTCTTTCTCTCCCCCTTCTTTGGATGTTTGCACTGTAACCTATATGTGGGTTGTTCCCTTGAGACTGTCCTCCAGCTGACTAGGCGGAGATGGGAATAGAGTTGCTGTCCTTTTCCTCATTGTGTGAAGACGGTGTTGAGTCAATATATTTTGTATATTCTGCCCGTTCTGTAATGCAAACCTAGTATGCTTTTGTATCTTGAATCCTATGTAATCATTGCTTACTGATGAAGATGTACCACTGCTATGTGTTATGCCTTATTGAACTCCAATAAAGTTTATTGTTAAAACAAAATTGCAGCATTCACGCTGTACAGTATTTCTGTTGCTTTTTATTCATTACAGTATATTTCTTCTTTTATTTACCTTATTTCAATGTTATATCTTGCTATTACTAGAACCAGTTGCTGTGTCATTCCTGGTGTTTATGCACCTTGAGCCATTGAGTAAACATTCCCCACTTAGCCAGTCTCAGTATGTGTGGTGCTGTTCGCAGAGTCGTGGGCTCAGGAACAGGGGACCCAACACATCAAGCAGCTCCTTCAGGGGTAAGCGCTACATACAATAAAACGAATGTCACTGTAAAAATATAAACTTAGCTTATCTTAAAAGTTAGCTCCAATCAAAAACTTGGCATTCACTTTCATTCATAATAGTTCTCATGTATTTTCCTGGTTCCAATGCCTAGGCAAATGATGTCACACATCTCAGGAGTCTTCAGGAAGGGAGGGAGGGTTCTCAGTTAAGCCTATGCCTGAGCTAAGGGCAGATGGATTCCAGGAAGTAAATCATACATGAATCATCTGCCCTTACTCAGGATGGCCACAGCCAGAAATGCCTGGGGGTGTTTTTCAAAATGATTTATCAGCAAAATAAAGCATGTAGACATAGATGGATGGGTGCATTTGCTTTAAATATTAGCAAAATTGTGATTGCAACTAAATGGACTTCATAGACACTTAAACTTCAAAATCTTATAAAATCTTTATTGACAAATCACATAGTTACAACAAGACAAGTAACAATAATTTCTAAAACATGATACTAAATAGGTACCACAATTACAACATGAAGAAATTGCACCTCAACAATTGTATCATTTGAAATCCTACTGCTTCCAAATGACCATATAACCTGATTGGTACCAAAATGGATCACAGATGGTTAGGATGACATTGTTGTCGATTAAACACAGATATTTTGTCATAGTACAGAGCTAGTACATCTTCAACTTCGCGACTCTCAGTCGCTTCCTCAGGAGCTAGAAGAAGGTGCATCTATAATAAAACAGAATTTGATTGTTGACCTGTATATACAGATATATAATCAACAAAGTGTGAAAATTAACTTGTATACATACAGAATCATGAATTAAACAAATATCCACTTACAATTGCTTGCAATAAAAACACATATTGTAGTTAGTCATTGGAGGGAACAGAATGTGTCAAAGTGGGTATCCAGACATGGAGGCACATCAGGGAGACAAGGGTAACATCATATAATCATACAGTGGGGCAAAAAAGTATTTAGTCAGCCACCAATTGTGCAAGTTCTCCCACTTTAAAAGATGAGAGAGGCCTGTAATTGGCATCATAGGTAGACCTCAACTATGAGAGACAAAATGAGAAAAAAAAATCCAGACAATCACATTGGCTGATTTGGAAAGAATTTATTTGCAAATTATGGTGGAAAATAAGTATTTGGTCAATATCAAAAGTTCTTCTCAATCCTTTGTTATATATCCTTTGTTGGCAATGACAGAGGTCAAAGGTTTCCTGTAAGTCTTCACAAGGTTGGCACACACTGTTGCTGGTATGTTGGCCCATTCCTCCATGCAGATCTCTAGAGCAGTGATGTTTTGGGGCTGTCACTGGGCAACACGGACTTTCAACTCCCTCCAAAGGTTTTCTATCGGGTTGAGATCTGGAGACTAGCTAGGCCACTCCAGGACCTTGAAATGCTTCTTATGAAGCCACTCCTTTGTTGCCCGGGCGGTATGTTTGGGATCATTGTCATGTTGGAAGACCCAGCCACGTTTCATCTTGAATGCCCTTGCTGATGGAAGGAGGTTTGCACTCAAAATCTCACGATACATGGCCCCATTCATTCTGTCCTGTACATGGATCAGTCGTCCTGGTCCCTTTGCAGAGAAACAGCCCCAAAGCATGATGTTGCCACCCCCATTCTTCACAGTAGGTATGGTGTTCTTTGGATGCAACTCAGCATTCTCTCTCCTCCAAACACGATGAGTTGTGTTTCTACCAAACAGTTCTATTTTGGTTTCATCTGACCATATGACATTCTCCCAATCCTCTTCTGGATCATCCAAATGCTCTCTAGCAAACTTCAGACGGGCCCGGACATGTACTGGCTTAAGCAGGGGGACACATCTTGCACTGCAGGATCTGAGTCCCTGGCGGCGTAGTGTGTTACTGATGGTAGCCTTTGTTACGTTGGTCCCAGCTCTCTGCAGGTCATTCACTAGGTCCCCCGTGTGGTCCTGGGATTTTTGCTCACCGTTCTTGTGATCATTTTGACCCCACGGGTGAGATCTTACGTGGAGCCCCAGATTGAGGGAGATTATCAGTGGTCTTGCATGTCTTCCATTTTCTAATTATTGCTCCCACAGTTGATTTGTTCACACCAAGCTGCTTGCCTATTGCAGATTCAGACTTCCCAGCCTGGTGCAGGTCTACAATTTTGTTTCTGGTGTCCTTCGACAGCTCTTTGGTCTTCACCATAGTGGAGTTTGGAGTGTGACTGTTTGAGGTTGTGGACAGGTGTCTTTTATACTGATAACAAGTTCAAACAGGTGCCATTGATACAGGTAATGAGTGCAGGACAGAGGAGCCTCTTAAAGAAGAAGGTACAGGTCTGTGAGAGCCAGAAATCTTGCTTGTTTGTAGGTGACCAAATACTTATTTTCCACCATAATTTGAAAATAAATTGTTTCCAAATCATCCAATGTGATTGTCTGGATTTTTTTTCTCATTTTGTCTCTCATAGTTGAGGTCTACCTATGATGCCAATTACAGGCCTCTCTCATCTTTTTAAGTGGGAGAACTTGCACAATTGGTGGCTGACTAAATACTTTTTTGCCCCACTGTATATCATGAAATCACCAACCAAGATTGTGTTATTAGCAAATTTCTAAACATGACAGCAATATGTGGACATGCTCTACTATGTGTACCAAACACATTCAAATGAGGCATAATCAAACATAATAAACCAAAAATATGTACTTACTACTTCAAATAGATTGAATAGTAGTAATTGGTCTCTAAACAGACCTTGAGTAATGTGATGAATTTGATAATTTGCTAAAAAAATATATATATGTGTCTGACCGTCAACAGCACAGACCCCAATGTCAGTATATGCATACTATCCAAATCCCCGCTGGGCATGATGGACACCAGTAAAGCCTGCACACCCTTCACCTCTCAGCATGGGCAACACTGCAAGGAACAAGACCCAGAGTCAATGTCTCTCCCTTGTAGCATAGCAGACCACTATAACATCCAAATTGTACCCCTAGATGAGGCTTGCAAATAGCCTTAATTTCTGTTACCTGGGATCAAACTTCCAATCTGTGTCCACCCTGGACGATAAGGCCACAATAGTGTCTCCATGAGCATCGTTGCACCGCCTGGCCCTGATGTCACACGATCCAGCCAAAGAGACTGCGCACACGCGGGGAGAGCCAGCGCAGGCGCATTGAGATGGCTGCCTTCCCAGAAGCCTGCCACGGCTCTGGGAAGTGCCGCGCATGCGTGGAGGGATGACTGGAGACTGGACCTCCCCACCAAAGTGCTTGCACTTGAGGGTGGGGCATGGCATTCCCCAACCCTCCATGGGAGGGCCAGAGCGCATGGCAGGGGAAAGACCAACACGTTCAAAGACATGTCTGTACACCCACCAGCCACATGCCTGGACAAAACAACCGCCTCCGCCACAACTATTTCCTTCGATCAATAACCGATTAAACAAAATACAACTTTTGATATATTCAGGCATTTAAACAAGTATTGTCTTAAATATATATACCAGTGGTTCTTAACCTTGTTGGAGGTACTGAACCCCACCAGTTTCATATGCGCATTCACCGAACCCTTCTTAATTGGAAAAATAAAATATGATTTTTAAAATTCAAAACATAGGTATATATTTAGGTATATATTTATACATAGGTGCACAAAATGAACAAAACCGTTAAGAACAAAGAACAAAACCATTAAAACATGATTTCCACACAAAAACAAAAACATAATAATGAATATTTACTGCACAAATCATATGAGTCGGGTGTGGGTCTTCACCTCCGCCGAACCCGCGAGACTGACTCACCGAACCCCTGGGGTTCGATCGAACCCAGGTTAAGAACCACTGATATATACAGTACCTTACATTGAAAATGTTTTTTTCCTTTCCAAAATCTTACCAGAGGTGCCAAACAGTTCAAGACTTATTTATTAGCATTTAGAGTTTGTAGATGTGTCAGAATGTCTCAATAGGTTCCTATATCTCTGCCTAATACCTTGAAACACCGATCGATATTTCACAGAAAAGGCTTATAAGATAACATTTCGTTAATACCTGAGGGATGGGTAGCACTGAAACGTTCAATCAACAATGTTTATTTTTGAAGTATTCTTTTATCCCAGTTCCCACCCCGTGGGTCCTTGGGCACAACATCCAAAATCAAAAATCTTATTTGTGAGGTATCGAATTTATGATACAATCCTAGATGTCTACTGACTGGGGTTAAGATTTTACCTTTACTGGAATAATATATATGATCTTTGATTCTTTGTCTAAATTGGCGAATAGTTTTCCCAACATAAAAAGCCCCGCACGAACATAGCATAAGACAAATGACCCCCTGTGTATCACAGCATAAAAATGTGGAGTGAGAGGTTTCCCATTGGATAAATAGAAATGCATACCCTGCTGTATCCACGGGCAGAAAGAGCATTGGCCACATTAGAAAGTGCCTCTTAGGGAAACCTTAGGGGTAATTTGTGGTGTGTATAGACTGCATGTTATTTTATCTCCTATGTATGAAGTTTTCCTAAAGACTATCTCTGGTTGTTTTTTAACATATTTGGTTAGAACTGGATCCTCGAGGAGTAGATGCCAATGTTGCTGAAGAAGTGAGCGTAGTTGTAAATGCTGGGCTGAAAATTTGGTAATAAATTTTACAGTTGAGGAATGTGATTGAATGGGTCGAGATTGTAAGGATGTCCGTGTTTTACCCAAGGCTCGATTATGGGCCTATAGTAGAAGCTCCCGCAATTGCATGGCCTGCCGTTTAAAAACCTCCAATTGTGTGCAATTCCGCCTTAACCGAATGTACTGTGCATAAGGTATGCTCCGAATCAGAGCTGAAGGATGAGAACTTGTGACGTGTAAAATAGTATTTCTTACCGTGGCCTTCCGATAGACTTTGGTAACCAAACTATTATTGGCATCCTTGGATATGGACACATCCAGAAAGGAAATAGAATCGGTATGATAATTCAAAGTAAAATGAAGATTGTAATTGTAATTCAATTTAACCATGAATTCATGAAGTAGCTGAACTGATCCAGTCCAGATCACCAAAATATCGTCAATGTATCTTAGCCAGCATAATGCATGGCCAAGATACATGACAAACGATTCATCTAAAAATATCTCCACCCGGTGGAGCCTACGTGCTGACGTCACGCGGTTGTGTTCATGTTTGGGAGCAGCTGCCATCTTGGTATGTGGCATATGTGATATTTTTACTTTTACACGTGGAATGTGTTTATGGATTACTTTTAAATAAATACTACATTATATATCGATCTCCGTGTGGTGAGCATCTTTCTTTAGGATTGAACTGGACTAGTAGAGCCACCGGAGAGTGGATGATGTAGATCCCATGATATATATGCTACTGAACAAGTAGCTCCCTGGTGAGTTCATAGTGGTGGTGGATCGCACATTGGATTTCAGAGCACTATGTGGGACTGAACACTATTTGCCATGGTTGAATTCAAAACACCACCGACATACAGATTTACATTGGAATGACTTTATTGTTAACCATTTTATTGGTTACACTGAGATTCATTCATATTTTATTCATATATTTTTTGTCACTGAATTCTTTCTTTATTTACTTTATATGTTTTCACTCGCTGCACTTTTTATATATTTTGTTTATTGAGATTTATGTCACTATCTCTTGTGCTAGCTGTTCCCATCTCTATAGCACTCGCCGTTTGCTTCTGAAATTGTTTAATACAAATTGAAAATGTTTTGGTTCGACCTCATATATTGTTTTGGTAAATCTAAAGGAAAATCGTACAGGAAAATTGTATAATGTACAGTATGACCAGCCTTAACGCAACACGGACTAGTGTGCATCCAATAGATGCTGGTGTGAATGGCCCCTTAATATTTCATGATTTGGTTCCTCTACCTCTGATTCTTCTGTTGTACGTATTCTTCCCATTTCTTTTTTACATTTTCACCATCTCTCATCTATCCTAACCATGACTCACAGTTTACCCCTTTATAACTGACTTTTACCCCATTACAGTTCTTATATATGTCATCATCATCATTTAGTTGGTTTAATTCCTTTAGTCTGTGGAAATCTGTGTAACTTTTCTCTCTTTCAAAGGTGAAACTTATTACCCTTTCCATTTTCATGGACAAATGAATTTGCTCTTGTTCCATTATCATTACTTTAAACATGTTAGGTTAGTGTATCTATGTGTGTTCAGTTTATTGCTTCTTGTTCAGTCAATGCATTCACATTCAAATTCATAACTCTCTTCCGTCTTCTAATAACCTCTTCCATGATATTGTCTTCTACATCTTCTGTGGATGCTTGCACACTGATAATATTAATATGATAAGATTTTCTCTCACTTCTTAGGAGTTCATTGTCTCTTCAATTATAGGGAAATTATAGCGTATTTATGTAAAACATATATCTTGCATTAACATATTGTTTATCTTAAAGAAAGCATTTGATTTGTCACCCACAAGTTTAAATGCTTGCTGTTTTATATATTTGTCATTGCACTGAGTTAGCTGTGCCCACCATGCAGCCAGTGCTTAGTGTGTGGCCCCATTTTTTTCTGGGCCTCAGCTCAGCCCTAGTGATTCCAATGGTCTTTAGTTCTGCTACTGTGCAGTAAACAGCAAGTCCCAGCAATGCCAGCACTACATTGGAACACTCTGAAGCAAAGCAGGGTAACACAATGCTTCTTCATTGTGTTTAATGGGGAAGTGTTTAATGTCTTGATACTTCCTGTCGCTACAGTGTGCATGTGCAGCCTGCTTACCTCAGCAAAAGCAGAACAGGATAATATGGCTATGCAGTACCTATGGTTTGCAGATAACAGAGCTCCCATTTAAAAAAAAAATTTAAATAAAAAACAAATTTAATGGTAAAAATCAGCAAAGCAATAAAAAGAAAAAATATCAGATTTGCCATATAAACTCCAGGTCCCACAAAATATATTGGATGCTCTGGGTAACATTTGATTTTACTGCATGAGCGTCAAACGCTCACATTAGCAAACATAATGTCATGTGTTAATTTAATGATCACACATCTATGAAAATGTTGCCATCGTGTTAATTTCTGCTTTTTTTCATATGTGTTGTGCTTTAACATAAAAATGGATAAAAAGCTCTCCTACTTATTAGTAAATTCTTGTCAATGGCCGCCACTCTCTGCTGGTATACGGCCATGTGAATTTAGCCTAAGGCAAAGTGCTTGGAGGGACTGGAGGGGAGGGGTAGCATCCTCAAATAGAAGTATTTGATTTCATTCAAGGTAGACCAGACTTAAATATTGTGTATAGTCTACTTCCTTGAAAACTTTTCTCTTAACCACTTCCCTCTCTTGTTTGCAGGTGTCTCCTTTAGCTGGTTGGCTGCTAAAGAGATACCCATGCATGTACGCTCCCTGCTAGGGCTGTGTATCTCCATTAAAACACACAGTGCCTTGCCAGCCACTCCCCTCCCTCCTCCCAGCCACTTTATTAGGTACACCTTGCTAATCCTGGGTTGGACCCCCTTTTGCCTTCAGAACTGCCTTAATTCTTTGTGACATAGATTCAACAAGGTGTTGGAAACATTCCTCAGATATTTTGGTCCATATTGACATGATAGCATCATGCAGTTGCTGCAGATTTGTCGGCTGTACATCCATGATGCGAATTTCCTGTTCCACCACATCCCAAAGGTGCTCTATTGGATTGAGACCTGTGATTGTGGAGGCCATTGGAGTAAAGTGAACTCATTATCATGTTCATTCATTAGCATTATTCTGCTAGATGTAGCCATCAGAAGATGGGTACACAGTAGTCATAAAGGGAAGGACATGGTCAGCAACAATACTCAAGCGTTTAAACGAATTGTACTTAACGGCCCAAAGTGTGCCAAGAAAATATCCCCTACACCATTACACCACCACCACAAGACAGGATGGATCCATGCTTTTATGTTGTTTACACCAAATTCTGACCCTACTATCTGAATGTCGCAGCTGAAATCGAGACTTGTCAGATCAGGCAAACATTTTTCAAATTTTTTGTTGTCCAGTTTTGGTGAGCGTGTGCACATTGTAGCCTCCGTTTCGTGTTATCTTTCATGCACCTTTTGTAACCCTTCCCTCATTTCTTTAGCAGTTTTACATTTAAATACTGTATATGTATTATTTGATCATCTTCTATCTAGAGATTGTGCTCTAAGCTTATGTGAATTATAACCTGCATTTCCTGTTCTTAGCTGACAGGAGTGGCACCCAGTGTGGTCTTTTGCTGCTGTAGCCCATCTGATTCAAGGTTCAAGGTGTTTTGCGTTCAAAGATGTATTCTGCATACCTTGATTGTAGCGAGTGGTTGTTTGAGTTACTGTTGCCTTTCAATCATCTTGAACCAGTATGCCCATTCAAAAGGCGTTTTCATTCACACAACTCACTGGATATTTTATCTTTTTTTAATTACTCTGTGTAAACACTAGAAATGGCTGTGAATGAAAATTCCAGTAGATCAGCAGTTTTTGAAATACTCAGACCAGCCCGTCTGGCACCAACAACCATGCCACATTCAAAGTAACTTAAATCCCCTTTCTTCTCCATTGTGATGCTCAGCTTGAACTTCAGCAAGTCATCTTCACCACGTCTAGATGCCTAAATGCATTGAGTTGCTGCCATGTGAATGGCTGATTATCACTTTGTGTTACCAAGCAATTGGACAGGTGTACCTAATAAAGAAGCCAGTGAGTGTATGTAGACCACAGAACCTCAACCTGTACCTAGCCCCTACAATGTCAGTGTTTTGAAGAGTTTGTTTCTTAGTGCAGGGACATCCACCAATAATAAGTGCGTCAACGTGTTCAAGGTATCCAACCTAGCCGGCAGAAGACAAAATGTAAAGACTGTACACAGTTCATCTGTTGTTGAGCACAGTTCTCAGTATATCGTTAATCATCTTTTACAAATGCCCTGGCTTAGCTCTCACATTCCAAGAGCCCATCGGAAACTTAGCCCCACCTCCTCCCAGCTGATTTGGTGTGATGTTTAAAAATTAATCCACAGCAAATTGTTTATTCTACTAAAGTTTCCACTATAATACCTTGTTTACCTGATAATTACTTGACAATACACTTTGTTATTTGCTGTGTCTTAAGTTTCATTTCAGGGTGACTCCAACATTTTAACAAAACGTGCTAATTTATCTCTATATTTATCTCTGTCTTATACCCGAGGTGTCAGTTTTGCTGAGGCAACAAGGTCAAGGTAAGAACAAAGGGCCCAACATATCCAGTGGTTCCTGTGGGGGGGGCCTCTACACTGTGAACAAAAATTGCTTAGTCTTCAGCACTTATTCATGTAGAGATTTGTAGATTAACCACTAGAGAGAGCTCTGTATTTGGCTCAGTCTACCTACGCTGATTTAGAACATATCAGAAAGTACTAACCTATACTACTACCTGTTTCTCTGACCTTAAGGCTTCATGCACACAGGGCATTTTACAGCCACTTTTAGGGGTGTCAGGCATTTCTTTACTGCTTCCAAACAGCCCTCCATGTTATCCTATGTGTCCATGTACACATAGACTTTTCAAAGCTTTTAGTAGCAGTAGCATTTACCAGCATGAAAAAAAACCCAGGGCCAGTGCGTCTAAGAGCAGCAGCATTTTGGCAGAAAAAACACTTGATGCTTGTAAACGCGTCAAAATGCGTGTTAACCCTAGGCACATTTAACGCTTGAGCATTAATTCATTTCAATGGCCAGAATAAATTATTATTCTGGCCAATGAAATGAATTAACGCCCAAGCGCTTGATGCCTGTAAACGCACCTAAACGCTTGTAGAAGCATTAGACACTTTGACAAGCATCAAATATATATCTTATACAATTGCAACTCAAGTCATAATGTAGTTGAATGTTGTTAGAGAGGTAGTAAACTTCGAAAAAAGAAAAAGTTTCCCCTTGCAAAGTAATATCATAATGTGCTAGTGTGCATTGTATCCCACATGGAAGAAAAATATATTTGAAATATATTTTAAAAATTTTCTTCCCAAATATATTGACATATATTTGAAATGCTACAATTTTGGCCATATTCAATATATTTCAATAAATATATATTTATATATACTGTATGTTGAAATGCGTTTTTATTACAAAATATATGAAAAATATTTTTAAAAATACATTTTTAAATATACTGTATGCCTTTAGAAATACAAATCTACATTTTTGGAATGCATTTACAAATACATGTAAAAATATATGTTAACATTACTTTTTTATATGTTAAAAAAAATATTAAGAATATATTTAAAAATATTTTTAAATGCATTCCAAAAATGTAGATTTGTATTTTTTTAAAGACATACAGTATATTTGAAATGTATTTTTAAAAATATTTTTCATATATTTTGTAATAAAAACACATTTCAACATTCAGTATATATATATACAGTCAGGTCCATAAATATTGGGACAGCGACACAATTCTAACATTTTTGGCTCTATACACCACCACAATGGATTTGAAATGAAATGAACAAGATGTGCTTTAAATGCAGACTGTCAGCTTTAATTTGAGAGTATTTACATCCAAATCAGGTGAACGGTGTAGGAATTACAACAGTTTGCATATGTGCCTCCCACTTGTTAAGGGACCGAAAGTAATGGGACAATTGGCTTCTCAGCTGTTCCATGGCCAGGTGTATGTTATTCCCTCATTATCCCAATTACAATGAGCAGATAAAAGGTCCAGAGTTAATTTCAAGTGTGCTATTTGCATTTGGAATCTGTTGCTGTCAACTCTCAGGATGAGATCCAAAGAGCTGTCACTATTAGTGAAGCAAGCCATCATTAGGCTGAAAAAACAAAACAAACCCATCAGAGAGATAGCAAAAACATTAGGCGTGGCCAAAACAACTGTTTGGAACATTCTTAAAAAGAAGGAACGCATCGGTGAGCTCAGCAACACCAAAAGACCTGGAAGACCACGGAAAACAACTGTGGTGGATGACCTAAGAATTCTTTCCCTGGTGAAGAAAACACCCTTCACAACAGTTGGCCAGATCAAGAACACTCTCCAGGAGGTAGGTGTATGTGTGTCAAAGTCAACAATCAAGAGAAGACTTCACCAGAGTGAATACAGAGGGTTCACCACAAGATGTGAACCATTGGTGAGCCTCAAAAACAGGAAGGCCAGATTAGAGTTTGCCAAACGACATCAAAAAAGCCTTCACAGGTCTGGAACAACATCCTATGGACAGATGAGACCAAGATCTACTTGTACCAGAGTGATGGGAAGAGAAGAGTATGGAGAAGGAAAGGAACTGCTCATGATCATAAGCATACCACCTCATAAGTGAAGCATGGTGGTGGTAGTGTCATGGCGTGGGCATGTATGGCTGCCAATGGAACTGGTTCTCTTGTATTTATTGATGATGTGACTGCTGACAAAAGCAGCAGGATGAATTCTGAAGTGTTTTGGGCAATATTATCTGCTCATATTCAGCCAAATGCTTCACAACTTATTGGACGCCGCTTCACAGTGCAGATGGACAATGACCCAAAGCATACTTCAAAAGCAACCAAAGAGTTTTTTAAGGGAAAGAAGTGGAATGTTATGCAATGGCCATGTTAATCACCTGACCTGAATCCGATTGAGCATGCATTTGACTTGCTGAAGACAAAACTGAAGGGAAAATGCCCCAAGAACAAGCAGGAACTGAAGACAGTTGCAGTAGAGGCCTGGCAGAGCATCACCAGGGATGAAACCCAGCGCCTGGTGATGTCTATGCGTTCCAGACTTCAGGCTGTAATTGACTGCAAAGGATTTGCAACCAAGTATTAAAAAGTGAAAGTTTGATTTATGATTCTTTTTCTGTCCCATTACTTTTGGCCCCTTAACAAGTGGGAGGCACATATGCAAACTGTTGTAATTCCTACACCGTTCACCTGATTTGGATGTAAATACCCTCAAATTAAAGCTGACAGTCTGCAGTTAAAGCACATCTTGTTCGTTTCATTTCAAATCCACTGTGGTGGTGTATAGAGCCAAAAATGTTAGAATTGTGTCGATGTCCCAATATTTATGGACCTGACTGTATATATATATATATATATATATATATATATATATATATTGAAATATATTTTAAAATATATTGAATGTGGCCAAAATTGTAGCATTTCAAATATATATCAATATATTTGGGAAGAATATTTTAAAAATGTATTTCAAATATATTTTTCTTCCATATGGGATACTAGCACATTATGTGAAACTTACCCTCCAGCGGCACACTGTCACCGCTGACAGGGCTTCCACCTTCACCCGTTCTTTCCGGGTACCTGGGCTGCAGGTGCTTGAATGGCTGAGCCACCGATGACGTCAGTCCTGCACATGTGCGTCGGAGTTTTAGCCACAGCACACAACTCTGAAGGAATGGCACGGGTATGCCGTTCCTTCAGAGTGCATTAGCCAATGATGTCACCGGTTGCAGTTCTGGAGAATATATCTCCTAAACGGTGCACGTTTAGGAGATATTAATTTTACCTACAGGTAAGCTTTATTATAAGCTTACCTGTAGGTAAAAATAACGAGAGTTTACTACCACTTTAAAAATAACCTTTCCTTTTCAATTTCTGTAAAATGCAATGCAGTATAACTACCTGGAGGTTGTTCTGTACCCAGATGGTGTACAGAACACCCCCTGAAAATGTAATTTCATGTTTTTGTGATTGGCTTTAAAGATATGTCAGATTTATGGCATTTCCTGCAAAAAAAATTAATTTTTGGTATGATACTCCCAAGGGAAATCACGTCTAAAGGGATGCAGACCCTGCCAATTTCCTCATTAGAGCCCTGCAGACTGCAGCTGATTGATAATTATAAAATCACTCCCATTAGGTTCACTCTGCACATGGACACAGACAAAGACACACAACTATTTCTTCAGAATAACAAAAGGAAGGATTGTGCAAAAAAGTTGTTAAAATTCCAGCAACGTACGTTGCTCACCCAGAGGGGAAAGTTTTTTTTCTCAACAAAAGTGATGTTACTCTTTAACACTCCCAGAAGTGTCTAACATGAAGATACTTCATCTGGTTGAATGTCTTGATCAAAGTATCAGTGGATTGGGGGAATGGATGGCAAGGCACGGGTTTATATATGCCTTTTTTTCCCAGGTCCTTTTTTTCAACTCATCAATGCAACAGATTTGCTTTAAAGCCTAATTCCAGCCAATTTTATTTATTTATTTATTTTTGCATATGACATATAGTTTTGGAGAGAACAGTTACACATTATTTCAAGTGTTGTCTGCTCCTGTCTGTGACCTTACTAAGGAGATTATCCCTCTCATCTTGTCCCTGTGATGCCGGTATATGAAATTAGGGGTGTGGTTGTCACCATGACAGGAAACCATGAGTAGTAACAAAAACCTTTCTAAAAAAAATGTGTTTTTGTCTGTGGCTCTGCTGGAGAGATCTCTCATTAATTCCTGCCATGACTGGAAGTGAGGGTAAATCTTCACAATTGGGACACATATGTGAAAAAATTTGACAAAGGCTTTAAGCCCCCCCCCCCCATCCAAAACTAAAACAAAAGTTTTGGTTAGGGTTGGATTTTTAATACTCTTGATACAAATATGAGGCACACAGGAAGTGCATTTTTGAATGCGTCAGCCAACTTATGTAATTAAATTGTGAGAAGTAAGAATAACCATGATGTAGCACTTACAGAGTCTGACTACTTAACCACTTCAGTACAGGGCACTTATGCCACCATCCTGTCCAGGCCAATTTTCAGCTTTTAGCGTTGTCGCACTTTGAATAACAATTGCGCGGTCATGCAACACTGTACCCATATGAAATTTTTATCTTTTTTTCACAAAAATAGAGCTTTCTTTTGGTGTTATTTAATCACCACTACGTTTTTTGTTTTTTTGCTAAATAAAACAAAAAACAACTGAAACCTTTGAAAAAAAATGCACTTTTCTTTGTTTCTGTTATAAAGTTTTGCAAATAAATAACATTTCTTCATACATTTAGGTCAAAATGTATTCTGCTACATTTCTTTGGTGAAAATAATAAAAATAATAATAATAATTTTATTTGTATTTTTTTCTAATTTTTCAATAATGTTTTTTATTTTTTATTACATTATTTTTCCTTTTTTTTACTATTTTTTTTTTCAACACACTGTGACCAAAGCAATATAATGTTACCATAGTAACATTGATCTACTCTCGGCAAGTGATCAGAATTTTTTTTTTTTTTTTTTTAACACATTATGATTGCTAATACCAATGTACTTCATTGATATTTGCAATCATTGTTACTGAATGAAACTGATTCATTCAGTCTTTTGTTGTGATTAGTTGTGACTGGGCAAAGCTGATCACATGATACAGATGGTCTGTGAATGGCCCTGTCTGTATCATGTGACTGCTTGACAAGTCACAGCTAACAACATAATTGTATATAATGGATGGCATGACTGGAAGCTATCAGTTGTATACAATTGACATGTGATCTGCTGTTATTGGTCACAGCAGTCACATGACACTGGCAACGGGCCAGTGTAGTGATATGTCATCGGCTGTGTTCCGTGGACACAGCTGGTGACAGATTGCGCCCCTGCGCGGCTTGTTTTGACAGGACGTTATATGACGCCCAGTCACAAGGGCGAGTGTCCCGCCCGGCTGTCAATCTGCTATAGGCCAGGTGGGAAGGTGTTAAAGAGGATTTCCAGGCTCCCTCCAAAAAATTAAAAGCCAACAGTCACAAATACTGTAGCTTCCGACTTTTATTATAAGGACACTCATCTGTTCTTCACTAGCCTCTGGGTTCCCGGTGCCGGCATTGCAAGTAAGGGAAACTGAATGTGAAGCCTTGTGGCTTCACAGCTGGCTTTCTACTGTATATGCGCAAGATGCACTGTGCCTTGTGATTGGTCCCATACTCTTCTGGGACCTGTGAAGTGTCCTAGAAGATTAAGGGGGGGAAGGGGGTGGACTTCCAGCTGAGTTTGTCGTGGCAAACTGAGCCAGATGTGGGAGCGGGTACCTGTCAAAACGAGGTATCCGCTCCCCCCTCCAACTAAAAAAATGCCAAATATGGCAGTGGAGGGCGGAGGGTGGAGCTCCGCTTTAAGATACTGTATATCCAACACCTCCCAGTAGCTGAGGCTAGATCATTAACCAATCCAGCAGTTATTTGAAAGAATTCTAAGAACCTTACAGTATATCACTATATACAGTAGTCTTCAATACCCATACCTGAGAATACTGCTTTCTGGAATCTATATCAGCAACCCTACAATGGATACAAAAATTTGCAAAAAAATCAGAACATGAAGAAGATTATCAAGCAGGAAAAGAGCAGCAAGTGATTTTGCTATATAAGATAGAGTTGAAGAGGATTTTGGCAGCTCATAGAATAAATATGCAGTGTTATTTGAAGCCATACTTTACCCATAACAACTTGATAACAAATAATGTTTTTTAGCAAGAAACATACATTCCACATTAATAATTATTCTACCAAAATTAGTGTTTTCTGTAAATTGCCTCCAGCATTGTTCCCATTTCTTCTTGCTGGAGGCTGCCATTTTGCTGAAGCCCAGAGCCCCTGAGCAGTGGTAAATGTTTAGGCTGTCAGCACAGTGCCAAAAAATAGAGCGGAACTGAGCATGTGCAGACCAAGATGAGACAGTGTATTACTGGATTTTAAACAGTATTTAGGCACTTATTTGTAATGTTTTACATAACTATGCCTGCAACAGGGGCCGCATGAAGTGATCTAGCAGGACTTAATTTTCTGATTAAAGTTCCACTTTAAGCTCGTCTAAATAGGCTGCCTGATTTTTTTTTGTTTGCATATAAGTTTTCAAGTCAGCAGAAAGGAATTGACTTAATAGGGACGTTATAGTTTTCTCACATTATATTAGGTGTGAGTAGAGGAGAGCCACTCACGTTCATAATCACAAATTGTTATTGACAAACAGGTTAAAAAAAGTATTTGGGAGGACTGAATACACACAATTTCACAGAGTGCAGTACACCTGCATCAAGTTGTCTCTTTAGCGATAACACACTGGCATATCAAGAATATTCCTGAGGAAATTATCAGTGTCATTTTCATTGTGGTTGTAATCAGGGGCGGACTGACAACTCATGGGGCCCCTGGGCAATAGGGGATCATGGGGCCCCTGTGTCCTTGCCCACACTCAAAAAAAGCCTATAAAAGGTACCAGGGGCATTTCATGGGGCCCCCTACTAACTCCGGGCCCTTGGGCAGTGCCCGAGTTCTTGAATGGTCAGTCTGCCCCTGGTTGTAATACTAGTCTAAGGCCCCTTTCACACATGGGGACAGTTTGTCCTTTTTTCATCCATCTGTTGATGGACAAAAAACGGATATCAATGCATCTCTATGGAAAAACTGATGTAAACAGATGATCATTTGTTTACATCTGCATCCATTTACATCTGCATTCGTTAACATCCATTTTTTGAAATGCATCAAAGCCCTATTTTTGTTCTGTTGAAAAAAAATAGAATGGACAAAAGGACTTTAGCTGGCTGATGTAAAAAATGTATGTAAAAACGGATAAAAGCTTCATCCATTTTTTCTTTGAAAAAAAGTGGCTGAACTGATGAAACACATGGTCCGCACGTGTGAAAGGTGCTTAAATCTTCAAAGGTGGGCTGCTGCTTTGTAAATGTCCTCTTCTACCTTGAAGCTGAAGTTTAGCTAAGAAAAAAAAATCCTATAGCTTTAATAACATTACTTAACTGTAATGAGTGTGGTTCTAAAAGTAGGAGGTTTTTTAATCACCTTAATGCATTCTATGCATTAAGGAAAAACCTTCTGCATGTAATTCCCCCCGCCCCACAAAATCCCCCTTATACTTACTTGAGCACGATCTTCAGCCAGCGATGTGCACGAGAGCAAAGGCTCTTTGCTCTTTGCTTTGCAAAGGCTCTTTGCTCTCTCCCTCCTCATTGGCTCAGAAAGTGCTCCTGCTGCTGTCAATCACAACCAGTAATGAAGGAGTGGGTGGCAGGGCCAAGTCCTGTTGTCTGTGTCAGTAGACACAGATAGCGAGGTTTGGGAGCGAGCTTGCACAAAAGCCCCCATACCAAACAGTTTGCTATGCGGACACTCAGAAGGGGGGTTAAGCCAGGAGCTCTGGCAGGGGACCCGAGAAGAGGAGGATTAAGGTTGCTCTGTGCAAAACCATTGCATTGAGCAGGTAAGAATGACAGGTTTGTAATTTCACAGAAAAAAATTATGTTTAGAAGCATTTGAAGTAGTCCAAAGTTGTGCAGGAAGCTAGATACTGGATGACTGTCTGCTTCCTGTCTCTAAACTTCCAGTGCTACAATGGGTATTAGCTTTGGGTCTTCAGGCAGAATAGCATTACAGATGGTCCGATGGGGAAACACCCCTTCTTCCTCCTGCTCCATTGAGAAAAACGTATTTAACTGATTCACTGCTGTAACATACCTCCCAACTTTAAAACTCAACAAAGAGGGACAGACCTCCTTCCTCCAGTACTGAGTCCCTCTCCACTATAGACTCCTGCTTCCTCAGCAGTACAGCTCTCCTCCCTCCAGTACAGACCCCTTCCTAACCTTACATTTATGCAGTAGTAGAATGGAGAGATGCATAGGCAGCAGGAAATCCTTCCCTTGGCTGGAGCCAGAGAGGAGCTTTCCCCAGTTTCCATATGATTGACGTCTCATTCATAAGCCAGTTCAGTCATATGCAAATCCCGCAGAAATTTGCAAAGGAGCTGTGGGCACAGTGTACAGGATCAGAGCCTTTGTTGACTCATCCCCTGTACACAGGGAAACAGAGCAGGGTCAAAATGCAGGACAGTCCCACACAATCCGGGACTGTTGGGAGGTAGGCTGTAACACAATCTGTGATGGGGGAGGGAATCTTGTGATTGGTTAGACTCTCTCCCATTCTTAGAACCTGTTATAGGCAGTGTAATCAAGGAAATCATTTTATTCAGCAGAAGAGGAGGGAAGAGGGGACATGTCCTTATCAGACCATGTATATTGTTGTTCTGCTTGATGGCCCAAGGCTGTTAACCTTTACAGTTCTAGAAGATCTGGGACAGTAAAAGGACATATATCGCTATTGTCAGAGATTCTGTATGTAAGAGACAGTGCACAGGAAACTTTATTACAGAGCAGGGGTCTCAGAACCTTTTTAAACAAAGGGCCATGTTACTGCTTTTCAGACTTTAGGGGGGCCGGACTGTGGCCAGTGAAAGTAGAAAATGCCCCAGCATCAATGGTAGTCCACAATGCCTTAGGCTTGGTCATCAGTGGGATTTAAAAAAATGTGGTCAGTAGGAGGAGAAATGGTGCCCCATCATTGATATCAGTGGAAGGAATAGTGATCCATAATTGGTGTTAATGGGAAGAATCTTTGGTATTAGTGTCAAAAACAGTGCACCATCATTGGTGTCAGTGGGAGGAATAATACCCCACTGTCGGTGTCAGTGAAAGGGTCAATAGAAAGAATAGTGCCTCAAGGTCCAGACAAAAGCAAACAAAGGGCCGCATCCAGCCCTCGGGCCACAGTTCAAGACCATTGTTATAGAGAAAAAAACATAGAGTTTAACCATAGATGCAGCTACAAATTTATAAACACTGCCATCTACTGGATGAAGAATATATTTCTACTGAATACTGATGTAGTTGTTGTACAAAAATACAATGTACTCCAGTACCCCCACTCAACAACTACTCCCTTTAGTAGTCCCATTTCAGATCTCAGTTCTATAAATCTGCTTTTTGTAATCAGTTTTGTCAAAGCATCTGCAATCATGAGTTGAAAGTCTCATCCCATGAATCTGACTATGGTTTTAATGCTAAGGGAGCAACATAGATCAGACTCTTGGCTGGAATGCCTTTATTGCTTCTGGTGGATTTCCTGATTGAAGCCTCTTGTGGCCTGGTTTCTTCTTTTACAATATTTGGGTTGTCTGTGTTAATTACTCTTCTACTGATGGTTACCTTGTCTGTGTCTTGGTGTAGAATTCTGTATCCATTTTGAGATTCACTGTACCCCACAAGTACACCTTCCTTTCTACGAGCATCCCATTTTGTAGGTTTTTTCTTTTGGAATGTGCACATATGCTTTGCTTCCAAAAATTTTTAGATAGTTCAAATTCAGGGCTTTTCTATACCACAGTTCATATGAAGCTTTCTCAGTCGATTTTAGAGATAGCATGCAGTCATAACGGCCTCCCCCTAGTAGGTGGTTGGCATATCTGCAAAAAAAAAGCATGGTTCTTCCACTCTCACATCCTGTTTTTTCCTGGATTGTATGGTACAGTAGCTTGAAATACAGTATTATTCCATGCTTTCTGAGAATTGCGTAGTATCACCTGTATATTCAGTTCCATTGTCTGTGTGCAATACACTTGGCATTTAGCTAAATTTGTTGCTTTCTTGAGCCAAATACTGTTCAAGTTTCTTTGGTACTTCACTTTTGTTGTGTATCAGATATAGTGTAGTATACCTGGAGTAATCATCTATAAAAGTGAGAAAAACCTTTTCTTTCCTGGAGTAAATTTTTCCATTGGACCGCAAAGATTTGAATTAATTAAGTCCAGGGGTTTCTAAGCTCTGATAGTAATCTGCTTTGGAAAGGATTTTCCTGTAATGTTTCCTTTTATATAGCTGGTACATTTCATTGTTTGATCACATGAACAAATTTTTATTCCACTTGCATAGTCATTCTTAGTTAGTTTCTATATTATGTCAGGACTTCTGTGCCCAAGTTGTCTGTGCCATGTGTAAATGCAGTTTGAATGTTTTTCTTCCTTGGCAGTGTTAACAACCTCATTGCAGTTCAACTGATACAGTTCATCTGTAATTTTAGCCTTTGCAAGTAAGATATCTCCTTTTTTGATAGTACAACTGTCATCTTGGACAATCACTACATTGTTTTTTGAGCTTCTTCACTGGCTAAAGATTAGTTTCAAGAGCAGGGACATACAGGACATTTTTTATAGGTATCTTTCTGGTGATACTCTGGGAAATAAAGACAGTACAAAAAACCATCTCCATTTCATTCTGATTCTATCATTTGCCCATTAACTATGGTGATTTATTTTTTTTTACTCTGGTCAAGGTGAATAAAGAAATTTCTGTCATTTGTCATGTGACTTGTAGCTCCTAAATCTACACGCCATGTCTGCAAAGATGAGGTGCAACTTTTGGATTGAAAAAAAAAAAAGAAAAATCAGTTTCACACTTTTGGCCTTTTGTAGTTTAGATTGTTTTGCATTCTAGCTTTCCATATTATCTAATCTGTTTTTAAATGGCCTTGTTCTTGCACACAAAACATTCACGTGTTTCCTATTGCATATTAGAGTTTTTATTCCTATTTATGTCCTTAAAGCAGACTCTGCGACAGAGGCACCGTCACTATTAATGCTCTCTGTTGTATGCTTATATTCATCCACACGCTTGCTATCACATACCTTGTTTGTGAGCCTGATGGCAGAGGAAGGTCTCTCGTACTGCTCCGGCTCAAGGACCAATGAAGGTGGAACAGCAACCACAATAGCACAGCGGGGTATGAGTGCCTTGTCAGTCCTGTAGTCTGTGTAGAACAGCTGACACTTCGCTGGCAGATAGAACAGCTGTCTGCAGGCAGATGTCGTAGTAGAGCAGGCTGGCAGCAGGATGTACAGTGAAGCAGGCTGGTAGCAGGCAGGCTGGCAGTACCCAGTGTAACAATTATGCGCAACAGAGACATGGAAGCTGTATGCTACAGCCATCTTGTTAAGGTCTCAGCCATTTTGGTTTCATGAGCAGTGTTCCTATTCTTCCCCCCTACCCCTTTGCAAACTATGAAATTTGTAGCTGTATCTTGTAATGGACTTCAAAGTAGCCTCTTATCTTAATTAAAACACAAATAGATGCCAGGTCCAGAGCTGTAAACTACTAATTAGTCTTGGCAGGATGTCTATTTTTCAGGAACCATGAAAACCACTTTCCTCTGCCCTATCGTAAAACAATAACTCAGTCCAGCCGTCATATATGACCTGTTAGGCCATTAGAGCTCTAGGAATGCAGAGCGTGCCATAAAACATCTATTCTACATGTAACAATTCCACATACAATTCTAGAATTCAACAGGAACAGGGCACATTAATATTAGGTATATATTTGAATGGGGAATATCATACCGAACAAATCAAGGTCATACATGACATAGGAAAGGGGAGAAAGCAGTCTCCTCCCTCCTGGGTGACAAAGGTACGCTGTGTTTGGTATCCCTAGGTTTTAAATATAATTTGGAATATTAATCTGCCAGTTGCAAGAATACCACCTGCACATACTGGAAGTTATTAATATTAGTATGACACTGTAGTTGAGATTTGGTCATAAACTTGGGGACCTCCTAGCACCCATCCCCTAAACCAGATGAGTGGTCAGTTGTTCTCAGGCGACACCCCTTTGATATCATAGAAAAGGACTGACAGGCCTTGTGAAGGGGAGCTCTTGTTTAACATGAATCTTAACAGACTTGAGAGCCAAGGCAACATTTGTGCTCGGACAATTGGACTCTGCTAAACCAAGACTTTGCAAGTATTAGCCTTCTTAACTCTTTTCTTTTATTTCTCTGTTGCATTATTGTTCTCTTTATGTCTTTGTAAAATCTTTTTCTGTAAATATTTTAATTGCACCATTTTGACCGTTTCATTAATAAACCCTATTTTGAAAAGTGTTGAAACTGTCTCTAAATCTTTTAATGCAAACTAAAGAAATCCTGTCTCTTGAAGAGTGCTACTGTATATAATACTCCTCTGTGTTGCAGACGCTTATGCTAAAATCATAGTGTTATTGCTAGGATTTGTGAGTTTTCTCCTTAATTGAGTAATTAACCTAACCCAGTAACTATCGCTCTCAGGCTCCTGGCACATAGATTGTCGTCCCGCGAGCTGGAAAAGCTTTGTGCAGGGTGCAGCTGAGAGTGGCATTGTTACGCAAGTGACAGCGCGGTGTGAGATTGGCTGGTCTTTGGTCACGAGTTGATGAGAAAGTCAGGGGTCGAGCACCACGTTCCATCACACACAGACGTCATGACTGGACAGGCTGATGGTAGAGCAGGCTGGCAGCAGGCAGACGTCATGGCTAGGCAGGCTGGCAGAGCTGGATGCAGAGTCAGACAACAGATGAGCAGGTTAGGCATAAATGGCAGGCAGAATAGTCGGGTCACAGGCCAAGGCCAGCAATGGTGGGGGCAGATCAAGCAGATACAAAAGGCAGAGGTGGAGTCCAAGAAGCAAGCCGAGGTCAGTCACAGGTATAACATACGGGAACAGGCACAGGAATACAGGGGGAGCTGCAGATCAGACAGCATAGGCTAACAGAACTGCTGGGTTTAAATAGTCCCATTGGCGCCAACATTAGCAGCAGCAGTCGCGGGTGCACACACGCGCATGTGCGAATGCAAATGCACACAATTATGCATAGCAGAATGGGCACCTGCATATCTGCGCTTGTGCAGCCATGTATGTCCTTCAGCTGTACTATGGCTAGTAGCAGGGGTGGACTGACAACTCATGGGGCCCCCGGGCAATAGGGGATCATGGGGCCCCTGTGTCCTTGCCCAAACTCATAAAAGCCTATGAAAAAGGTACCAGGGGCATCTCATGGGGCCCCCTACTGACCCCGGGCCCTTGGGCAGTGCCCGAATTTCCAAATGGTCAGTCCGCCCCTGGCTAGTGGCTTCCTGACACTTGTCCTTAACATATTCCAATATCAGTTCATCATCTGGACTTGCATCAAGTGCTGTGACAAGAGTTTCATACCTTCCTAGTAAACCACTAAGTAATAGTGCTGCGACATGAAAAACTTCTATTACTTCTCCTATACAGTACCTCTCAGGTGTTTAACCATTTCCAATTGTGTGCCTTTGTATAATACTGCATATCTTAGCCTTTCATTAGCTTGGTTTGGTATCACCTTCTAATCAAATAGAGTTTTACTGCTGCCCGTTCTCCTCAGACCTCTGACATCAGCAAGGCATTTTTGTCCACACAACTGCCGCTCACTGGATATTTTACCTCTTTTGGACCATTTTCTGTAAACCCTAGACATGGTTGTACGTGAAAATCCCAGTAGATCAGCAGTTTTTTAAATAGTCCGACCAGCCCGTCTGGCGCCAACAACCATGCCACATTCAAAGTCAGTTAAATCCCCTTTCTTCCCCATTCTGATGCTCGGTTTGAACTTCAGCAAGTCATCTTCGCTACATATAGATGCTTAAATGCATTGAGTTGCTGCCATGTGAGTGGCTGATTATCACTTTGTGTTACCAAGCAATTGAACAGGTGTACCTAATAAGGTGGCTGGTGAGTGTAAATGTATTATTTGATCACCTTGTATCCTAACAGAGATTGTGCTCTGAGCCTTATGATCTTTTTCTATCCACTCATCTGAAGGGTGTTCTGGCCTGATGTCAGTTATACATGTCCATGTACCTTCTCTTATTAGCAGCATTTTCATCTTGAATTTCCAAGATTGGTAGTTCTGGTTTGTCAGATTTGCAAAAGAAAGCTTTGTTGCAGCTGTGTTACTGGCCATTTTTCTTTTGCTTTCTGTTGCTGTATCTTGCACTCGTTTGATGTAGTCAGCTATGACTGGGTGTCTGGGCCAACAACCTGTTAGAAATTTTGTATATAGCCCTACAGCACAGACAGTGCATAGTCCACATGTGTTTATCTGTTGCTTATCTGGTAACAGGAAACAAGAAACTTAATTGTAGAAAAGACATAGAGTTTAACTGTAGAGGCAGCAAAAATTTATAAACACTACCGCCTACTAGATAAGGAATATATCTCTACTGAATACTGATTAATGTAGTTGTACAAAAATACATGAACATTGTATTCCAACACCTACACATCCCTGCCTGCACAATTTGGGACATACTTCATTTCAGGTAAGTGATGTGACTAAAGCTGTAAAGATTTTACTTTTCTTTCTTTAGCTAAACTTTAGTTTAACGTACTGCATCTCTGACTGTAACTAATCTACAAGTCTGTACATATAATACAATTTCAAATATATCAATGCAACCATGTAAAAATGATTAAAAAAGTCACATCAAAAATAGTTTTAGGGCTCAAGCACACAGGCGGTTTAGCTTGTACAATATAAAATGCAGCAGTTTTTTCAGCGTACAGCCGTATGCCTTTAGGGATGTGTGCCCCAAATGCAAGAATTCTGTGTTCAGGACATATGTCTGAACACATAGCGTTTTTATGCTGTACAAGCCAAACTGCCTGTGTGCATGAGCCCTTAAGGTAAACTCTCCAATAATAATTAATTGTTTTTACTGAAAATGAGTATATTGTTACCTGACAAATAAAGACATTGTAGCACACAAAAAGAAACCTATACTGGGTATTTTGTAACATGCTGCCCGTACATTATACAATTTTCTCATACAATTTCTGTACAATCTCCTTCAGATTTACCTTCAACTAATGTAGTTCAAATGCCTGACTGATTGGATACAAATTGAAAGTGTTTAGATTTGACCTCATATTATATGGTTTTCGGTAAATCTAAAGGAAAATTGTACAATACGATTTATTATGTGTGGCCAGCTTTATAGTCTCAAGAATGATTAGACTTTGTTCACTCTTATTATAGTGGTGCAATTAAACACATTAAAGTGCATGCAAAAGGCATGGGATCTGTGTCATAGTCAACAACAGTCTTCTGCAGTTTCTTCATGCAGGCCCTGATTATAATGGCACTCATCATGCATTTTACTACAGCAAAAATGCATAAGCATGACTGGGGTCTTATGGTTTTTCATTAAGTGACATACAAGCCAGATTCTTGAAATTCTTCTGTCCAATTTGCTAATCTTTAATTTTATCTTTGCTGTCATTTAGTAATTTAAAGTGCATATAATGAAAGAAGTATGGGGTCTGCCACTGCTGGTCTCTTGAATGAAATGCTACTTGCCTGGCTGTACCTGACCTAAAGAGACGGTCAGCCTCTAAAAAAACTGAACCAGAAGTTTATTTTCCTGTGCATAAAGGTTCATATATCTGTATATCTGCTATGTGAGATCTATTGCTCTGTGCCTACGACTGTTGGTCTCAGGAAATTTGGAGTAAGGTTTGATAATGCTACTATGCTGCTCATTGTTCTTGCTAGAGGCTCTACCATGAGGAAGTTCAGCACTGCCTCTACCTAGATGGCCCCATTAACACAGAGAAGCAGTGTTAATCAAGGTATTGTAAGTCAGTAATGGGGAAAGTTCAGATGCATGGAGAACACAGGCAATACTGGTAACTAGTCCTTTGCCCTCTACTTCTTCAAGCACAGTTTCCAGATTTAAGTCCTCTTTAAGTAATACCAGGTGATCCTGACATAAAGGTCCTTATTCTTCTGGAGAGGAGACTACAAGAAGTCAGGCATTGCACAGTCATTGTCCAATGTTACTAATGTCCATATAAAAGAACATTTGGGTAGCAGTGACCATGACATGATAGCATTTATTGTTAGCTGTAATCACCAAGCACACATGGGAATAATAAAAATGCTCAACTTTATGAGAGCTAATTTTCCAAGGCTGAGAGCTGCTCTCCAAGACTTAGACTGGGAGGGAATATTGGCATCAATGAACACAAAACAGAAATGGGAGTTTTTCAAAAAGACTGTATGCGAGCACACTGCAAAACATATTCCCATGGGCAACAAGTTTAAAAGGCTAAAAATCAAACCTGTGGCTTACGGCCAAAGTTAAGAAAACTATAAATAATAAGAAGAGAGCTTTTATTAAATATACAAATGAAGGAATGCTATCATTGTTTAAACATTACAAAGAGTATAACAGAATATGTAAAAAGGAAATCAAGGCTGCAAAAATTTAAAACAAATGACAGATTGCAAAAGATAGCAGGACAAACCCCCAAAAATTCTTCAGATACAGTATCTCACAGAAGTGAGTACACCCCTCACATTTTTGTAAATATTTTATTATATCTTTTCATGTGACAACACTGAAGAAATGACACTTTGCTACAATGTAAAGTAGTGAGTGTACAGCTTGTATAACAGTGTAAATTTGCTTTCCCCTCAAAAAAACTCAACACACAGCCATTAATGTCTAAACTGCTGGCAACAAAAGTGAGTACACCCCTAACTGAAAATGTTCAAATTGGGCCCAATTAGCCTTTCTCCCTCCCTGGTGTCATGTGACTCGTTAGTGTTACAAGGTCTAAGGTGTGAATGGGGAGCAGGTGTGTTAAATTTGGTGTTATCGCTCTCACTCTCTCATACTGGTCATGGAAGTTCAACATGGCACCCATGGCAAAGAACTCTCTGAGGATCTGGAAAAAGAACTGTTGCTCTACATAAAGATGACCTTGGCTATTAGAAGATTGCCAAGAGCCTGAAACTGAGCTGTAGTACGGTGGCCAAGACCATGCAGCGGTTTAAGAGGACAGGTTCCACTCAGAAAAGCCTCACCATGGTCAACCAAAGAAGTTGCTCAGCGTCACATCCAGAGGTTGTCTTTGGGAAATAGATGTATGAGTTCTGCTAGCATTGCTGCAGAGGTTGAAGGGGTGGGGGGTCAGCCTGTCAGTGCTCAGACCATACGCCACACATTGCATCAAATTGGTCTGCATGGCTGTCATCCCAGAAGGAAGCCTCTTCTAAAGATGATGCACAAGAAAGCTTGCAAACAGTTTTCTGAAGACAAGCAGACTAATGACATGGATTACTGGAACCATGTCCTGTGGTCTGATGAGACCAAGATAAACTTATTTGGTTCAGATGGTGTCAAGCATGTGTGGCAGCAACCAGGTGAGGGGTACAAAGACAAGTGTGTCTTGCCTACAGTCAAGCATGGTGATGGGAGTGTCATGGTTTGGGGCTGCATGAGTGCTGCCTGCACTGGGGAGCTACAGTTCATTGAGGGAACCATGAATGCCAACATGTACTGTGACATACTGAAGCCGAACATGATCCCCTCCCTTCAGAGACTGGGCCGCAGAGCAGTATTCCAACATGTTAATGACCCCAAACACACCTCCAAGATGACCACTGCCTTGCTAAAGAAGCTGAGGGTAAAGGTGATAGACTGGCCAAGCATGTCACCAGACCTAAACCCTATTGAGCATCTGTGGGGCATTCTCAAACGGAAGGCGGAGAAGCGCAAGGTCTCTAACATCCACCAGCTCCGTGATGTCATCATGGAGGAATGAAAGTGGACTCCAGTGGCAACCTGTGAAGCTCCGGTGAACTCCATGCCCAAGAGGGTTAAGGCAGTGCTAGAAAATAATGATGGCCACACAAAATATTGACACTCTGGGCCCAATTTGGACATTTTCACTTAGGGGTGTACTCAGTTTTGTTGCCAGCGGTTTAGACATTAATGGCTGTGTGTTGAGTTATTTTGAGGGGACAGCAAATTTACACAGTTATACAAGCTGTACACTCACTACATTACATTGTAGCAAAGTGTCATTTCTTCAGTGTTGTCACATGAAACGATAGAATAAAATATTTACAAAAATGTGAGGGGTGTACTCACTTCTGTATATAGGCCCATTACAAAATAATCTAGATTGGGTGACTGGGGACAAAGAGAAGGAAAATTTACAGCTCTGTGTATACGAAGGAGCATGGGGGAGCTCTTGTCCATAATGGGCATGGTATTGACACAGCCCCAGATGATCCACATTAGCTTACAACTGATATGATCCAGAAATATTTAGACAGAATAAAGGTGAATAAAGCACCTGGACCAAATGGCATACACCCATGGATCCTTAAAGAATTGAGCTCTGTCATTTCAAACCCATTGTTTCTAATTTTTAGGGACTCTTTAATGACTGGCATAGTACCATTAGATTGGTGTAAGGCCAATGTGGTGCCTATATTTAAAAAGGTAACAAAATCTTTACCAAGTAATTATAGACCTGTTAGTTTAACTTCTATAGTTGGGAAGATACTGGAGAGTTTAATAAAAGACCACATTCTTGCTGGAAAAAAATATTTTAAGCAACAGACTGCATGGATTCATGAAAGACAGAAGTTGTCAAACAAATCTGATTTCTTTTTATGAGGAGGTGAGCAAAACCTTGGACAGAGGGGTGGCCGTGGACGTAGTTTACTTGGATTTTGCAAAAGCATTCCCCACACACAGCTAATGTGTAAGGTAAAGTCTACAGGCTTGGAAAAATCAGTATGTAAATGGCTAGAAAACTGTCTAAAAGATCATATTCAGAGAGTAGTGGTTAATGATTCATACTCTGAATGGTCTACGGTTGTTAGTGGTGTACCCCAAGGTTTAGTGCTGGGACCCTTACTTTTTAATACATTTATAAATGATATAGGGTCTAGGATTAAAAATACAATCCTTACAGGATGTCTCCTAGCAAGCCGACCTCAATGCACTGTTCTAATCCTGTCCTGAACCTGATGTAAACCTGACCTGAACCTGTGAATTGTGAAATTACCCATTGCTCAACATTTTGTGGAACATGCACGTTTGACTGCACACTTGAAATTCATGGTACTTGACTATGTACCTAAAAACATGAGATGGGACAACAGGGAAATGACCATAAAAAAATGAGAGTTTTTTTGGATTGAGCATCAGAACACATTACAAGCTCATGATTTTAAATTCTGATTTTGATTTACATTTGTTTCTTTGAATAGGATATGTAGCACCCTAGTAGGTAGCTAGGGTGAACTAGACTCAAATTGTTAGACAGGGGCTGAGTAACAGCCCAGGTGCAACAGTCAGAGGGAAGTTAAATTCTGGTGAGAGCTGAGAGGCTCTGCAGACTTCCCCCTCTGACAGGCCCATTTTATGATAAGGGGCACTCTGACAGGCCCATTTTATGATAAGGGGCACTCTGACAGGCCCCTTTTATGATAAGGGGCACTCTGACAGGCCCATTTTAAGTTAAGGGGCACTCTGATTGGCCCATGTGATGGAAAGGGGCACTCTGACTGGCCCATTTTATATTAAGGGGTACTCTGACAGGCCCATTTTATGTTAAGGGGGCACATACGGGCACATACTGTAGAAAGGAGCACTCTGATGGGCACATGTGATGGAAAGGGGCACTCTGATGGGGAATATGATGTAAAGGGGCACTCTGATGGTGAAATATGATAGAAAGGGGTAGTTTGAGTGTAAGGGGGCACTCTGACAGGAATACCTGATGTAAGGTGGCAATGTGATGGGGATACCTGATGTAAAGGGGCAATCTGATGTGTATACCTGCTGTAAAGGGGCACTCTGAAGGACACATCTGATGTGATAGGAATACATGATGTAAAGTTGCACTCTGATGGTGACACCTAATGTAAGGGGGCACACTGATGAGCACACCCTATTCGGACCTCGGCCAGAAGAACATTTTAGCGACCGGACCTCCTTGAACTTTAATTCAATACCCCTGTTCTAGAGGCAGTGGGCAGGGGTGAGGAGTGGCTGGTCTGCACTCTTGAGGGATCCTAACCAAACAGGAGGCTTGACATGGGGTCAGGATTGCACTTAAAGTGACAGAGCCTGCTCAGCTGCAGGAGAGTTCGGGGGGAAGAGGAAGATGTGAGGATGAAGAGCGGGAGCCTGAGAGGAGGCCCAGATGGGAGAGGGGCTCACCTCCAGGCAGAAGGATCTGTGAAAGCTGAAAGCTTGGAACTTCACCAGCCCCCTGAGAAAGGACCATCTATGTGGCAGGCATCTATGTGGCCCAGCTAGAAGGCCTGGTAGCAACCACCAACCCACTAGCAACACAGGAGAAAGACTTAAGTGAGTACACCTGCACCCCCTGGGCCAGATAGGGGAAGGAAGCACTCTAGTGGGAAACTGGATAAGCCTGCAACCCAGAACTGTTTCACCCTTTTTTATGTGGCACTGGATCCCCTATCCAGGGATTCCTCCAGGTATCCAGAGGAGCATCTGGGGTCTGGGGTGGTACTACAGGAGAAGCTGGCTAGCTTTCCAGAAGAGACTGTTTACTATACCCACTTGTACATAGTTCAGGAAGTTGTCCTCGGTTTCTCAGTTCCATTGGGCATCCCGCACACCCCTTACCCCATTCAAGTTCTAAATCCCCTAATAAAACTTCAAAACAAGCTCAAGGATTGGTCACTGACTCCTGAATGCAAGTCTATGTGGAAATGTGTGCTGCCTGGCTGTGTAGGACTAAAAGGGGGTCCCAAAACTTCTGAAATTCCTAAGGGGGTAGTGCTACAGATGTTTAAGTGAATTGTTATTGTAGTTTAAACAGTATAACTAAAGGAAAAATGTTTTTTTTTGTTTTGGATAGAGTAGAGGTGGATTTAAAACACCTGTTCGGTTTTTATTGCTGTTTGTGTCCCTGTTAGAGAGACTCATCCTCTCTATTTGTCCTGTTTACCATTATCATTGAAAGTAAAAGAAAATCCCACATTTTGGGTTGTCCCCAGAAAAGTAATAGAGGGGAAATCTTCCAATGGGGACACTAGTTCTGGTGACCTGGGTGGCCCCAAGGAATTCTCTTGCAGATGCTCAGGGCCAATGGATCTTTCAAACCACTAAGATGTTCTCAAACTCCCTGGAGTTGAGGGCAGTGTTTCAGGCTCAATCATTCCTTGCAGATGCTCAGGGCCAATGGATCTTTCAAACCACCAAGATGTTCTCAAACTCCCTGGAGTTGAGGGCAGTGTTTCAGGCTCTGCTGACTTTTAAGCACCCAGTCCAGGGTGGTGGTGTTCTCAGGTAGCTGGTCAATACAACAGCTGTGGCCTACATGCTTAAACAGGGGGTACCCGTAGCATCTCCCGCTTGAGGGAGGTCTCGCCGATCCTATAGAGGGCTCAGGTCAACTTACAGCTGGTAACAGCAGTCTGATTGCCTGGTTGGAAGAATCTTCAGGCAGATTACCTGTCCAGGATGACACTGAGCAACAATAAGTGTTCACTATTACCGCAGGTCTTTCAGGACCTAGTAGCCTGGTCTTTCATAATGGATGTGGATCTGCTTGCCTCCTCATCCAAAAGACCATATTCAGAGAGTAGTGGTTAATGATTCATACTCCGAATGGTCTAGAATTGTTAGTGGTGTACTCCAAGGTTCAGTGTTGGGACCCTTACTTTTTAAATATATTTATAAATGATATAGGGTCTGGGATTAAAAGTACTATATCAGTGTTGAGATTACACCAAGCTATACAGTGGAATAACGTCTTTACAGGATATCTCCAATTTACAAGCCGACCTCAATACACTGTTTTATTTGGCAACTATGTGGCAAATGAAGTTTAATGTTGATAAATGTAAAGTTTTGCACTTGGGGGCTATAAACATGCATGCATCTTGCATATTAAGGGGAGTACATCTGGGGGAATAGATGGTGGAGAAGAATCTGGGTATTCTGGTAGATCATTCGTTTAATAATAGCATGCAATGCCAATCTGCGGATTCCAAAGCAAGCAAAATCTTGTAATAGGAGAGGTATAGACTCCAGAGAGAGAGAGAGAGATCGAGAGATCATTTTGTACAAATTATTAGTAAGACCTCATCTGAAATATGCAGTTCAGATTTGGGCACCAATTCTCAAATAGGATATTGGGGAACTGGAGAAAGTGCAGAGAAGGGCAACCAAACTGATGAATAGAGGCATGGAGGAGCTCAGCTATGAGGAAAGATTTGAGAAACTGAATTTATTCTCTTTCGAGAAGAGGAGATTAAGGGGGGATATGATCAAGAACATGTATAAATACATACTGTAGGTGGTCCATATAGTGAACTCGGCGTAGAGTTATTCACTTTTAGGTCATCACAGAGGACAAGGGGGCTCTCTTTACATCTGGAGGAAAAAAGGAAATATGGAAAGGCTTTTTCACAGTAAGAGCGGTGAAAATGTGGAATAGACTCCTCAAGAGATGGTTTTGGCCAGCTCAGTAGATTGTTTTAAAAAAGACCTGGATTCTTTCCTAAATTTACACAATATAACTGGATACTAATATTTATAGGTAAAGTTGATCCAGAGAATATCGGATTGCCTCTTGGGGGATCAGGAAGGATTTTTTTCCCCCGCTGGAGCATATAGGATCAAGCTTTATTGGGGTTTTTGCCTTTCTCTGGATCAACTGTGGGTATTGGATTGTGTATATGGGATTGTAAATATTTAGATTTCCCTTTTATTAGTTGAACTAGATGGACTTGTGTCTTTTTTCAACCAGACTAACTATGTAACCAAGTTGCCACAATTGTTCTCCAGGTCCCATCACCAGCAAGTGGTGGGGACAGATGCACTGACCACAAGTTGGACCTTCAAGACAACCTACCATTTCCACTGGTCCTGCTGATTCTCAGCTTCCTGGACTCAATATTGTAATCAATTTTAAATCCTGGTCTCAATTGTTCATTCTTGTTTTTGTATCCCTAGATCCTATGCCCAAATGTTTGTTCTATTTTTAGATCCTGGGCTCAACACTTTCAATCTATTTTTAGATCTTGAGTTCAACAGTTTGATCTATTTTTAGTTCCTGAGCTCAACTGTTCAATCTATTTTTAGATTCTGGGCTCAACAGTTCAATCTATTTTTAGATCCTGGGCTCAACTGTTCAATTTATTTAAAGATCCTGGGTTCAACTGTTTAATCTATTTTCAGATCTTGTGCTCAACTGTTCAATCTATTTTTAAATCCTGGGCTCAATTATTTGTTCTAGCTTTAGATCCTGGGCTCAACTGTTTGATCTATTTTTAAATCCTGGGCTCAACTGTTTGTTCTAGTTTTAGATCCTGGGCTCAACTGTTTGATCTATTTTTAAATCCTGGGCTCAACTGTTTGTTCTAGTTTTAGATCCTGGGCTAAACTTTTTGATGAATTTTTAGATCCCGGACTCAACAGTTCGTTGTATTTTGAGCTCTTGTGCTCCATAGTTCAATCTATTTTTAGATCCTGGTATCAACTCTTTGATCTATTTTTAGATCCTGGGCTCAACAGTTCAATCTATTTTATGATCGTGGGCTCAACTGTTTGATCTATGTTTAGATCCTGGACTCAATAATATGATCAATTTTAAATCCTGGGCTCAACTTTTAGTTCTGTTTTTAAAACCTTAGATCCTGTACTCAACAGTTCGATCTACGAGGAGCGTTCAAGTTAAACCTGGACTTTTGAGTTTTTATAATAAAAGAACTGTCTGTTTCCAGGGTAATATGTCTGCATGGTGAAAAGTATACGTTATGGCACCGCTCCAAGCTATGGATGGAAGGAAAAGGATCACGCCACCGGCAAGTGAGAAGGGAGGAGCATGAGTCCGAGCGATTACAGTGTAAGCCAATACAAGTGAAGGGATGGACGCTGCTTAACGGACCCCAGGAGTCCAATGTTGAGGAATGGCCTTAGCCGCCGTTCTGGCCACACCCTCTGATATGTTTTGTCCCACCCACCGGGGCTTGTTCACAGAGGCCTCTTCTTAACAATGTTTCCAGAATTTCCTGTATGTATGTAAGTAAGGCCTCATTAACACTGGAGTACCAATCCACACAGGTACGCATCCCTGACTGTACATCCCCAATCTCTCTGCATTCTGATCAGTGCATCAGTCCTAAACAGATGTACAATCAGGGATGCGTTTGGAGATCTGTGCAGCTTCCTATCTGTCATTGATTAGAACGGCTTCCTGCATGTGGCTGCATGGAACACCTGTGCGTCCTGGTTGGGTGAAGATGGCCCTTCACACAGGTGTACAGATTACTACACCCATGCGAATGAGGCCTAGCAAAGGCACATGAGAGGCTGTCACTGTTTCAGTACTTTACTCTATGAAACATATTTGTGCTCAGATGTTTTTATACGATTACTGTAATGCTGGGTTCGGACTGGTGCGCTGTGGTTTAACTGCAGCGCACATGTAGCCATGGTTTTTATGTGTTTCACCCATGGTTTTAGCTGCAGTCCCTTAGACTTCTATTACGTCACGTGCTTTTGTTGTGTTTTCGGAAAGAGCACCAAACGTTCTGCAAGCTGCATCTTTGGTGCGCTTTCAGAAAATGTGGCAAAAATGCTCGATCCAATAGAAGTCTATGTGTCTATGGCTGAAACCGTGGATAAAATGTACAAAAACTGCAGATACACCTCTGCACTGTGGCCAAACCGCATCGCTCCAGTGTGAACCTGGCCTTAGACCCAGTTCATACTAGTGCTGGTTATGCTACCCACGTTTGCATGGGCATGCAGCTCATTCATTTGAATAGGCTGCTGTGCCTGCTTTTCATGCAAAGAAAAGTGCATGCACCTTTTCCAAAATGCATCTGCAAGGAAACCGCTTGACCTTTTTGACCATGCGGTTTCTGCACCCAAGGTCACATTGCGGGATGATTCCTGCACCCACAACCAGCCCACAGTATGTGTGATAGTGTGAACCAGGGCTAAAGCTACAACGTTGCATACTCGGGTTATTTTACAGGTGTTTTCTTTGTGCTAATTTGCACGTTTTATGGTGATGTGCCATATAGGAGATTAATTGGGGCAGGGCCTTGCATTTTTGTTGCCATAGACTTTAATCATGGGAGCTCCTGAAAAACAAATCAACATTTTCTATGGGACACTATACTACAAAATACTCCCACAAATGCGGGCCATTAATTGCAAACAAGATTTGTTAGTTTTCCCCTACACAAAAGTATTTTTCCTAACAAATTCATTCAGGTTCATGTTGCAAAAATGAATACACCCCAATGAAATTCTTAGGAGCAAAGCTAAATTTTAGGCAACAAAATCCTAATGAACAAGAATTCAACTACAGGTGAGTCTAATTATTCATTCATTGCTGTCAGCCATGGCACCACATGGAAGAGAAATGTCACAAAGCCTGAGAAAGAAAGTATTTTCTTTACACAAGAAAGGTGAAAGCTACAAGAAGATCAGCAAAGCTTTACTTATCAGTCAAAATACTGTAGCAAAAGTAATACAAAAATTTAACAAAGATGGAACTGCAATCATCTCACAGAGACGTCCAGGCCGTCCACTGAAGTTAACACCTTGACAGGAGCATCTTTTGATGAGAAGGGTTGAAGAAAATCACCTTGCAAGTTCACTGCAGTAAGCTAAAGAAGTAGAAAGCCAAACTGGAGTGATTGTTTCCTGTGACATATACAGTGTATTCTGCAGAGAAATTGCATGCATGGGTGTCATCCACGAAGGAAGCCTCTCCTAAAGCCCATGCATAAAAAAACCCACTTATAATTTGCCAGGGCCCATACTGAAAAAGAAGATTACTATTGGGACTCTGTACTCTGGAGTGATGTGACCAAGATAAATGTTTTTGGAACGGATAGTGTCAAAACTGCATGATGTCGCAAAGGTGAGGAGTACAAAGAAAAATGCATTATGCCTACATTGAAACGTGGTGGCAGTGTCCTTCTGTGGGGCTGCATGAGTGCTGCTGATATCAGGGAGCTGCATTTCATTGATGGTATCATGAAATCACAGATGTACTGCTCTGTATTGAAAGAGAAGATGCTACCAGCACTCCGTGCCTTTGGTCACTGTGCACTTTTCCAACATGACAATCATCCAAAACACACGTCTAAGACCACTGTTGCATTTCTGAAGAAGAACAGGGTGAAAGTGATTCAGTGGCCAAGTATGTCTCCTGATCTGAACCCAATCAAACACCTATGGGGTATTTTGAAGAGATAAGTTGAGCATCACTCTCCATCCAGCATCCAGGCTCTAAAAGAGGTCGTTCTTGAAGAATGGAAAAAGATAGATGTTGCAGTATGTCACCAGCTTGTTCATTTCATGCCATTCCAAGAAGACTTGGTGCTGTCTTTACAAATTATGGAGATCATACAAAATACTAGATGTAGTAGTTTTTTTTGTGGGGTATATTTATTTTTGCATCAACTAATTTGAGCAAAACTAGAGATTTTGTTATCTACATTATATTATTAATCTTACTTTCATGTAATGAGCTAAACAAATGTTCTATAAAACTCAATTTTGTAAAAATTTCGGAAACTATTCTTGTGTTTAGTGAGATATTGATTAAAATCCTACTTACCCCCTTACTTTTCAAAAGGGGTGTACTTATTTATGATATATATATTGTGGGAACTCGCTTCAAGTGGTAGAGCTCGTCTCGTTAAAGCACACAGCAACTCGCTTCTTTAAGGGCTTTCTTGCCCACTTTTATTTAAAAGAACAAAGTTCAACAAAAATGCTCCCCACGCAGGGGTATCCACCATCAAACAAATTAACAGTATTCAGCCTCCTGGCTTGTACGCAGTTTTAAGTCTGCCTCCTGCAGACTCTTCCCAAAATATGGCCACTAGCACACAGCTAGTCTGGCTTCCACCTGACTCCAAGGCAGAGACCTCCTGTCTGCCGGGGTGGAGCCCTCCTGACTCCGTTTGCCGGGGTGGAGCCCAGAACCATGGGTAGGCCTCTATAAAAAGGCCTGCACACACCTGTGCAATCAGTGTGCTGGGGGTTCTCAAAACACGGACCCCGGATTGGAGATTTCATCCCTCCCAGATCTCTTTGAAATCTCCAGGCTCCAGATCCCAAAACAGACTTAATGAATATATGAGGAAACTGAAAAGCCAGTTTCCTCTGCAATACATCAACTCTCTGGAGCCCCTCAACCTGCCTAGTTGAGAATCCAGGGTTTTCAGCTTTATTTTGACCGTGGCAGGACACAGCACTGCCACATATCCCCCCCTTTGTTTTGATCCCATAGGGGGCGGAACACACAAACCTAAAACCCTTGCTTTAGACCGTCTGTGCGGGCTATCACCTGTAAAGGTCCAATCCTGGCTGACTTCATTTTCATCAAAGGGAGACACTACTCCCTGCCCCAAGAGGTGACTTCCCCTGTCTCCCCTTACTTGGGCTCTACGACATCCCCGTGCCTTTTTACGAGTGCGCTTCCAAAAGCGCGGTCTTTCTAATTTCCTTAAGACTATTCTTAAGACTATTCTAGTCCTTTTACCACTAGGGGGTTTACAAATCTCAGTACCCTTTGTAACCTGGGGTTGACACCTAAGCTTTAAATGCCTGGTACCTGTAATATTACAACGTGCTCCCTCAAATTCCTCTAGACCATCCCTTTTTGCTTCATTTAATTTTACAGCAGATATACTTTTAAACCCTTTAGTAACAGACATGGGCTCTTTTATTGTGGCATCAAACTCTTTTAACATACCCTTGTTAAGCTTTGGGCCAGTTCCCTTAGACCTTTCATTCTTACAACTTGGGCGTTTACTGGACCTTTGGAAAACTTTTCCAGAGTGACCTTCCTGAACCTGTAGGGGGCCTATTACTATACTCTTAACCTCTCTTGTGTCTATTAAGCACTCATTACCTTTTTCAGGATGACCAGCTACCATGTCAACTCCACCACCAGGTCTACCATTCTTTTTGTTATCACACATAGTAATCAGACAATCCAAATTCATCAACACATTTCCCTTTCATTTCATTAGCCAAAAGACTCTTGTCAGAACTCAGTTCACTAGTAGTTGGCAGGGCAGTTTCTGGAGAGGAATCACCCACAGCGGAGTGGGTGTCTCCCATGGAAACGTCACTACCCATTGACTTCGCTGTCACAAAAGACTCTGCCAGCAACTGTCCTGAGGCCAAACCATCCTTACATAAGTCTGCATTTGGGTAAACAACCCCAACCACATCACATGTACATGTGTCTTCCGGCACTTCTGCCCAAACCTCTGTCCTGTCCAACAATACTCTGGTGTGCCTCTCATACAGATTACTGCTATGAAGCAACCCAGCAATGCACTGAAAGACAATTTTCACCATTACCAACAAGGATGGCATCACAGAATTCCTATATTGACCTTCTTTGTTTTGTATAGCCTGTAATACCCAGCTCCGATTAGCGGGACTCCACTGTACCAGCTCTCCCGAACATGGAAGAGACAGCAAGGTATACACCGGCTCTACACTCCAGAAGGCCAACATTTCCTTCAGCAGGTCTGTTATAAAAAGACAGCCTGATTTCACACATAAGACCTTCCTGGAGACATGGAGACACTCATTTACTGATGCCTCAGAGGTGGTGCTTCTTAAAGAGGCTTCCTCTCGGCTGGAGGTACCCAATACAATAACCTGGGGCTCTCCCAGAGCGTAACCAGGTGTGGGATTCACCCAAATGCTCTGAGGCTCAGTGTCAATGAGCTCTTCCACGGCTTCTCTATGGATATCAGTTTGGTACACTAAACCATTAACTCCTTTATGGGCTGTGGGCAAAACTCCTGCTGAGCGTTTATCCTTAACGGTGCCTTTTACCAGTGGTGGGTTAATTTTAGCAGCGACAGGAGCGCCCTGGACTAATAGCTGCTCCACAGTCCCTCTATTCAGCACAGCAGAAACCATGTCCACCCCATTGTTACCCACACAGGCATCTTTTATTAATGCCAACAAGCTTGTTGCCCATCTGTCCCAGTCCATCGTCCCTGTGATCCCATCAGAGGTACTACGCAGTACCACTCCAACCGCTGAAGGAGACACAGAGGGACAGAGTGGCTCTGTATCAGACCCATTACCTATATCTTCATTATCCATATCACAATGGGAGACTCCTTTTCTAGGCATAGCAGGTTGCAATTTCCTACTCTCACCACCGTGACCTAGTGGCGTGTCATTCACTACAAAAACTTTTGCATTAGTGGATTGCATTAACCCATCATCATTATGAATACGTTCATACCTTTTAGATTCACCATTGCCAGACTGAACTAACAAATTCTCAACACTCAATTCAGACACACTCTGGTCCACCAGAGCAACATCATAGTTATCACGGGTTACCTTAACCACTGTTGCTAGGGGAGAGAACACATCCTGCTTAGTGGTCACCCCTACTACATTTAATTTAATTGAAGCGACACGGTGTCATGTTTTGATAATATACAGAGCACTGTGTGCTGCCCATAGCAGGGGCGGACTGACCATTTAGGCATTCAGGCACTGCCCAAGGGCTCGGGGTCAGTAGGGGGCCCCATGAGATTCCCCTTGTACTTTTCATAGTCTTTTTTGGGTGTGGTTTGAATGTGGGAGATGATGATTTACTATTGCCCGGGGGCCCCATGAGTTGTCACTCCGCTCCTGGCCCATAGTATCATTTGCATAGGTGTTTGAGGAGCGTTAATAACACCCATCAAATACCTGCTTTCAATGCTAATGTGAACTAGACCAAAGGGAGACAATGCTGTTACAATTCCTTACAACAGGATTTAATTAAGTTTGTGTAGCTGCTGACTTTTTTTTTTTCCAGGTGGAACTCAGCTTTAACCACTCCCCGTCCAGCCCATGTATATAAACGGCCAGATGGGAGCAGTGCCAGGGTGGGTTGCCGTTCATAAATGGTGCCTGCCATTTTAGCCTGTTTCTTCCTCCCAATCAGTGATCACATGAATAGTAGTAAGCAATCACAAAGATCACATGGTACAAGGCTATTCACAACAGCCTTGTACCATGTGACAAGCTGTGACCAATCACAGCTCTCACAGTATTTGTTAATGACTGCAAGAATGCAGCCAAAGAGAAAGAGAAATGATTGCTTTTACAGCCTTTATGGGTGTAAAAGCAATCAGTGTAAAAAAAAAAAAATCTTCATCACCCCCCACAAGTAGTACAGTGTCACTATGGCGAAACTGTACTGCTAGGGTGACAGTATGTTAAAAAAAAAAAAAAAAACATAAATAATATAATAAACTATAATAAAAATGTAAATAAATTGTTTGAAAAATTATAATTTTTGGTTATAACTAATTTGGGTTCTTTTATTTTTTTACTAAAAAAATAACTGAATACATTTTGGCCAAGATTTATGAAGAAAGATTATTTATTTGCAAAATTTTATAAGAAAAACACTTTTTTTCAAAATTTGTGGACATTTTCATTTATATAGCAAAAAAATAAAAATCCCAGTGGTGAATAAATACCACCAAAATAAAGTTTTATCTGTCTCAAAAAAATGCCAAAATAGGAATATGGGTACAGTGTTGCATGACCACGCAATTGTCATTCAAAGTGTGATAGCGCTGAAAATTGGCCTGGACAGGAAGGGGGTGAAAGTGCCCAGGGGCGGACTGACCATTCGGAAACTCGGGCACTGCTCGAGGGCCCGGGGTCAGTAGGGGGCCCCATGAGATGCCCCTGGTACCTTTTTCATAGGCTTTTTTTTAGTTTGGGCAAGGACACAGGGGCCCCATGATCCCCTATTGCCCGGAGGCCCCCTGGTCCGGACTTGAATTGGTTAAACTTCAAACCGTATGTTCTATAAAATGTGATTTTCTTATATATTTGTCACATTGTAGTGTTTTCTAGTTGTGGTTTGTATTTTTTCCTGGAGTTATTCCTGTTTTGTATACAGGTGGAAGCTGCCTCACACACACATTGGCAGCTGTGTGGAAAGTGCGGGAAGAGCCGTGTTGAGGTTCCACTGCAGCGTGCAGTATGGTGACGGTGCAGGAGGAGGGGTTGTGAGAAGGAGGAACACGGAGGATTAAGCAGCAGCGCAAGCAGCTTCCTGGAGGACGGAGCTGGCTTGTGAAGTGCTGCTTTCCTAACTCGGGAACAAGATGGTCCTGGACAGCATAGCTCGAGTCATCAAGTTGCAGCTTCCCGCCTATCTGAAGAGACTGCCGGTCCCAGACAGTATCGCCGGCTTTGTCAGGCTCACAGGTAAGCGGAGCCGGCAATGATTCCCAGTCAGGCCCGCCTCTCTCTCACACACTAAGTTTGGTAGTGCGGCCACAGGCTGCCATCAATGTACGTTCTGCTGACTGGAGGTCTTTACTGAAGCACCGAGCATATGCACGTTCCGGCCACATTTACAGAGAAGTTAGGGGTCATCTGTGGGTTGTGAGGGAGGGAACATAGGAAGCAATGTATAAATGGAACCTGTCCTCTCAGCATTTGCATCACCTGCCTGGGAAGCCTGAGATGGGAACTAGCATTCTGTGACCTGTAGCTGCATAGAGGGGCTGAACGCACACTTTTGTGCTTCATTGTGATATGGTGTACGTGGCTGGGCATGTAAAAGCGATAGGAAACCACAGAAAACAAAAAGTCCCCTGCAAGGTACTGTCATAATGTGCTAGTGTGCATCACAGACCAGCACATTACATAAAACTTACTGTAGCCTCCCTAGCGGTCTGATTATGTCAGTATTTCTGTGCTCAAAACGGTACATTTTGTTTGCATGGATATGTGTATTTTGTTTATTGTAGGCTGTAATTTTTAGGAATAACTCACTGAAATCTGTCCGACCAAGAGTCTAGTAAACATCCCGGGTATGCAGGGGCGGACTGACAACTCATGGGGCCCCCGGCAATAGGGGATCATGGGGCCCCTGTGTCCTTGCCCAAACTCAAAAAAGCCTATGAGAAAGGTACCAGGGGCATCTCATGGGGCCCCCTACTGTGCCCGAGTTTCCAGTTGGTCAGTCTGCCCCTGCGGGTATGTTAAAATTGGAAACACAAAATCATAAATTATTATTTAATAATCATTAAAAAGTAATAAGAATAATTTTAATTCAATAATGTAATCAAATCAAAAATACTGAAATTTGAAATAGAGCACCAAATTCGCACATCACTGAGCAAAGTCGCAAAATCATTTTCAGTGTCTGATGACAAATTTCCCCACCAATCATTATCACTCAATTCTGCAAGTGGTTCTGATTTACTATCGCTGTTCTCTAGCTGGTCTAAAACCGCTTTTGACCTAAAGGGACGATTTGTGGACGCCATGGATGTTTCTCAGTTTCCAGGCAGAAAAATGCAGGCAGGGCACAGGACAAAGCACTAGGGAGAAAATGTATGTGAAATGCTTTGGTACAGTAATGTTTTACTATATGATTTTAGTGAATGTCACTTTTACAACTTCCAAATTTCCCGCCGTTCCGTCCCCGTACGTCCTGACGTCGCAGGGAACGGAACCCAGAAGACAGATGCTGGCATCCGCCGGAGGACATTGCAGTGGACACTGCAGGAGGGACATCGCGGGAGCGCAGGACAAGGTAAGTGAAGAAGAGATCCTGAAGCAACACTGCAGGGTATTCCCGAGTGTAGCTCGGGGTTACCACTTGTTGTGCTGAAACTTTACCCCGAGGTACACTCGGGAATACTGCCAGGGAGGTTAAAACGAAGCCCTCCAGCAGCGCGCTGTCACTGCTGTAGAGGCTTCCATCTTCGTTATTTTAACTGACAATTGCGCAGTCATTCAACGCTGCACCCAAATTAAATTTGTCTTTTTTTTCCCACAAATGGAGCTTTCTTTCAGTGGTATTTGATTGCCTGTGCATTTTTTTATTTTTTGCACTATAAACAAAAAAAAAGTCCGACAATATTTTGAAAAAAAAAAAGAAAAACTATTTTTGACTTTTGCTATAAAACATATCCAGTAAAAAAAATTAAAAAACAAATTTCGTCATAAATTTAGGTCAAAATGTATTCTGCTTCATGTCTTTGCTTAAAAAAAGAAGAAAAAAATCTAAATACATGTAAATTAATTGGATTACATGAAGGTTATAGCGTCTACAAATGGCAATATATATACTGGATTTTTTCTTAATACACTAGTAATGGTGGCGATCAGCGACTTCTAGCAGGACTGCAGTGGGCATTCTGATACGGGGGGGGGGACTAACTGCCACCGACATCCCCAGTGACACTAACACAATGATCAGTGCCGATAAAAAGCACTGACACTGTACTAATGGCACTGGGCAGGAAGGGGTTAACATCTGGGGCAATCAAAGGGTTAAGTGCTGTTTTACTGTGTGTGTTTTAGGCTCCATGTACACGAGCTGCTGCTAAACTCGAGTTGAGGAGTTTTGGGCATTTTTTTTTGCCGAAGCTACTAAACTCAACTCTATAAAAGCCTATGTGTCCATGTACCTGTCTCTGGTACCTTTTTACCAGAGTTTAGGAGCTGCCGCATTTTGGTGAGGTTAAACCTCCCCAGGGTCGGACTGACAACGCATGGGGCCCCCGGGCAATAGGGGATCATGGGGCCCCTATCTCCTTGCCCAAACTCAAAAAAGCCTATGAAAAAGGTACCAGGGGCATCTCATGGGGCCCCCTACTGCCCTCAGGCAGTGCCCGAGTTTCCAAACGGTCAGTCCGCCCCTGAACCTCCCTCTCCTGAGCGCAGAAGAATCATGTTCAGGATAGGAACGTTTTGACCGCCGGCCGTGGGTAAATGTAAAACGTGGCAAAATCGCGGTACCGCAGTTGCCACAGTTTGCATTTTCCGGCAGTCAGGGTAGGCTCGTGTACATGGAGGCTTACTAGGTAAACTTCTGACAGGAGTGATCTGTGTTGTTTACATACAACTCCCCTGTCACTGTTCCTCGGCGATCGCCGGGTGCCGGCGGGGAATCTCCGTCTAGGACCCGTTGATCGACAGCTGTAGCCACCAATGGCGGCGCAGGTAGGGCGGCACACACCCTACCTGGAAATACAAAATGACATATATATGTGATTTTTGCACAGCCCTGTAGCAGTAATTCTGCTATAGGGCGGCGGGGAAACGGTTAATAACACTGGTAGGTTTAATTGTTTAAAGTCGCGTTAAAAAAGCAGCATTTTTGCATTAGCGTTTAGCCATGTTTGCGTTTTTAGTGTTTTTTTTACATAAAACAATTTTTGCTTAAAAAGCCCCAAAACAAAAAAGCTGAATTGCTGCATTTTACAGCGTTGGTGCGTTTTTACAGCTAAAAACCTCCTCTCGAAACCCACTAGTTCTGGGGGGGGTTTCCAGCCAAAAAACACTAACCACTTCCTGACCGCCCTATAGCAGAAATACTGTTACAGGGCGGCCCAGGTGTGCAAAATCACGTATGTATAGATGATTTAGCATTTCCGGGTAGGGGGCACGCACCTGAGCCATGGCTGTCAATCACCGGGTAACTTGCCGGCTCCCGGTGATTTTCCAGGATCTGCAAAGGGGAGAACTGTTTGTAAACAAAACAGTTCTCTCTGTCTACTCTTGCACACTGTTTTGTGCAGTGTGAATACAGTGAAGCACACGAACACAGCACATAGTGAATCAACACAAAGTTAACCCTTTGATTGCCCCTCACGTTAACCCCCTCCTGCCCAGTGCCATTAGTACAGTATCAGTGCTTTTTTTTTTTTTTTTTTTTATAGCACTGATCACTGTATTGGTGTCACTGGGGATGTCAGTGACACCAAGTCCATTTCTCCCAGTGCGAGAATATCCGTCGCAGTCCCTCCATAACTTGCTGATCGCTGCCATTACTAGTAAAAAAAAAAATATATATATATATAAAAAAGCCCAGTGTATATATCGCCACTTGTAAACGCTATAATGTTCCCTTAAACTAAATAATTTACACGTACTGGGATTTTGTTTTAGCAAAGACATGTAGCAGAATGCATTTTGGCCTAAATTTGATTTAAAACATTTTTTTTTTATTGGACATGTTTAATAGCAAAAAGTCAAAAATATTGTTTTTTGTTCTCAAAATTGTCGCTTATTTTTTTTATAGCGCAAAAAATAAAAACCGCACAGGCGATCAAATGCTACAGAAAGAAAGCTCAATTCGTGAGAAAAAAAGGGCATACATCTAATTTGGGTGCAGCGTTGCATGACCGCGCAATTGTCATTTAAAGTAACGCAGCACTGTAATGCAAAAAATGGGCTGGTCACGAAGGGGGTAAATCTTCAGGAGGGCAAGTGGTTAACTGCTGCCCTATATATTATCATTATACAGAATTGATATAGGACCAACAGTTTGCGTAGCACTTTACAAAATTAAGGTAGACATTACAGTTTAGCAGAAGTACTGCTACAGGGCGGCAGGGCTGTGCAAAATCACGCGTATATATGCGTGATTTGCATTTCCGGGTAGTGGGCGCATGCACGCCACCCTACCCACGCTGTTTTGGCGACTAGGGATATCGATCACTCAGCAACCATCAGGGAAAGCTGACTGGAGAGACCTGTGTAAACATCACAGGTCTCTCTCCTATCAGCATGGGCATGCTGTTTTGTAAACCGCATTTCTCCCAAGTAAATCGCAGCACACAGTAAAACGCACACAGTTAACCCTTTGCTCACCCCAGATGTTAACCCTTCCTGCCCTGTGTCATTAGTACAGTGTCAGTGCTTTAGATCAGTGTCAGTCAATTCCCACCCAGTGTCAGAATGCCTGCCGCAGTCCCGCTATAAGTCACTATAACTTTCACATAATACTAAAACATTTTTTTGTGTGCAATGTTGTCTCTTTTGTGAAAAGGCTGTGGTGTTGAGAGTATTCAAATTTAAGCTGGTTATACACAGTTAACTTTCTTTTCATTCTTCCAGCAGGCTGAATAAAAAAAAATGAACAGGTTCCACCATGCACACAAATCAGGTGGATGGAGGAATCCTCCATGCCAGGACATTGTATTCACACAGTGGTGGCTGGTTGACTGCAGTCGTTTTTTGACTTCTGTTGAGCAGGGGAGTTCTCACACTGACATTTGGTCGCAGCCAAACTGGCCAAATATGTTAGTGAATGTCCAGCTTTTCACCCTATTCAAATCTCTGCACTGCAAAATGCCTATAGCATTAGTTTGCCTTTCAGATGCATTTCAGTATCATTTCAGAATTTCTGAAGCTCTCCAAATGCCTGTTTTAAGTAGTTTTTCTTAGTGGAGGATACAATGTAAAGGGCCTTGCTAAAGCACTCTGAAAGCACGTACCAGATGCCTTAGGAGTGTTCAGAACTCATCTGCTGTGTGCTTCCATTGACTTGAAAAAGAGACATTTTGCAAGCTTTACAAATTAACTTCTGCCAAATGATGCAGGCAAGATTAAAGTTAATGCAAAATGATGCAAACACACTGTACAAACACTACACAAACTGATTGTACAATCTTCTTTGGATCCACAGTCAACTGTATAGTGCAGGTGTCTCCAGACTTTCCAAAGAAAGGACCAGTTTACTGTCCTTCAGACTTTAGGAATTCCGGCTGTGCCCAGTGGGAGTAAACAATACCAAATCTTTGGTATTAGGGGGAGAAATAGTTGATGCCAGTGCCAGGAATAGTGTCCCACTGTTGGTGGCAGGAATAATGCCTGAACGACCGATTTTAAAGGTAAGCAAAGGGATGCAGTTTGAAGACCACTGATATAGTGCAAGGGGCCTGCTTGATTAGATACCTAAACAACCATTACATTTGTATGATCTCCTATTACATAATTTTGGTAAATCTAAAGGTGATTGCAGAGGCTTCCTGTCCCTGTGACACCCATACAAGAGATGGGGGTTATCGACACAGGGAGGCACGAACTGCAAAAAGTGTTGTCAGAAACCCTAACCCTTCCCAATCTGCTAAAGTGTTTGCATCCTGTTGGAGAAATTTCCTCACTTCCTGTTCTGACATGGGACATGGCAATCGAAACCTGACACCTTTTCTAACCTTCCCAACTCTATCCAAAATTAAATAAAAAGTTTGGCTGAAGTTGGATATCCAAACTTTTCTCAACAGTATAGAAAAGAGAAACAGAAACAAAGCACATAATAGTAACTTGGCAATAATCCACATAACTTTCAATATCGCTTTCAATACAAAGCACCCTTTAGGGCCACAATCTTGTGTTTGTATTTAGGTGCGCTACATTAACCACTTGCCGACTGCGCTATAGCTTTACTGCTACAGTGCGGGCTGGCTGTGCAAAATCACGTGTGTGTGTGTGTATTTATAAATATAGTGTGATTTTTCTTTTCTGAGTTGGGGGCACGTGCCCACCTATCTACGTTGTCATTGGTTCCCTGACATGCCGATCAGAAGATTCCGGTCGATGATTCACAGCCGGGACCCACCAAGGGTCGGAGCTAGTGACAGGGGAGAGCTCTATGTTGGTAAACAACACAGATCGCTCTACTAAATGCAGAGAGACAAACACTGTCACATTACTTAGTAAAACAGCACACAGTTGGCCAGTGTCAGAAAGCCCACTGTATTATTGCAATCCTGCTATAAGTATATATGCCGTCATTTGTAGACACTATAATTTTCACGCAAACCAATTAATATACACTTACCCTAGGTTCACACCGCAGCGTTTTGCAGAAACGCACTACAGTCCATTTAACGTGATTTCCTATGGGACACGTTCACATCGCCGCGTTTTTCACCCGATGCATTTTTTGGAAAGGGTCGGACTTTTTTAAATGCAAAAAGTTGCATTTTTGGTTCTATAGACTTCAATGGAAACACTGCAGAAAAGCATGTAGTACGTTTTTTATGTTTTTTTGATGCGTTTTGTATTTTAATCTGCCTAGCAACAAGAAGAAGAAAAACCCTGTCAAAAATGCACCGCAAAAAGCACTGCAGAAATGGATCAAGAGCAAACTGCATAGGTGTGAACCTAGCCTTTTTGGGTTTTTGTTTACCAAGGACATGTAGCAGAATGCATTTTGTCCTAAATTTTTGAAGAAATTTTATTTTTTATGAGATATGCTTTATAGCAAAAAGTACAAAATGTTTTTGTTTTTTTTTTCAAAATTTTTCTATTTTTTTTTTTTTTTTTATTGATTTAATAAAACAAATTGGTGATGAAATACCACCAAAAGAAAGCTCTGTTTGTGTGGAAAAAATGATATACATCTCATTTTATTTTATTTTTTTGTGTTGCATGACAGTTCAGTTGTCACTGTGGCACATGACATGATGAAATTTATGTAGCGTATTGCATGACCGTGCAATTGTCAGTTAAACTAGTGCAGCGCTGTATAGCAAATAATGGTGTAAATTGCAGTATCTATACCATAGTTTGTAGACGCTATAACTCTCACACAAAACAATCAATATACACTTATTGGGTTTTTGTTTCCCCAAAAACATGTAGCACAATACATTTTGGCTTAAATTTATGACTAACTTTGACTTTACTATACATTTTTCATAGCCAGTATCGGGGTTTTTTTTTCAAAATTTTTGGTCTTTTTTTTTTTTTTTTTTTTTTTTTTGGTTTATAGCACAAAACATAATAAGCGCACAGATGATCAAATACCACCGAAAGAAAGCTCTATTTGTGTGAAAAAAAGAACATAAATTTTGTTTGGGTACAGCATTGCATGACCGCGCAATTACCAGTTGAAATAGTGCAGTGCCAAATAGCAAAAAAAAGGCCTGGTCAGGAAGGGGGGTAAATCCTCAGGAGGGCAAGTGGTTAAAAAAACTTTGATTTAAAAATCAAATGCAGCCACTGTTCGGGCATTGTGACAGCTCCTTGAGTACTGTGGCTGTCTGATATACCAGCAAGCAGTGCTGATTCTTCTGTCCACACTGTTTAGCATTTGTTCTAGTTTGGTTATTAAAGAGGAGCTTCACCCCCTTTCCTTTTATTTTATTTTCAATTCTCTCTTGCCTTTTTTTGCTGAGTTATCCTCAGACATCTCTTTCTGGGTCTTGCATCTGGCCTCCTGATGACACACTGCCACACATATGCTGTAGATTGCCTTGAAGCCTAGGATGTGTGACTTGGGAATCCCTGGAGGCTATGGGTAGTTTCGGGCTATGTCTCTTATAGCCTAGGAGAGAAATGCAGGACAGTTAGGGGAACCTTTAAAAACATATTTAAGATAAAAATAAAAAATTCAGGTCCACCTTAACATTTGTTGCATCCTTGGCTCCTTGATGGGTTAACTATTGCACATTACAACAACATTCAATGACTGTCCCATGCTAAAGTCACAAATTCTGCAGTGTATGCTGTGCTGTACTGGCTACTTCACATATCAGCCTCACAAGAATTTTGGTTGGGACAATAGAAGGTGATATTTAACCTCCCTGGCGGTATGATTATTTCAGATTTTTGGTGCTGAAAGCGGTACCATTTTTTTGCATGGAAATATGTATTTTTTTTATTGTAGGCTGTAATTTTTAGGAAAAACTCACTGAAATCTGTCCGAACAAGAGTCTAGTAAACATCCCGGGTATGATAAAATTTGAAACACAAAATCATAAATTATAATTTAATAAATAATCATAAAAATAATAAAAAATTTAATTCAATAATATAATCAAACCAAAAACACTGAAATGTGAAATATAGCGCCAAGTTCGCACATTGCTGAGCTCAGTCGCAAAATCGTTTTCAGTTTCTGATGACGAATTTCCCCCACGAATCATTATCACTCAATTCTGTAAGTGGTTCTGATTTACTATCGCTGTTCTCTAGCTGATCTAAACCGCTTTTGACCTAAAGGGACACTTTTTGGACGCCATGGACGTTTCTCAGTTTCCAGGCAGAAAGAACAGACAAAATGCAGGCAGGGCGCAGGACAAAGCACTAGGGACAATATGTATGTGAAATGGGTTGAAACAGCAATGTTTTACTGTGTAAAATGAAAAAAAAAAAAGACATTTTTTAAAATTTTTAAATTTCCCGCCGCCGGCGGCGCCCGTACGTCCCGACGTCACAGGGACAGGACACAGAAGCCGGATGCCGGCATCGGCCGGAGGAGATGGCCGGGGACGCTGCAGGGGACACATCGTGGGAGCGCAGGGTAAGGTAAGTGAAGAACACATGCCGGAGCAGCGCCGCATGGTATTCCCGAGTGTAGCTCGGGGTTACCGCTTTTGGTACTGAAATGTTACCCCGAGCTACACTCGGGAATACCGCCAGGGAGGTTAAGAAGCTTTCTGGTAATATTGATAATATATCTGGTAATATTGGTGGGTAAAAGGCATAGCAGAGGGTCGAGTTGACCTGGAAAGATTGCAAAAACTGATGCAAACCAGTCCCGTGCATGTTCAGTAGCACGTGTTCCCCTGTATGCAATCCAGAGCCTGATTCTCTGAGGACACCTTGTAATGTAGAGTGACTTGCACAGCTCGGTGCATAGTTGGGATCCATTTACGTTTTGAAGACCTCAGTTACAGGGTTTTGAGAGCTGTTATTTTTGGTGAATGGCACAGCAAGGATGTGGAAATTGTCAAACTAAAAGGAAACTATTTTTAAATCTAAAAGAAAGATGCTTTCTACTCTAACACAGGGTTTCTCAACTGGGGTTCCACAGAACCCTAAGGTTCCATGTGAGGTACCCAGGGGTTTTGCTGAGATCTACCCTTTAATTGCAGGTAGCTGATAGGTCGATCACATCCCCATTGCTGACACTATCCCTCTGCCGCTCCCCCGTGTGCAAACAGGCGCAATGAAGCAATAAGTTTCACCGCTGTTCTCTGCTGGCCCCTTCTCTTCTCCTGAGAGAAGTGGACTGGCAGGGAACACCGCACTGGAATCAGGACTATCACAGCTGCTTCCCTGCATCACTCTATGATAGAAGCCGCTACACCCTGTATTCTGACAATCTCATCTAGGTGAGGATGATGTTGCTGAGCCTTTTTTTTTTTTTTTTTTTTTTTTTTCTCTTTGATCCCAAGGAAGCTGAGGATGCCAGCTGTTATAAGAACTCCATCTTGCTTGGTGCTGGATTGATTTTTTTTTTTTTTTGAGAGATTTGGGTTCTTCAGCTGTCTCCGAAGGACTTTTTTGCTTTTTCTTCAACTCAGTGTTTCTCATTGGGGGGTGCTATAACAGTAGCAGATACTGCGTTTCCATGTAAGGTCCTCTTCAACAGAGAGCTGTTGTTGGTGTACAGATATGACCAGAACTCTGCACTAAAAAAATCTCCAAAGAACAGTGTTAAATAATAAGCATCTTCCACTTGTAATCAAACTTACACTTGTCTTCAGTTTCAGAATGGCTACGACTACTGCCTTTCTTGGGTGTCCTTGCCCTGCTGGGCTACCTTGCAATCCGACCATTCCTACCGAAGAAGAAGCAACAGAAAGACAGTTTGATTAATCTGAAAATCCAAAAGGAGAACCCTAAAGTTGTGAATGAAATTGATATAGAAGACCTGCATATTGCCAAAGTTGCCTACTGCCGATGCTGGCGCTCTAAAACGGTGAGTGTTTTTTGCTGTGAAGGGAATCCATTATGCAACATAATCCCACACACAGAGATGTATAAAATAAGTGATCCACAGCAGTCCTCCAATGTAATTTATTCTGCTGGCAGTAATGTATGGTATCTTGTTTTCAGTAATTCTCAATCACTGGAATGGGCTTGGGCAGCATTGTGTTGTCGTTTAGGCTTCATTAACTGTAGACTTGGTGTAGCACACTGTACAGTGTTAAGAGCTGTTTATCTGTTTGCAGTTACATGGGGCTGTGTGCAGGCACCTATATAATTGAATACAGTGAGTACAGGCTCACCTGCACAGCTGTGTTTGACGGCTAAACAGGGACAGATGCATGGCCCTGAATGCACCTTGTCTGCACACAGCTCCATGCTACTTTAAAAAGATAAATGAGTATTTGTGCTGTGTGGGGCTCTACGCCCGTGTAAATGAAGCCTTACTCTTGACCTACAGTCCTGATCCCCAGACAAATGTAGAGTATGGGTATTAACCCCTTAAGCACTGTACAATTACAGATTCAGTGGCATGGGGTGGGGAGAGGGAATGTGGCAAAGGATGGAAAATTTCAACTAAGAGCAGCCACCAGCTCAAGGGACACATCTCATTCAATACAAGTACAGTCCCTTGTGCTGATTTAAAAATACTAAATTTGAGGCTTTAAAGTAGAACTATGGACCGCATACAAAACTGAAAACCCTAGCATAACAAAATGATTAATGCTATTCTGTGTGTTTGCTTCTTCATTATTTTAAAAATATCTATGTGACCCTGAAATCAGAACTATTGCTGAAGCGCTTCCTTCAGAAAGTTGAATGGAATCAGTAAGGACAAGAATATTTGTTGTCAGCACACCACGAATTTGTAATCAATAGTTCAGGTGTTTATTTAAACTGATCACGTCAAAATAAGTGCAGCTGCAACCCTTTTGAGGCCGCGCAGGACCTGGTTGTCATGTCTGACGAATAAGTCCTTCGTGGCCTTGAATTGCTGCACTCGCACATGTAGGGGTTGATTTACTGAAAAAAAAAATATGGTGCAGCTGTGCATAGAAACCAATCAGCTTCTAACTTCAGCTTGCTCTGTTAAAGAATAAGTTCATTCTTTGGAACATGTTACATGGTCCGGAAGGTGTAACTTGTTCTAGGAGCTGCAGCTTCTCCTCCCCACAGCTGCTTCATTCATTAATTCATAGCTTCTTGTGAATGATTGCCTACAATTATTGCGGCCGATAGCTTGTAGTTCTTTGTGAACTGCAAAGGCGCTGGTGAGCGCTCTCATAGTCCATTGATTCTTCTTGCTCTCAAGTAACTTACTGTTCTACAGGCAGACAGCTATGCTGATCGCGAATGCAATGCTCTGCAGGCTCCTTACCTGCAAAAAAAGGGAGTGTATTTATTTTTTTTTCAAAAGGTGAAATTTTTCTTTTTCACAAAAAGCTGGTTAGTTTCTATGCAGAGCTGCACCAAATTTTGCACTTTCTGGTTTTGATGTTTATTTGAAATTTGATCACATAATAATATGGGGTGGGGTATCAACCCCATATTATTATGTGATCAAATTTCAAATAAACACTTGGATTACTGATTACAGGGTGATGATGATCTGTCAACATATGTTGTTGTCAGTATCTGGCAGTGGCTGTGCAGGAATTGGATTTCTAGTAGCCATTTAAAAGTAAAAGCTATTAGTTGTGTTTTGGGGAACACCGCTTCTAAATTGTCATTGGATAGTGTGTAAATAGCAGCAAAAAAAACTGGCATTTTGATCTATTCAACAGGCTCCTCAGTGCCCTGCTTTCCACCTCAACATACTGACAGGTCTATGAACATTTCATAGTGCTTCCCTGATACCCATACATACAGCAAAGTTGGGCACAGCAGATGATATATGTGAATGTGGAGCACAGAGCTTGGGATAAGCAAAATGTTGCTTATTTTGGTGTAGTTCAGAGAGTGCAGTTGGTGGACTTTGCTGATTATAAGACATTAAATGGGCATCTCTACTTCTTGGCCCTGAAAAGGTTTAATTCAGAAATGGCATGGATAACAGAGGGCAAGACAATGCCTTTTCCTATATTACTATGTCATAGAACATAAAGATTGTGGGTACTTTGTATATGACTAGTTGATAAATCTGACCACACATAATCAAAGTGTAATTGGGCATTCCACTGTAGTGAACCACCGCTGTCATGTAGAAAGATCTAATTTAAGCTGTAGCATTCTGTATCAAGAAGCTGAAGCTTGAATGTCAAATTTATTATTGCAGTGTCATGACCACATTATCTTGTCCTCTGGCCTTTTGTGGCTGTTATTCTTTTACCAGCCAGCATTTGTTCTGCCATAGATAGAATGGTGCATAGAAATTTATTCTTAGTAAGTCATTCTTTATAATTTTATGATGCAGAGAAAAGTACAGCTTGATAAATTAAGACATACATACTTGTTTAAGCAAAGAGTTGCATGCATTAAAACACATTCACTTTAATTTCTCCTCCCCCCCCCCCCCCCCCCCCATTTATAATAATCTTTATTTTTTCACCATTTTCAGTAATCTTTAATTTTTTTCCTCCATTTATGGTAAGCTTTATTCCGGGTTGGGGGGTTACTACAAGAAGGCCAATAATTATTGACTTATAAGTTCTCTAATGATTTTGAAAATGAGTTTGTCTAGTTGTGTGACCAGACCTTTCTGCCTTTGACATAAACTCTATATGTATATTTGGCCCATAACTTATGGAAGTTGTGGAGTCTACACACCTTAGTAACCACCCTTATGGATATTCTAAGCTGCTTGAATTTTCTGTAGAATAAATGCATACAGTTTCAGCAACATGGCAGTCCTTTCGACTCTGCATTTTGTGATTGCTTCAATATCTTCTGTAATATTGTGTAGGCTTAATCTAAGTAGTGATATACAAACAAGGGATACTCCAAATCTGGCTTTCTCAGAGCTCTGTCTCTGCTGGTCATATTTAAGAAGGGTGATGGCAGACGTTTAGCCTTTTCTGGCTGTGACAGTGTGGCAAAACTTTGTAACCATTTCTTTCTTTTCTTTTGCATCTGTAGTTCTACATTGAGGGCTCGTTCACACTGTATGCATTAGAAAAAAAAGCAAGTTTCTGCAAGGGCACACAGAAAACAATTGTTTTCTATGTGCCTTATACACACTAGAATGTGCCTTTGGATACAGAGCAATGTGGACCTGTGCCAAAGTCTCCTTTTCACTGCACTGCAGCTGAAAAAAGCTTGAAAGTTAAAAATGACACTAACTCTGGCTTTATAAAAAGAAAATTCCATTTAAATGTGTATTCCTAACTCAGAACGTACCTTCTGTTGTTCTCAGCCCCTTCCGAATCTCCAGATTCCTTCTTTTGCTGCTGTGATTCAACTGATTGTTAGAGGGTGACTACGTTTATTCTCCATGGTCTTGCTGTATGTAGGAACGTAGTCACCCTCTCTTACTTGCTTCAAAGAGGGACTTTGGGGTTTGCAGTTTGCATGGAGCAGGGCACATGACCAGAAAGAACATGCACTGCTTGTTTCAAACAAACAGAAGTGAAAAGGAGAGGTTCGGGAACTCCGAGGATGCTACAAGAATGCAGAAAAAGAGAATAAGAAATGGTTTAATGAAAAATAATTACAGAGCCATTGTATAGTGGATGTGTATTGATTATTTTGGGAGAATAAGGAAATCTTTTAGTGTAACTTAACCCTGTGTCCCCCTGAGCAATATATGATGCTGGTCCCCCTCATATGTATCTTCATAATTTGTCTGTCCCTGAGGTAGAGACTGCTGATCCTGAGTGTCAGAGCTTGAGGACTTGCCATGCCTGGTTCTTCGCTCTGTGCCCTGATGCTGCATGCCTTGTGGTGCTGGGGGGGCAGTGCCATCTTGAATCTTCTCCTGGATTTATTTTGCATGCCTCCCTCCTGCAGCCTTGGATGCCACCTTTTTGATTTTCAGCAGGATCAGTGACTAAATAAGGGTCCAGGGAATTCTGGGATGCCAGTTAGCAAGGTGATGCGTCGGTAGGATGAGGGGGCAGGGACAGAGCCGAGAAAATGCACTGCTCACGTCCTAGCAGCTGGGCACACTTCATAAAAGTAATAATACTCTGGTTCATCAAGGAAAGCCTTTTCCTTGTAAGCAGTACATTTTACTTGATTACTAAGCAAAACACCCTCCAAACTATACATAGCCTGTCAATACTGTGAGCAGCTTCTGAAACTGAGACCAATGCTAGCTAATAATGGCACATATACAGATTCATTCAATATAGCAGTTAAAATGTTTCAAATGTAGCAAACTTTAGCCTAACAGTATTTTAAGTGTTTTTTTTTTCACTGTTAAATTGAGTACATTAAGTGTTTTCTAATGAACTTTGTTCTCTTGTTTCCAGTTTCCTGTTTGCGATGGATCCCATAACAAGCACAATGAACTAACTGGAGACAACGTGGGTCCACTCATCTTAAAGAAGAAGGAAGTTTAAGTGTAAAAGCATTTTAAAAAAAATGTTCTTGTCTGATTTGTCTTGGAGCTGTAAGGAAATGTTAATTTTTTTTTTTTATATTCATTATTTCAGAGTCCAGCTCTGATTCTGAATTTATTTCTATGGTACCTAAAGACGTGTACTTTTGGTAATCGGCAATACAGTAGTTAAGTGTTTTGTAATTTTTTTTAACTACATTGTCTTGGTTAAAAAGCTGTCTTACTTTCAAGCACACCAGTAACTGAAGACCAGTAAACCAATGAGGTGTGGTTTTCCTGTGCCACAGGAGCAGCACAGCTTACTCTCATGTTTGGAGCAGGTTGGCTGTGCTTTCCCATAGTTATGTTGTGTTCTGAAAGCACACCAAAACTCCTGTACACTGCACATTTGGTTCGCTTTCAGAATGAGCACCAAACATGCAGGACACAATATAACTTTGTGGGAAAGCGCAGCTGTCCTCCAAACACACAGGTAACCTGTAGTGTTGGAAAACTGCACTGCAATCGTGTGAAAACAGGCTTGACACAACACATGCAAATGCCTCAACATTATTATTATACTTCTCTTCCCCAACCTGGGGACTTCTAATTTAAACATCACAAATCTGGCCAAGAAAGGAATGGGCTCTGCCTCCGCATATTTCTTCAAAGTACAGCCTCAACGTCCAGTCCTATGGATTTATGGAATGGGACAGCCCAGTACTTTCTTAGCAAAGTTGAGATTTGTATGTTAGAACACTGCAGGTTTCAGGGAGCTTGTGTAGGCAAGCGACATATGCTGGCACCTATTGTTGAAGACATGTTTAGGAGGAAACATTTACTTTAAGCATTTGTCCTGGAGTGGTCAAAATGACTTTTTGCTCACAGAAACCAATCAGACTTGGCAAATCAGATCCACATTGAAAGTAAAAACAGTTTGGAAGAAGTCCCAGTATTGCAGTATCCTTGCAACACAAGATGTTTACTGAAACTTTTATGCTGGACTTATAGTCTTAACAGCGGCTTAGGGTATCTCTTCTCCCTGTGGCCTTAACATGAATAACAGATAAGTGGACCATCCTTGTGTTAATAGCTTTACTAAGAAACCCATTGTAACACTTTTCCCATATAAGCTGGCCATACATGGATCAAAATTCAGCCGGCTTAGCAGGGACCAGCCGAATTTCAATTCAAGTTTGGCCACTCTGGTTGAACCAAAGTTGACTTTTTGTTCAACCGCTTTGTCGGATAAAAGCCTCTTAATCAGCACTGCATGCAATAGGTGCTGATCTGTGGAATGGAGCAGTTTTCCTAATGTCAGATTACAATGACACAGTGGGGAGGATTCCCATATCCACCTTGAATGTGTGGATGGGGAATCAGTTCAGTTTTTTTTTTTTTTTTGTTCAGCCCGCTGAATGAATGAAGGAACTAAACCAGGTGTGTCCAGCTTTAAGTATGTGGTAGTTTGGCAAAAGGTCCTAGATATGTATATAAATTGTTGAAAATCAAAAAAAGGCATTCTCTAAAAGTGAGTTGTACGTATTAGATTGAAATGAAGTTGTGTTTTAGTAGATTTTTTTTTTCTAAATGGGATTTTTAATTTTACAAACCACCAAATAAAAAGTTTACATACATGCATTCTCAGTGTTTGTTTGTTTTTTTGGCAAAGGATTTGTAATTCTGTTTAGCCAGTCCTTTGTTTCCACAGATTTGCTAGACAGGTGACAACCCTGTTTTTCACCTTTGCAGCTTCCTTTGTCACCTCTTCACCTTGGGCCCACTCATTGGATAGTAAATCGTCAACACCTCAGTCCACTCACAAGGCAGGTGACCTAGGAAGCTGTAATGCTAACCAAGGATGAAGTAGTGTTCTTTGTTATGCAATATCGCATAGGTGTGTGAACCACAAGACTGGTTGAGCAGATTTACTAATGGTTTGTCAAGTTAAACCATGTACATACATAGATGTAATACATATACAGTATCTTGCTGTTTTGTTGGGGTTATCATTTTAAAGTCGCAAAATAAAGCATTAGCTGAGATTTGTGAGCATGAAGTATTTTATGGTTAACAATACCATTTGCTGTAGTAATGCCATTTAGGGCCTGTTCACACCAAAACGCAGTGCAGGAAATGCTTGTTTCCTGCACTGCAGGTAATTGCACTGCCCTTGCAAGAGCATGTTGGTGCCAGTGAATTTTTATTGACACCCAAATTCACCTTGCAAATGCATCATGTTGGCTCGCACCAAATTTCAATGGTACCACAGTACCATGCAGTTTGGTGTAGTGTGTTCTGAAAAAGTATTGCTTATACTACTATTTCCACGTCCCAGTGAGTTTTGTCACCCATTTAATTAAATGGACTGTCAAAAGAGACTACGAGAATGCACATATTCTGGTGTGAACTGGCCTCAAAACATACTTACACCTGTACACAGATTTCATACTGAACATTGCATAGATTCTTTGGAAAATTTATGAATAATTGTGCTTGTGTTAACAATAACAGGTCATAGCTTCTAGTTGGGACAACTGAAGTATTAATTGGCAACATAAAAGAATCCCATCAATTGTTTAACCTATGATTGTGTAAAAAGATTTATAACGTAGTACAGTACATAACATTCTATATACAGTGCAGCTTTCTGCACTGACAAAATCATTTCCATATAATGGAAATTGGTGGGGAGCTTGATTGATAGACAATACCTTTCATCTGGCACTGTAGTGGTTTCAATTGATTTAAATTGCAATTTTGGCTGTTGGTTGCTCTAAACAGGGAAACAAATTGAAAAGTAGATGGCACATGGCTGTGGTTGAAATCTAAAAGGGAAACTATAATGGGTTTGGGTTATTTTTGTTTTGGTAGTTTTAAATGACTTCATATTTTAAGAGTTATCTTTTAATACCTGACAAACAATTTGCACTAAAGAGGCAGCACTTGTATGCATAAATTTTGGCTTGAGCTATTAAGGTCTGCAAATGGGCTTGTAAAGAGACGGAATAAAATGTGAAAAGTAGCCAGGGGGTCCTCTATCTGTAATTAAAATATGGAAAATTAGATTCGGTGAATATGAAAATTGCATTTTATTCTAGTTCATAATAAAGAGAATTTATAAGATCACTATATAATTCACCTGAAGAGAAGCTCAAACATTGTCAAGTGAATGTCTGTGAAAATAACTTAAATTTTTGATAACAGCAGAATTTTTTTACAGATATAAACACTTATATGCAACCATACACACAATTGATAAAAGTGTAACAGCTACTTTTCAATACCTGAGCCATTTGATGCCCCATCTTCAGTGTCAGACAGCTGCATGTGTTGTGATGATAGCGTTTACTTTTTTATATTTATATTTTTAATTGTATGACCCAGAATTGAAGCAGCAATGTTATGGCCTGAGCCTATTTTCAAGAGATGCAGAGTGCCTTGCAGTTCCTAATAATTAAACTAAATATTTTGGTGAAACAGGTAACAAACATACTGCCAAATGACTTACACAGTTTACAAATCTGCTTTTTTCACTCTAAGATGATTTATTTTTCATTGCCACATTTTATTTGTTCTTTTTTCAAGATATATTTATTTAACATTGGGCTTTATGCTGGAAATTGGATGAGATGTATTTTTTGTTCTTACTGTTCTTAACTCACAACTTTTATTCCAGAACAATGTGTGTTTTAATTGTTTTAAGTACATAATAGGTAATAATAAAATGTGTAATTTCTTTCTGTTTGCGTTGCATTCATTTACTTTTAGATTATACATGGCATTATGTTATGTTACATAATAACTTGGCCAACAGCAAATTTCATAAAGCAACTTCAGAAGATAATTTATTGTAAAATCTGTTTTTTAACCACCTCAATACTGGACACTTTCACCCCCTTCCTGCCCAGGCCAATTTTCTATTTTCAGTGCTGTCATACTTTGACAGTTACTCGGTCATGCACCACTGTACCCAAATTAACTTTTTATCATTTGAGACAAATAGACCTTTCTTTTGATGGTATTTAAGCAGTGTTCTTTTTAAATTTTTTGATAAATAAGTGACAAAAGACCAAAAATGAAAAATAAAATGCATTTGTCAGTTTCCGTTAAATTATGCAAATAAGTCGTTTTTCATAAATTTTGACCAAAAGTTATACGTCTACATTTCTTTAGTAAAAATAACCCAAATCGGTGTATATTATTTGGTCTGTGTGAAAGTTCTAAAGTCTACAAGCTATGGTATGTATCATTGAAAATTGATCAAACCTGGTGAACTGACTGCCTATCATTTCTTAAGGCCCTAACATGCCAGGACAATACAAATACCTCCAAATTACCCCTTTTTGGAAAGTAGACAGTCCAAGGAATTTAGTAAGAGGCATGGGGGGTTTTGGAAGTTGTGGTTTTTGTTTTTTTGCTTTTTTGCCAATGTGCCAATATTTAAAAAGGTGTCAAAATCTTTACCAAGTAATTATAGACCTGTTAGTTTAACTTCTATAGTTGGAAAGTTTAATAAAAGACCACATAGATGAGTTCTTGCTGGAAACAAAAATATTTTAAGCAACAGACAGCATGGATTCATGAAAGACAGAAGTTGTCAAACAAATCTGATTTCTTTTTATGAGGGGGTGAGCAAAACCTTGGACAGAGGGGTGGCGGTGAATGTGATATACTTGGATTTTGCAAAAGTGTTTGACACCGATCCTCACACATGGCTAATGTGTAAGGTAAAGTCTACGGGCTTGGAAAAATCCGTATTTAAATGGATAGAAAACTGGCTAAAAGATCATATTCAAAGAGTAGTGGTTAATGATTCATTCTCTAAATGGTCTGGGGTCATCAGTGGTGTACCCCAGGGTTCAGTGTTGAGACCCTTACTTTTTAATATATTTATAAATGATCTAGGGTCTGGGATTAAAAATTCCAATTTCAGGCTTTGCAGATGACACCAAGCTGTGCAGTGGAATAATGTCCTTACAGAATGTCTTCAATTTACAAGCCGGCCTCAATGCACTGTTTAATTAGGCAACTATGTGGCAAATGAGGTTTGATGTTGATAAATGTAAGGTTATGCACTTGGGTGCTAAGAATATGCATGCATCATACATACTAGGGGGGGGTACAACTGGGGGAATCAATGCTGGGGAAGGATCTGGGAGTTCTGGTAGATCACAAGCTTAATAATGGCATGCAATGCCAAGCTGTGGTTTCTAAAGGGAGCAAAATCCTCTCTTGTATTAGGAATAGACTCCATAGAGAGACATATCATTTTACCCCTGTACAAATCATTAGTAAGACTTCACAGAGAAGGGCAACTAAACTGATACGAGGCATGGAGGTGATCAGCTATGAGGAAAGATTAGAAGAACTGAATTTATTCTCTCTTGATTAAGGAGATTAAGGGGTGATATGATCAACATGTATAAATACATCAGTGGTTCATATAGTGAACTTGGTGTAGAGCGATTCACCCTGAAGTCATCACAGAGGACAAGGGGGGACGCTTTACATCTGGAGGAAAAGAAATTTAATCTCCAAACACTGAAAGGTTTCTTCACAGTGAGAGCTGTGAAAATATGGAATAGACTCCCTCAAGAGTTGGTTCTGGCCAGCTCAGTGGATTGCTTCAAAAAAGGTCTGGATTCTTTCTTGGATACACAGAATATAACTGGATACTAACATTTATAGGTAAAGTTGATCCAGGGAATATCCTGGACACATCCCATCTCCTCCACTTAACCTCCTCCTTTGCACTTGCACAGTGCATACAATCCACCACCCACTCCAACGGTAATATCCTTGATTTTGTCTTCTTCAACTACTGTGCTCCCCACAACCTCACTAACACCCCCTTCCCTCTCTCTGACCACAACCTGATTACCTTCTCTATCTCCTCGTCCTCCAACGCCTACCCCTCCAAATGTCACATTACTACCAGCCGTAACCTCCGCAACCTTAACCCTGCCCCCTCCACTCTGCAGCTGATCAACTCCATGACAGCATCCTCCCCCTGTCCTGCCCCGACTTGGCTATGACTGCCTACAACAACGCGCTGTCAACAGCCCTTGACTCACTAGTGCATTTAACCACACGAACCATCAGACCCCAACCGCTCCAGCCCTGGCAGACTGATCACACCAAAACCCTCAAACGACACAGTCGTGCCCTGGAGCGACTATGGCGCAAAACCAAATCCCAACAAGCCTTCACCCGCTACAAATCTGCCTTCCACACCTACCCCTCCTCCCTCCACGCAGCCAAACAAGCCTACTTCCTGACCCTCATCAAGGCCCTCTCCTCCAATCCTCGCTGACTCTTCTCCACCTTCAACTCTCTACTCTCTCCACCCCCACCTCCACCCAGCACCTCACTCACTGCCCTTGAGATTGCCAATCACTTCAAAAACAAGATTGACACAATTCGCAAGGACATCGCCGCAACTCACATGCCCTCTCAACCCATCCCCTCTCACACAGCTACCCCCTCATCCCCCCTCCCCTTCGCAATAACCCGCAGGGACTTCGTCGCTGCTCAAACTCCCTCCAACCCCGTTCCCCCTCACTCAGCTACCCCCTCATCACTCCTCTCCCACGGCCCCACCACTGCTCTGACCTCCACTTCCACCCCACCCTACATTCCTCATACTGAAGCTCCCCCAACACTCCGCACCTTTGACCTTACTACCATCGAGGAAGTCTCCAAGATCCTCTCTGATGCCCGCCTCATCACCTGCCCCCTCGACCCTATCCCCTCACAACTCCTACGACCTCCCTCCCCCTCCATCCTACGCTCCCTCACCCACATCTTCAATCTCTCCCTCTCCTCCGGCACTTTCCCCTCCCCTCTGAAACATGCACACGTCACCCCCATACTTAAAAAGCCCTCCCTGGACCCCAATGACCCAAACAACCTCAGACCCATCTCCCTGCTCCCATTTACATCTAAACTCCTCGAGCGCCTAGTCTACACCCGCCTATGCTCTCACCTCAATGACAATAACCTCCTCGATCCCCTACAGTCCGGCTTCTGTCCCCTACACTCCACCGAAACTGCCTTACTCAAACTCTCCCAACGACCTGCTAACCGCCAAAGCTAATGGCCACTATTCAGTGCTCCTACTCCTTGACCTCTCTGCGGCCTTCGACACAGTCGACCACCCCCTCCTCCTCAAAAAACTACACTCCCTCGGCCTCAGAGATTCTGCTCTCTCCTGGCTCTCCTCCTACCTGTCACAACGCTCTTTCAGCGTTACCTATAATGCTACCACCTCCCCCTCACTCCCCCTCTCTGTTGGGGTCCCTCAAGGCTCTGTCCTCGGGCCCCTTATCTTCTCCATCTACACCTCCTCCCTTGGCCAACTCATACACTCTCACGGCTTCAACTACCACCTCTATGCCGACGACACACAAATCTATCAACCCCCCACCTCACCCCCTCGGTCCCCGCCCGAATCACACACCTACTCAGCGACATATCAGACTGGATGTCGCTCCACTTCCTTAAACTGAACCTCTCCAAAACCGAGTTTCTTGTCTTCCCCCCAGCCCGGACACCACCCCCCATTGACTTCTCCATCACATCCAACAACGCCACCATCAAACCCGCCCCGCAGGCCAGAGTACTTGGTGTCATTCTGGACTCCAACCTATCCTTCCAGCCCCAAGTCCAATCTTTTAACAAACTCATGCAGACTCCACCTCCGCAACATCGCCAAAATACGCACGTTCCTAACCCCAGAAACCACTAAACAGCTCATCCACTCCCTCATCATATCACGACTCGACTACTGCAACTCCCTCCTCACTTGCATGCCTCGCCGCTGGCTATCCCCGCTTCAGTCGATCCTGAATATGGCTGCCAGACTCATTCACCTTTCCAACTGCTCCGTTTCTGCCATCCCCCTCTGCCAATCCCTCCACTGGCTTCTGATTGCGCAATGGATCAAATTCAAAATCCTAACACTGACGTACACAGCCGTCCACCACACTGCCCCGAACTACATCACTGACCTAATATCCAAGTACCACCCAGCATGCACACTCCGCTCCTCACAAGACCTCCTTCTCTCTGGTTCCCTGGTCTCCTCCTCCCATGCCCGCATCCAGGACTTCTCCAGGGTGTCACCCATCCTCTGGAACTCCCTGCCCCAACCCATCAGATTATCACCTACTCTCCTCTCCTTTAGGCGCACCCTGAAAAACCATCTCTTCAGGGAAGCCTACCCCACCCCCTGCTAACTTGCTGACTTCCTCCACACTTCCTACCACTCCATCCCCCACAGCTATTTCCTCCTGTGCCACCATCCCCTCCCTCCTAGATTGTAAGCTCGAAAGAGCAGGGCCCTCAATCCCCTCATGTTTTGCATTGTATTGGTATTGTTCTGTCACATGTTCTGTCCCCCTTTGTAATGTACAGTGCTGAGCGAACTATTGGCGCTTTATAAATACTGTATAATAATAATAATATCCGATTGCCTCTCGGGGGATCAGGAAGAAATTTTTTTCTCAGCAGGAGCAAACTGCTTTGCTGGGGGTTTTTTTGCCTTCCTCTGGATCAACTGTGGGTATAGGATTATAATTTTTTTTTTCTATGGTTGAACTGGATGGACTTTTGTCTTTTTTCAGCCAGACTAACTATGTAAGTATGTCACAGTTTTTTTGTAATATGAGGACATTTTTTTTCCTTTAATAATGTTATATGAAGTTATTTATCACATACGACATAGGCATACTTGCAATTACACCCCAAATTCTGACACTCTTGAGTATGGCAATGCCACATGTAAAACCTTTTCATACCTTAGCCATATAGAGAGGCCTGATATCCAAGGAGCACGTTCAGGCATATTAGGAGCATAAGTTACACATTTAATTTTCTGACTACCTATCACATTATTAAAAGCCTTGGAACACCAGGACAATGGAAATATCCACAAAATGACCACATTTTGGAAAGCAAACACCCCAATGTACAGTATATTTTGGCAAAAAATTACTTGTTTAAAAGACTCAAGTTTTTGTTGAAAGAAAATGAAAACTTATTTTTTGTACACACGGTTGTCAAAACATGAGGGATTTCTAACAAACAGCATGGACATACTAAGAATTACACCATGAAATACAGTTTTGTTCAAAATAATAGCAGTGTGTTGAAAAAAGTGAATAAAGCTCAAAATCCTTCTAATAGCTTTTATTTCCATACAAAATGCATTGGGAACACTACACATTCTATTCCAAATCAAAACATGAAGAAAAATATATCAAATTTGTGTTGTTCCTCTAAAAAAATTGAAGAAAAGTGAATATTAGACTGTTCAAAAAATAGCAGTGTTTGTATTCTTCTTTACAAACTCAAACATTCACTATATAAACTGAAAAATGTTTGAAGATTTTGCTTTCCTTTTGAATCAATTAATATTTAGTTGTATAACCACTGTTTCTGAGAACTGCTGTACATCTGTGTTGCAACCAACTTCTGGCACCTGTGAACAGGTATTCCAGCCCAGGATGATTGGACTACATTTCACAGTTCTCTATTTCTTGGTTTTGCCTCAGAAACTGCATTTTTGATGTCACCCCACAAGTTTTCTATTGGATTAAGAGCCGGGGATTGGGCTGGCCACTCCATAACTTCAATCTTGTTGGTCTGCAACCAAGATGTTGCACGTTTACTGGTGTGTTTGGGGTCGTTGTCTTGTTGGAACACCCATTTCAAGGGCAGTTCCTCTTCAGCATAAGGCAGCATGACCTCTTCAAGTATTCTGATGTATTCAAACTGATCCATGATCCCTGGTATGTGATAAATAGGCCCAACACCGTAGTATGAGAAACATCCCCATATCATGATGCTTGCGCAACCATGCTTCACTGTCTTCACAGTGTACTGTGGCTTGAATTCAGTGTTTGGGGGTCGTCTGACAAACTGTCTCCAGCCACTAGACCCAAAAAGAACAATCTTAGTTTCATCAGTCCACAAAATGTTGCGCCATTTCTCTTTAGGCCAGTCAATGTGCTCTTTGGCAAATTGTAACCTCTGACTTTGCGGGGGCTTCTTGCAGATAGCTTGGCTTCACATAGGCGTCTTCTAATTTTAACAGTACTCACAGGTAACTTTAGACCTTCTTTGATCTTCCTGGAGCTGATTGTTGGCTGAGTCCTTGCCATTTTGGCTATTCTTCTATCCATTCAAATGGTAGTTTTTCACTTTCTTCCACATCTTTCAGGTTTTGGTTGCCATTTTAAAGCATCTGCGATCATTTTAGCTGAGCAGCCTAACATTTTCTTCACTTCCTTATATGTTTTCCCCTCTCCAATCAACTTTTTAATCAAGGTTCGCTGTTCTTCTAAACAATGTCTGGAACGACCCATTTTCCTCAGAATTTCAGAGAGAAATGCACTGTAACCAGCATGTACAACATTTGCTGCCTTCCTTCCTTAAATAAGGACAATAATTGCCACCTGTTTTTCAAAGAATGAATGACCTCACTAATAGAACTCCACACTGCTATTATTTTGAACATGCCCCTTTCAATTAGTGATTCAATTACAGAGAATCAGCAGCATGCATGTCATGACGGTTGGGTCTGTTGGATTTCTATTACTCTACTACACCTGCTAGTAAATTATTTGCCATGTAGAAATATAATTTCTACCAAAAACAGTGATTGATCAGGTTAGTGATGTCTGACTGCTATTATTTTGAACACAACTGTACATTCTGCTACTTCTCATGAGTATGGTGATACCATATGTATGAGACTTTTCAGAGCTTAGCCATATAGAGAGGCTGAACATCTAAGGATCACCCTCAGGCATTCTAGCAGCATAAATTACACATCTACCTATCACATTTTTTATGGCCATGGAGCACTACGACAATAGAAACACCCACATGTGGTTTTAGTAGGTCAGTTGTCGACAGAGGATGAGTGTGACTGATGTCTGGCATGGTCAGTACAAAGAATTGGTCAAAGCAGTAAGCAGGAACATGGTCCATAAACAGGCCAAGATCAGTACAGGCAGCAGGCTGACATGCATGAAGCAGACAGGAACATGGTCCATAAACAGGCGAGGATCAATACAGGCAGCAGGCAGAGACATGATTAGCACAGCCAAAGTATTGGTCCAGGCAGCAGACAGGAACATGGTCTTAAAATAGGCCAGGATCAGTACAGGCATGGACATGATTGATTAACAGGCCAGGGTCAGATGGCAGCAGGTAGAAACATCAGGCTTGGAGACTTGGTCAGGTAAAACCTGGACAACAGGGGTAAAGGCTTCTTCCCACCCAAATCTCTCTGAAGTCTCCAATCCTAATCCAGGACTTACAAACCCTGGAAAAATAAAAAACTTAGTTTTCTGCTCTTGGAAAAACTACGCTGGAGCCCCTCACATACGTGAGATCCGCCTGTTATCTTGAATCTCACTAATACAGTGGCAGAGCAAAAGATCAGTTCAGGCTGCAGGCAAAAAACGTGGTCGATTAATAGGCTGAGGTCAGATCAGGTGGAAGGCAGAAACATGGTCGATAGTTCAGGCTGGCTGGGAGAGACATCGAGGACAGTTGTATTGGGTGTTATTGGAACATACACTGCATTTTTTGCTGCCTGTTTGGGTAGGAGGGAAGGAAATGTCTTTCATGATGTCTGTTCACTGAATCGGAGCGAATTTGTTCAGGGGCATGGCCATCCAGATAGAGAAGGGCTGTAACAATGTTCTGTTGGTATTTCAGGTAGGATAGATGTCTTGGTGTGCACTTAAAAAAAAATGACATGAGAATTGTACAGGGATAACTGAAATAAGTAAATGGATACCTTTTTCTACCAATAGATTTTATCACCTGGTGGCATTTCAGAATCCGATACTGACTCACTGCTTCTAGATGGCTCATATTTCGAATCTGAGTCTGACATTAAAAGTTCCCCACTACTCTCGTTTGTCATACCCAGCATCTGCAATGCCTCCACAATGGTGTATTTTTTAGACATGATGTTTGGATAGTTATTGCTGCACTTGCTGATACTATGACAGATGTTGATGCTGCTCAGCTATGACAGATGTTGATGCTGCACTGCTGACACTGTGACAGATGTTGATCTGACAGATTTTGGTCACTGGGACACTGACAGCTGTTGACGGTCCACTACGGACATCAACAGATGTTGACGGTCCACTACGGACACCAACAGATGCTAATGGTCCCCTAGGGACATTGACAGATGTTGATGTTGCAATAGAACACTATTGCAGGTGATGTGCACTGGTACAGATGTAGATGGGATACCAACAGATTTGATGGTCCACTGGAACACTGACAGATGTTGACTGTGCACTAAGACACTTTAACAATTGTTTATGATCAGCTGGGACACTATCAGATGTTGACGGTCCACTTCGGACACTAACAGATGTTGATGTTGCAGTGGGACACTATTGCAGATGATGGGCAATGGGACACTTTAACAGATGTTGATGTACATTGGGGACATTGGCTGGGTGATCAGTGTGTAAAGCAGTGAAAATGCTTCAAAATTCACTGATCCTCGGCTCAAAACACAGATTGACTCTCCTTCCCATCACATGCAGGATCTGTGTGAGGAGAAACAGAGTCGCTCAAGTGACAAGCCCAATGTTTACATTACATGATGGCTGTGATTGGTCACAGTCATCGTGTGATCAGAAAGGCCAATCACAGAGCCCATCTGCCAATTGGTGATGCACAGGCAACGTGCGCAAACGTACATCATCACAACTACTTTGTATATCCAGATGGATTATACCTTGTTTTTTCTTTTCAGGACAAATAGGGTTTTCATTTGGTGGTAAATGGTAATGGATATCTCCTGATTTTTTTTTCCTCCTCCCGATGACCGCAGCGATACTACATACTGTATGTTATGTGTATGTTAGTTTGTTGTTTGTATCCGTAGTAGAGCCCAGAAACAATAATGCACATTTTGCGTTTTTTTTCTTTTTAAGCACTGTTATGTTTTGTTTTGTTTTTTTCTTTCTCTCTCTAAGGAGAGAGGGAGATACAATGTATCTCTCTCCTCCATTCAGAAATTGCTGTGAGAGTCAGTTGCTTTCACAGTGATCAGGTGACCCACAATCGGGAACTGTGCTCCCAGCACAAAGACATGTTTTCTGTGATATTACTTATGGAATAACTTCTTGGTTCAACTGAGCTTCAAGTAGAACCAAGATCTGCTTACCATTGCAAAGATATGGGAAGGTTGGAACACATGAAGTACAGTGGAGGCATAGCGTGGAACTGTAGCTTGTAGTCCTTACGTCTCTTGCCCAGTCAGTCAAGATGCTTTCTAACCATTATCAACAATTTTCCAGAGAAACAACAAAAAAGATGTTCATCAGTAAAGGGCATGCATAACGTGTTTTTACACTGCTGTTCTGCAGATCAACATTTAGCTGCTGCAATTTCTGTATTTTGAGCAACAGGAGACTCTGGCAGGAGATAAAATGGATAATGTCATGAACAAAATAATGTGCTTTAAAGGAATCAGTAAAGACATTACTAGTTGGGGGTGTGTCCAAGATGGTGACTGGAGCAGCCGCATAAGAGAGAGCTTTGCAGCCTCAGAGCATCTATCCATGTCCTTCCTAGGGGTAGCGGACTCCTACCAGCACCAGAGATCCTCACGGACTTGGCCTGATGCCTGGAGAGGGGAATCTGGTCGGTTTGATCTGAGTGACGGAGGTTCGCTGCCTACTGAGGCCTACATGGCCTGCCGCAGCCTCCACACGGCTCCTGTATCAGGCTTGGGATTCGGCTGGGTTCCACACCTGTGGGGTCTGAGTCTCCGGTCTGCGTGAGGGGCTCCAAAACCTGCCACAGATCATATTTCCCTTCCCCCTTGAAGTGATAGTGTCCTGAAATACCACGGACAGAGTTGCTTATCTTCTGCATGTGTTCAGCTTCGTTTATACTTATTAAGTCATATGTGTGGACCGGGGGGGTCAAATACCCATATTCTGCGCCAATTGTTATAGTAACCATTTTTTCTGTCAGTGCGAATGACTATTGAGGATAACTAGAGGAAAGCCTTCCACCGCTAGCAGAAGAACTGAAACCACAAAAGCTGCAAAAACCAGTCGGCCCTCGGGGGCTAAAGCAGGTGCCACCACGGCCACATCCCCTTCCCAGGAGCCCAACCCACCTGCTGCACCTGCGGATCTTAATTCTCTCATGACGGCAATTACCAATTGTCAGGCGGTACTCACCATGAAAATAGAACACCTGCAGACTGATCCAGAGAGATCTTGACACATTCCAGGGCCGAGTGACAGTGGTTGAGCAACACGCCAGCGATGCAGAAAACACCATCCGCCACCATTCGGCAGAGATACATACAGTGCGGGTTAAGGTCAAAAATCTTGAGACCAGAACAGAGGATGCAAAGAACCGCAGTAGGCGTAACAACCTCCGTGTGGTGGGTCTTCCTGAGTGGGCAGACGGTAATGATCTTCCTTTGCTCCTTGCTGCCTCGAGGCACATTCTGCAGCTTCTTTATGGTTGAGAGAGCCCATCGAATGCCAGCAGCCAGGGGCCACCTGGTTTGCCGCCCCGCATCTTTATTCTTAAGCTGTTTAACTACCATGATCGAGATCTGGCGCTATGGGCGGCTATGGCCCAGGGGGAACTGCGCTATGAAAACCACAATTTGATGTTGTTTCCTGACTACTCGGTGGATACCCAATGACAATGCTGATCCTTTGATGCTGTTAAGGCTGGAAACCCTACGACCACAGCGCTGATCTTGTTTTACCATTGGAAGATTAGTCCTTTTGCTACCTTTGTCCCAGTCTATATATTGAATCGGGACTCCCAGATCATCCGTTTCTCAAGTTATAATTTAAGCTAGCGCCCTTGGCGATGGCCGAGTGACCTGCCCCAATAACTATGAGGTGGCATCTCTATGACATGTGAGCTCTTCTGACTTGCTCTTTGTGCTCGCTCCATGGACATCCCTTTGGCCTGTTGCCTGTTGTTCAGGGAAGTATGACTCTCCCGGTTTTGGAGGGGGTTATGTTTTTTGGGAATTTTTAGTCCTTTTTCTCTGTTGCAAGGTACATTTGATTTCTTCGGTGGTTCAGTCTGTGTATGGTATCAAGCTAATACACTGATTCTTCTGATGCCAATTTTACAGTTCTATGTTTTCTTCTCGGGGTACAGTCTGAGTTGGAACAACTTTGTTTTCAAATACTTATTTTATGGCACCCCCTGATTTGAAATGTATCTCCTGGAACATGCGGGGCCTCAACTCTCCTGTGAAACACTCCTCGGTCTTCCAATTTCTCAAATCCTATACTCCACATATTTGTATTTTGCAAGAAACCCACCTAACAGGCCGTAGGCTACTGGGCCTATAGAGAGCTTGGGTTGGTCACTATTATGCCACATACTCTTCTTATGCTCAAGGTGTTAGTGTCCTTATACACAAATCGTTGCCGTTCACTCTCCTCCATCTCAGGCTGGATCCCGAGGGTAAATACGTTATGATTCATGTGATGATCAACTGCTTTGAAATGGTAATTGTTGAGCTCTATTTTCCGCCTCCTGCTTCCTCGTGCTCGTTTGCTGCCTTGGACCCGCTCCTGGCCTGATATTCCACATCCCATGTTCTTCTTGCTGGTGATTTAATCTTACTCCAGACCCTAGTGTTGACAAATTATATCCTGACGCCAACGGGGAGTTGGAGTTGGCCAAGTGGTTGGGGCTTTACCAGTTCATTAATGTATGGAGGTGGAAAAATCCAGAGACCATGGCCTATACCTGTCACTTGACATCACACCGAACAATGTCAACAAAGAATTGATCTTTGTTATGTTACACATGCACTTTTAGCGAGGGTTCAGAAGATTTCTATTCTTCCAAGAGGGATTTCTGATCACGCTGTACTTCTTCTTAGCTTAAGTATTAATGATACACCGGAGGAAACAATTTAGAGGTTTTCTTGGTATTGGATTACTGATCCTGATGTAGAACCCCCTAAAGGGAAGGCACTGGAACGCCTACTACTACCTGGGAGGCTTCTAAGACTACCCTTAGAGGACAGTATCGGACTCCTTTTGGTGGACTGCAGGTTAGACGGTGGGCGGAAGTGGACTTGGTGGACCGGAGGGTGCAGGAAGCTGAATCCAATTATGTGCTCAACCCGGATCCTGTTATTCACCATGACTTACAACTAGCTACTAGGGAAGCTTTATTGTTGAGCACGGAGGCCTCCAGGAAGGCAATGCTCCATCAAAAAAAGCATATTTTTGAACAGGGAGATAAAGCAGGCCGCCTGTTGGCTTGGTTGGCTAGGGAACAATTTGCCCTATCCAATATTCTCCTTATACAGGCTGAGGACGGTTCCAGGATCCTTGATCCAATCTCAATCAACCGTCGTTTTGCCGACTATCACCCGAGTTTATACTCCTCCAAAGCTGTCTTCACGTCACAGGATTTGTCCCATTATTTGGATCATGTTGACCTACCATCTCTCTCCCTGTTCCACAAGGAGCAGTTTAAGGCACCAATTTCCTTGGAGGAGATCCAACAGGCGATTGGCACTCTCCAATCTAGCAAAATGCCAGGTCCGGATGGCTTTCCAATTGCGTTCTATAAAATATACATTGAAAAAATGGCTCCCTGCTTTCAAACACTTTTTAATGCACTACTTGAGACAGGAATCTTGCCATCTAATATGCTCCAAGCGGTGATAGTGGTGATTTTGAAGCCAGGGATGGACCCGACCCACTGATCCTCCTATTGGCCGATATCCCTGTTGAACACTGATGCGAAAATACTCGCTAAGGTGTTTGCTAGGAGACTGTGCTCGGTTATCTCTACGGTGGTACACCATGACCAGATGAGTTTTATGCCAGCTAAGGGCACTGACAACATATAGAGATTGTTCACCCACATTTCTGCGGCTCGTGACAGCAACGACCCTGGAGTGGTACTGTCCATGGATGCTAAAAAGGCCTTTAATTCAGTCGAGTGGCAATATCCATGGGAGACTCTGTGACGTTTCGAATTTGGCCACAATTTCATATCTTGGATCAGATGCCTGTATAGTGTGCCACTTGCGAGAGTACATATTAATATCCTTTCCCCCCCTTTTGCTCACCTTAGGGGCACTCGGCAGGGCTTTCTGCTTTCGCCGGGCCTGTTTGCCCTGGCGAACGAGCCTTTGGCCTGCATGATCCGTTCTTCCAATTCTTTGCATGGGCTACCCGTGGGCGACTGGGAGGATAGAGTTTCCCTGTATGCGGTAGACACTTTTTATATTTGAAGGACTATAATTCGTCTCTTAGCGTGGCGCTGAGTCTTATCGATAGCTTCGGTAGATACTCTGGGATATGCATAAATTGGGAGAAGTCAATATTGTTTCCTCTTGTGCCGGGACCCTTGCCTGAGATTTCCTTTGCCCCTATTAGTTCGGTCTCTCAATTTAAATACTTTGGTGTGACGGTGCAGCGTGACTTGATGAAGTATCTAGCGGACAATCTTCATCCCCTCCTACAACAGTTGCAGACTAAATGTATTGCTTGGTCTTCCCATCCTATTAGCACCATAGGCTAGGTTAATCTTTTTAAAATTACATTCCTACCTAAGTTTATCTATTTTTTTTTACATATGCCGGTACAAATCCTGCAATCCTTTTTTCCATCACGTGGATGGTGTTGTCTCTGTGTTTATTTGGCCTAGACTTTCCCGATCTACTCTGCACTTACCTATTAATCGTGGCGGCCTGGCACTTCCTAAATTGCTTTATATTACTGGGCAGCTGTTCTGGTCACGGTGCGCTGGTGGCTCTCCCGGCCTAGGGATAATGCTGTGGTGATCCTGGAGGCGGCAATATTGGGCTTGTATGCAGAAGTTCGTAACCTAGTTCATAGAGGTCCAAAATCTAACTTGGCCATCACTCTTCCGATGCTGATGACTCTGAGGGTGTGGAGACAGGCTAGAGTTCAATTTAGTGTAAATAACTCCTACTCCCCTTGCACACCGCTCTGGGGCAATCCTGCCCTCCCCCATCTGCACATGATACCCGATCCTGTGGTGTGGGCTCGGTATGGCATTAAAACGTTGCACCATATTATACCTTGTGGCGTCCTGCTCTCCTTTGATGAACTCAAATGCAATCATGGCCTGCCTAACCGGATGTTTTTCCGGTTTTTACAATTGCGACATGTGGTGGCCGCTCAATTCCTTCTCCCCCTACCATCCAGACTGACCCTTTAGAAAAGTTGTTGTTAATGGAGGACTTGCCTAAACCGTTATCCTCTCTTCATTCCCTGTTGCTACCTCTATCTACCCCTAGAATGCACTTGCTTTACGATAAATGGCACACAGACCTCCCATCTCTAACGGGGGATGCTTGGGAGAATTGTCTTTTACAGTGCCTCCCTACCATGATCTCAGCCAGGGACCACTTCATACATCTAAAATGTATCCATAGAGTATATTACACCCCGCAGCGGTTGGCTGCGATATATCGTGATAGATCGGCAACATGTACTCATTGTGTTTTGGCGGTAGGCACGTTTCACCTTATGTTTTGGGAATGTACAAAGTTACATCCCTTTTGGACCGGGGTACTAGATACTATTAACGCTGTTGGTAAACTGTCTATTACCATAGATCTGCTGATTATGTTGTTGGGTCTCCTGGACCTTGTGGAGACGTCTAAGCTTAATAAATTGGCTTCTATTCTCTCTCTTATGCTAGAAGAGAAATTTTATTGAAATGGAAGCTGTCTACCTCGATGGCGATCTCAGGCTGGAAGACGGCAATCAACGATGCGCTTCCTTGGTATAAACTTACTTGTATGAGCCGTAACTGTCCAGCTAAATTTGATAGAATATGGGCTGGGTGGGTGGAGGCACAGGGCCTTACGGTATAATACTTGGTGGTTTTTACCTTTGTGGGCGTGTGAAGTTTTTAGTATTTGTCTGACAGGCTAATGTTTGTGATCTGCCTTCCTCCTTCTTTACCCCTCCCCCCCCGTTCCCCATCTTGTCCTATCTGCTCTTTTCTTTTTATGCTCCAGCTCATGCCCTGAGATCTTTTTCTCAACTCCTATCTGGTGGGTAATGACCATCTAAATTGTAATATGTATGCTTTTCCTGACTTTGCTCAGGATGACAGGTTAAATCTTTATGTTTTTCAGCATTGGAACTTTGTGTATTGTGTTTCTACTGTATGCCACAAGCTTGATTGTTCTCATGTACCTTGGTTTGTTTATACTTTTATACGATTTCAATAAACGCAACTAGTAATGTTTTTTTTTTTTTTCAACATTTCTCTAAAGTCTGACAGACTGCCATGTTGGCTATAGCAGGACCTGCTAGTGAAAATCCTCATTAAGTGAATATTGGTCTGCAATATTCATTACCCAGTACATCACCAAGTGGTCTGGACAGAGCCATTGGCAGAGCACAGTGCCCGGAGGGCACATTCTAGGCAAGCCCCACAATTTTGGTCTAGTAGGAACCAGGTACAGCTTCCAAGGATTTACTGGCATAAACAGCTCAGCTCAGCATGTAGTTATCTTAACTGAAAAAAAGCCATCTTGATTAACAATATAATATGACTAGTTTAAAAGAAAAAAAAGAGGTAGTCTTTTCTTAATAGAGGGGAGGTCCACTCATCTAGGACACTAGCAAAATATAAGCATGCTAAGCAGGGCTGGGACAAGGGGGGGCCAAGGGGGCTTGTGCACCGTGCGCAGTGTTGAGGAGGGCTCAGGAGCTTTAGCTCCTCCTACATCCCTCTCACGGCTGTCACCTCAATGCTTCCACCATGGTTGTCGCCATCTGTCGCCGGCCTGCCCACCACTGATAATACTTCAGTATTCTTTCATCTGTTCGGGTGTAGTCCCAGCATCATCTGGCGGCTTGTGTCCCCACCTGCCAGCCCGCCCACCACCTCTAATGTTTCTGTATTCTTTCATATGCTGGAGTCTTCTGACGGCTTGTGTCCACCCACCACCTATCGGACCTGTAGCACAAAGCCGGTGGGTGGAACACAAGCTGTCCGAAGATGCCGGGACTAGACTGGCATATGAAAGAATGCAGAAACATTAAAGGTGGCGGGTGGGCCGGCAGGCGGGGACACGAGCCACCAGAAGATGCTGGGACTACACCTGAACAGATGAAAGAATACGTATTAGAGATGGGAGGCGGGCCAGCAGTTGGGGACACAAGTCAGCATGCTGGAACTAAAGCTGGGCAGATCTAGGAACACTGAAGTGTTACAGGCATAGTGCAATTGTGTTCTGCTCTTTTCATCTGATGAATGAGCACTGTGGATTTAATTGCTAAATCAAGGAGTACTCAGTGGACTTTTTATAGTGCCTAAAGTGACTTTGTGCTTTTTGCTTAGTTATATTGGAGACTATGTGCTTTATGCATTTTCTTATACCAGACTATTTAGGCAGCAGCTGGGGGGTGTACAGATACCATGGCCTCAATACTTTGATTTGAGCCTGCAGCAGGAATTTTACCCTCTGCCACTTTTCGCGTGCACATACACCTGCCAAATGCAACCCATTCAAGTGAATGGGGGCCACGCTGAAACCTCTGCGCAAATGCGAGCAATGCCTGCATTTGCAGTACAATAGTGCAGCATTTAGGGGCTAAAGCAGGTGGTGAGGAGGTGATATATCACCTCCTTATTGCCTGGCAAACACCTCTTAAAAGCAATTTGAACACAGATCACTTTTCAGAGGAGCAGCAGTCTTTGCCACGTGTGTAAACGAGCTCTTACTGCTGATTAAGTTGTACTTGACAATATTTAAAACATATAGTATTAACTTTTATTAATCATGATGTCTTTTAACAGACTGTATATACAAAGCATTCTGTTATCACTATTAGGCCTCATTTATACAGGGCGTACTGCTCACTGCATTTGGGGCCATGCTCCCGTACCCATAACAATTTGGGAGCAGTGGCTGTGTCCTTGCATCCACTGCATTCCAGATGACATCAATGGGACTGCCTGCTAAGGGGTGCACTCAACACCTGTTCATTCCCATACCAGTAAACACAGTCTTTGCACACAGGGGGTACTACACTGTACACCATACAATCAAGGCCTTAATGTGTTAGTGTTTAAGCTCTTTATTTTTTTTATGTAGTCTGTAACATTTGTGTTTTTTAGATAACAGCTATGAGTTATTTTAAAATATAGGAACACAGATTTTTATAGGTTTTTTATATGCCGTTTTAGTTAAATTATAAGGCAACTTTAGGGAAAAAAATCATCAAGACAGGCAGGATTTTTAATGCAGAAGATGCATACTGTGTCTATTCTACAATAAAATTCCTTACCTGCATGTACACCTTATACCATGAGCTGCATACCTCAGTCTCAGCACAGTGCCGCTAGGCAGTGGGGGTGCAGGCTGCCCTTCTTGTCTCCCCTTGTCATGTGGCATATCACATATTCAGAGAGGGGAAGACAAAGCTTCCACCATTCTCAGTGGGTGTGAAATGTAAGTATACATTATGATGGGGGCGGCGCAGTTTGCCATCTTTGCCCTGGGCACTGGATGACCTTGTCCCAGCACTGATACTAAGTGTAGTTTCAAAACGAGAGGTGCTGCAACCTGATCATGCAGGTCTCAGGCTAAAGCTCAATTCACTGACTGTGCCAGACCAGCAGTCTCCACCTGCTCATGCATACCATCCAAGATATCGAATGTCGGCAACAAGGTGAAAAGTAAAGATTATATGCAAAGAGTAAAATGTTCTATAGAGCAATAAACGGTAACGAGTTTCAGTCTGAAAAAGACCTTATTCATAGTCTAGTTACATGAAAACTAGTACAACAATATACTGTATAGCAGTTCAACTACCTTACACACTCCCCCCATCATTAACATAAATTAACATACCTGATAGGTATCTCAATGAAGGCAGAAATGGTCTGTGAGATGCTATACTTAAGACACAAAACAAAATAAAAGCTGACATCCACATTACCCAAAACAATACATTAAAAAAAATGTATTATAACGTTGTTATGACTGGGAGGACAAGCAAATACTGTGCAGGACCATAGTATACATAAGAAACATTGACGGTCACAAGAAAAAATAAAAAGATAACCTAAATGTAAGTTCAGGTCCCACTTGTGGTTTAAAGTGTTACTAAACCTACAACAGTAAAATCAGTCTGTACAGTGGCTTGAAAAAGTATTCATTCCCCTTGAAATTTTCCACATTTTGTCCTGTTACAACCAAAAACATAAATGTATTTTATTGGGATTTTGTGTGATAGACCAACACAAAGCGGCACATAATTGTGAAATATTATTATTATACAGGATTTATATAGCACCAACAGTTTGCTCAGCGCTTTACAATATAACGGGAGACAATACAGCAACAATACAGTTCAATACAAGAGGGTTAGGAGGGCCCTACTCCTTGGAACTTACAATCTAGGAGGGAGGGGCTAGTGGTACAAAAGGTAGTAACTGTGGGGGATGGACTGGTTGGAAGAGTAGAAGATTCCATTATTAGCTGAGGGCAGGATAGGCTTCCTTGAAGAGATAGTGTTAGGGATCCGGGTATGACCAGAAATGTGTGGGAACACAGGTGTATTTAGGGCTGGAGAGGTGGAATGGTCAGGCAGGCTGATTGGTGATGTTAAGCACAGCCTGGCGGCGTCTCTAGCAGCCCACAGCACGGGGTTCCTCAGGGCGCGGGGTCTAAGTCCCAATCTGCTTATTCACCAGGGCCCCTGATGGTGGGGATGGACTTGGAGCAGACTGAGACCAGGTCGCGATCCCTGAGTACGTCCGGCAATGGTAGAGAGCGTCTTCAGAGGTGTGCGGGGAAAGGAGCCTGACATGAAGAGGCTGGCAGACCTGGTAACAGGGACAGATCCGTGCGGGATGGATGGATGTATCGTCTGGGTAGCATAAGGCGTAGTCAGGCAGGCCAGGTCAGCAACGTGCGGGTAGCAAGGTACCAGAGGAGCAGGCAGAGAATGGTCAGGGTCACAACCCGGGTTCAGTAACTCACGAGCAGCGCGGTACAGAGGATCAGGCAGAAGGATGGTCAGGCAAGCCAGGGGTTATACAGGAGACGTTCAGGAGGGTCAGGAACAATGCAGAGGTCGGCAACAGAAGATTCACAGGATACCAGGTACAGGGGCTCATGGGAAACAAACACCAAGGCACTGATTGCAGGCCTGGTCCTGCTTAAATAGACCTCCTGCAATCAACCTCAGGTGATGGCTTGATTGCAGGAGTGAGACCCTGGCTGCTGAAAGCACCCTCTGGTAGGAGCTGGTACTGCAGCCCACAGATCAAGTGAGCCACAGCACCACCAGTGGTGAGTCCATTCCTGACAGATAGGTTTTCAGAGATCGCCTAAAAGTGAGCAGAGTAGGCGATAGTCTGATAAATTTGGGTAGAGAGTTCCAGAGGATGGGGGAAGCTCTGGAAAAGTCCTGGAGACGAGCATGGGAGGAGGAGACAAGGGAGCTAGAGAGCAAGAGGTCTAGCGAGGAGCGGAGAGGACGGTTTGGGTGATATTTGGAGACAAGATCGTTGATGTAATTTGGGGCAGAGTTATAAATGGCTTTATACGTTATTGTTAATGTTTTGAATTTTATCCGTTGGGCAATGGGAAGCCAGTGGAGGGAGTGGCAGAGAAGGGTGGCAGATACAGAACGGTTAGTAAGGTGGATAAGTCTGGCAGCAGCGTTCATGATAGACTGAAGAGGGGATAGCCTGCGATTAGGTAGGCCAATGAGGAGGGAGTTACAATTTTCAAGGCGAGATATAACAAGGGAGTGAATAAGTTGCTTAGTGGTTTCCGTGGTTAGGAACGGGCGTATCTTGGAGATGTTGCGGAGGTGAAGTCTACAAGATTTTGACAGTGATTGGATTTGGGGGTGAAAGGACAGATGGGAGTCTAGGATTACACCTAGTACCCTGGCATGAGCAGAGTCTCTGAAGCCAAGAGAGTGGAGTTTTTTGAGGAGGAGGGGATGGTCAACCCTATCAAAAGCCGCAGAGAAGTCAAGTAGAAAGAGTAAAGAGTAGTGGCCATTGGTTTTAGCTGTTAGTAGATCATTACTGAATTTTATTAGGGCAGTTTCAGTGGAGTGTAGTGAGCGAAAGCCAGACTGTAATGGGTCAAGAAGGTTGTTGTCGGTGAGGTGGAAGCTCAGGCGACTGTAGACTAAATAGAAGGAAAATGATAAATGGTTTTAAAATTATTTTACAAATAAATATCTGAAAAGTGTGGCATGAATTTGTATTCAGCCCCCTTTTCTCTGATACCCCTAACTAAAATATAGTGGAACCAACTGTCTTCAGAAGTCACCTAATTAGTTAATAGAATCCCCCTGTGTGTAATTTAATCTCAGTATAAATATAGCTGTTCTGCGAAGCCCTCAGGTTTGTTAGAGAAGATTCAAAGGTTTTTATATGCAGGTTCAAGCGGCAATATCTGCATGTCTTAACACCGCAGGCATAAGAGCCTGTACAGGACAACCAAGTGGAAGACTTCTCTCTAGAATTAAACAGGCTCGGAGAAGAGCCCCAAGTTGGTGCTCTACAGCTTGAAAATCTACATCCTTGTTCTAATACAGCATGCAATTCCTTATGTAATATAGGAAAGTTTATTTTTACAATATTAATAACATGATGGTACGCCTTTGAAAAAGCAGTCACATATCTAACTATTCTTTTCATAACTCTTCTTCCTATTACAACCTTCTCTACCCTTTCCTTGAATGCTGCTCTTCCCAAAAAGATAATACTGATCCTTCTCTTTATCAATTCTTCAACCTCTGTCCGAAAGTCTGGTTTTTCACATTCTCTATCAGAGTTCTTCTGTTGAGCAATTTCTACACGCTTGGATAAACTCTCCTACCAGTATTGCCTTGATAGTATGAGAGGGTGGCAACTAGTGTCAAAGTGATATTCCCTGTGCAGGATTTACAAAATGTTGGGGAAGTAACCAAATGCATCTCTAAATTGTTTTGGAGGGTGACATCCAAGAAATATATGGAAGCAGCATGATAGTTACATGTAAACTGGAGATTACAATCATTATTATTTAGGTACTCTGCAAATTTCTTAAAGCAGAGTCCCAGTGAAAATAAAAAAAAAAATAAAAGCAGCTAAAAAACTGTAGCTGCTGACTTTTAAAAAACGGACACTTACCTGTCCCTCGATCCCACGGTGTCTTCCCCGCAGCCCGTTTCACTGGCCACCCTGTGTCCCCGGCCCCTGCATCTGCGGTGTGGGCGCCCAGCTGTGACAACTTGTGGCTTCACAGCTGGGTGCTCACTGCATATGTGCAACTACTGTTCCGCTTTGTGAATGGAGGGAGGGGGAGCACAACCTCCGCTTCCGATCGCCTACACGATTGCAGCAGAAGTGGGAGCGGGTTAGGGTTGCCACCTCATCCCTTTAAAACCGAACACATATTAATTAAACAGGTTCTGAAGCTGATTTAACCTCCCTAGCGGTCTGATTATGTCCATATTTCTGTGCTCAAAGCGGTACATTTTTTTGCATGGAAATATGTTGTTTTTTTATTATAGGCCTATAATTTTTAGGAATAACTCACTGAAATCTGTCCGAACAAGAGTCTAGTAAACATCCCGGGTATGATAAAATTTGAAACACAAAATCATAAATTATAATTTAATAAATAATAATAAAAAATAATATAATAATAATAAATTTAATTCAATACTATAATCAAACCAAAAACACTGAAATTTGAAATATAGCACCAAGTTCGCACATCACTGAGCAAAGTCGCAGAATCGTTTTCAGTGTCTGATGATGAATTTCCCCACGAATCATCACTCAATTCTGCAAGTGGTTCTAATTTACTATCGCTGTTCTCTAGCTGGTCTAAAACCGCTTTTGACCTAAAGGGACATTTTTTGGACGCCATGGACATTTCTCAGTTTCCAGGCAGAAAGAACAGTAAAAATGCAGGCAGGGCACAGGACAAAGCACTAGGGACAAAATGTATGTGAAATGGTTTGATACACTAATGTTTTACTTAGTGATTTTAGTGAATGTCACTTTTAGTCATTTTCAAATTTCCCGCCGTTCCATCGCCCGTACGTCCCGACGCTCGCAGTGGACAGAACCCAGATGACAGATGTCGGATTACATTGCCGGGGACACTGCAGGAGGGACATCGCGGGAATGCAGGACAAGGTAAGTGATTGAGGGATCGCGGAGCAGCGCCGCATGGTAAGCCCGAATATAGCTCGGGGTTACCGCTTGTGGTACTGAAACTTTACCCCGAGCTACACTCGGGAATACCGCCAGGGAGGTTAATGCAGATAAGACACTAAGTGAGTTTAATTACCACCGTAATCAGCCGCAGAACCTATGTAATTAATATGTGCTCGGTTTTAAAGGGCTGAGGTGGCAACCCTAGAGCGGGTACATGTCAATTTCGGGTGCCCGCTCCCCAAAGGTGCCAATTCTTAATGTTGAGCGGGGGACCAGTCCTTAAAGCGGACCTTCCCCTTTTGGGTGGAGCTCTGCTTTAAGTACAATAGTGTCACCCTCCCACCATAACAGCAAGTCGTCTATATAGTGACCAAACCAATATGTTTAGCATGGTATACAAGATAGCGAGCGCTCTCTAACAATGTCAGCAGCTAGAACACTATAGGCAACCACAGTGCCTCAGAAATATATCAATATGACCTTAAAACAATAAAGTGCAGCGCTTAACCAGGTGAGGAAGACAATAAGTAAGTAACCACAGTGAGTGCTTAACCAAGTAAAAAAGTCAATGTGTAGGTATCTGCAGTAAATCACTGCATGGATGCGAATTCCCACGGCCTCCACTCTGTCAAAATAGTAGAAATGCGCACTCACCGGAAACGCATAGGATATGCGCATGTGTGATTATGCATCACAGGCAATGGGAACATCAGAGGTTAGGCAGCCAGGCATCTCCCTCATGGTGGGTCATCACAGACTCTTTGATAAGGTCCAGGGGTCCCCTTAAGGTCAGCCAGGTGTAGTAAAGGAATCTCCTCTCAGGATGGCAAAAGTGTTTTCACTGTGGGAATGAAAGCTCCAATAGGAGCCCCAGAGACAGATGCCAGAAATAGTGTAGTATGTCCAAAAATCAGTGCTTTATTGAAAAAGGTAACAGGGCAGTAACAGGGCAGTATGCATGTAAATCATATATTAACATAGATATGCAGCAGTACTGACCCTTGATAGTGATGACCGCCGGGCCTCCTCGTGGCTCCGGCGGTGGAATGACGTCACGCTCTGCACAGCTCCTCCTAAGGCCTTTCGTGCTACAGGCACATCATCAGAGGGGAGGCTGTACAGGAGCGTGACCGACGTCAGTGTTAAAATAGAAAAAACGGCACATGCGCAGTTAGCCGCGGCCATTTTCCCGGAGAAAGCATCTACTGCGCATGCGCGAGCACGGCAGCGCCATTTTGCCGTGGATCCGCGATCGTACAGAAAGCGAGGGGGAGACACAGAAGTCTCATAACACAGGATCCCAGTGCCGTATGCTAGTTATGCCGCAGACCCCAGGGACTCTATGTCAGATATTATTACCCTTAAGACAGTGACAGTGAAACTAAAATAGCAGTACCTGTGCGCATGATGTATGGGGTACAGAAATCCCCTTCAGTGATTGGCATAAGATTGCAATAACGGACCACGGCAAGATGAAGAACAACATAATGAATATAATGAATGAAATCATACTAAGACTTATATAAAAGCAATGGAGATAAAAACAAGGTATAAGATCTGGGCAGTAAATAACATATTTAGTGATATACTGCCCAATCAAACCGGGGTAAATGTAATAATTATATACATAACAAATAATCATGATAAGTGTATATAAAACAAATAAGGAATAAAAAGAGATAAAAAAGACCCTAAAAATAGCCCATAGAAAAGGCCGTCGTGATCATTCCTGCAACCGTCATAAAAATTAGGAAGTCAAACGGGGCAGAAGCAATGATCATAATACAAATAAGACCAATAAATATTAGTCAGTCAGGCTGAATGAATGTCCGAATAAAATGAAACGGTGTTCCAACACATGGAGAAGAAGCACGCTAAGAGTGCAACTAAATGCAGGGAATAGGATTAATCAGCAATACATGTCAGATAAAAATAGGCTCAAAATACATAAAGCAGAAATGGAAAAAAGACATAAACCACTCAGCTGTTAGCAATGAAGCAGTTTACGTCTACCTCAATGTTATGGCCTAAAGGGTGTAAAGTTTGGAGCTCAAACACCCATTTAGTCTCGGCTTGGGAAACCGCCCTAGTTTTGTTAATACCCCTCCAATGGTTATTGATCACATCGATACCAATGAATTTCAGTGAAGATGGGTCATTATTATGGTGAAGGCGGTAATGGTTCGATAATGAGTGCTCCCTAAACCCCTTCTTAATGTTTGAGACGTGTTCACGTAGTCGATCTCGTAAGCGTCTTGTTGTCCTGCCAATATATTGTTTGCGGCAGGGACACTGCAACAAATACACTACAAATTTACTATAACAAGAGATAAAATGCTTAATGTTATATGTTCTACCCGTGATAAAAGATTGAAATGTGCTGACTCTCCTTTTTCTAGTATTGTCACACTTACAAATAATGCACTTGTTACAGGGGTGAAACCCTTTCAAATCATTAAACAGAGATATGTTTTGAGGAGGGTCGACGACATTTGGTGCAATCATATGCCTAACAGCCGTTGCCTTCCGAAATACAATTTCAGGCTTATCCGGTAAAATTGTTGTTAAAACTGGGTCCATTTTTAGAATGCCCCAATTATCATTCATTATCTTATTAATCTTCTTATAATGAGTTGAGAAGGATGTGATGAAGGGGCATATTTTCCTTTGATTACTCTTTGATTTATCCATCAGCATGGTGTTTCTATCCATCTGCGCTATTGTCCGTATAGTGTGATCAAGGGTTGTCCCATTGTATCCCTTCTCTAAAAACCTCTGCTTTAAAATGTCGGCCTGAATATGGTAAGTATCATCCTCTGTACAATTACGCCTAATTCTCATCATCTGTCCTTTAGGGATATTGGACAGCCATTTAGGGTGATGACAACTCCCAAGAGGGATGAAACTATTGCGATCTGTTGTTTTGAAGAATGACTTAGTAATGATTCTACCCATGTGGTTAACAAGTGTCAAATCTAAAAAATTAATTTCTTCCTGACTATAGACATATGAGAGCTTAATATTAAGGCTATTATAATTCAATGTATTAAAAAAGTTCTTAAGAGACTCCTCCTCCCCATTCCATAAAAGCAAGATATCGTCAATATATCTTTTATAAAACAACAACTCAGGCCAATCTCTGGAAAAAATGAGGTCCTCCTCCCACCGGGCCATGAACAAGTTAGCCAGGCTGGGGGCAAACTTAGCCCCCATAGCCACACCTCTAATCTGCAAAAAGTACTCTTTATTGAACCAGAAATAGTTCTTGAACATCGCGAATTCCAATAATTCTAAAATGAAATCCTTCTGGGTGGTATGTAGGGAGCTGTATTGCGTCAAGAAGAAATCAGCTGCCTCCATACCATCATTATGATCGATGTTCGAGTACAAAGAAGCAACATCGGCTGTTACTAAAAACGTATCAGGTGAAGTGACAATGGTGCTAACCTCATTAAGAACCTGTTTAGTGTCTCTTAGGTATGCTGCAGTTTGCAAGACAAGCGGTTGTAGAAAAAAGTCCACATATTCGCCAATCCTGGAGCAAAGTGAGCCAATACCGCTTATTATTGGCCTCCCCGGTGGTTTTACGGGGTCTTTGTGGACCTTCGGCAGTATGTATAGGACTGGTAGTTTCGGTGCTGTTGGAACTAAGAAGGCTTTTTCCTTTTTATTCAAAATGCCTTTTTCATAACCCTTGTTGATGATCATTTTAAGAGACCGTTTGTATTCAATCTTGGGATCCTTAAGTAAACGGACATATGCAGTGTTGTCACTCAGGATATGGTTGACTTCACTAATGTAGTCCTCCTTATTGAGAACAACCACGCCGCCACCCTTGTCAGCTGGCCTGATCACCAGATTGTTCCTTTCTAATAATAATTTGATAGCTTTAGAGTCACCTGATCTATCAAATGTTCTCTTATCTGGTAGTAATGTTAACTCTTTCAGGACTTTATCCCTGAATAAATTCACGTAAGTGTGGGTTTGCGGAGGAGGGTTATAAGTGGATGCATTGTGTAAGTTGGAATGAGTATATCTATCAGTTGGGGCATCCTTAGTGATAGGATTAGTGGTGAAATACCTTTTCAAGGATAATTGTCGTGCAAATTTATGTATGTCCATATAGGTTTCAAATTTGTTGAGTTTTTTCGATGGCGCATATTTCAATCCTTTATCCAATAAGTGAAGCTCTTTCTCTGTAAGGTTAATCCCACTAAGGTTGAAAATACCTTGTGCCTTTATACCCTCCTTTTCTTGGGTGTGTCCATTTGATCTCTTCCCTCCTCTCTTTCCCCTCCGGTGTCCCTTCTTTTTCGTGTGGCACTTACCCCTAAAAAAGGCTGCCGGGGATAATTTGTAGTTTGCTGATAATTTGTAGTTTGCTGATAATAATCCGAATTTTGTTGCTGGTTATAGTAATAATCTGAATTAGGTGGTGCTCTAAAATTGTCATTGTGAGGTTGATAACTATTCTTATTGTTATTTTGATTGTTTGACCTTGACCTCGAATTGTCCTGTTTGGATTGCTGGTGAGTACCTTTAGTGGAATGCTTAACCGCTTTATTATTCCTGGGAGATGAATATTGTCTCTTGGTTTGTCCTCTGTATTGTTGGGATTGATATTGATCATAATAGTCAGGGTGGTAATTATTCCCATACGGCCTATCACGCTCATTATAAGGGTAAGGATGATGACTTCTAGCTGGGGTGTTGGTAGTATTAGGATACCAACGCATATCTCGTGATCCAACATTGCCATCATGAATGTTTTGCAAAGGCTCAAACCTGTTAGAGATTGGTAGATCATAATGCTGATAGTCACATTCTCTCATATTGGATCTACCTGTGTTTGTATTATGTCCCATCAACGGGGGTACATGATTAGAGGTCAGTGGGTTAACAGGATCATTATGTTTCTGCCAATCAAAGACCATTTTTTCCGAATAATCCTTATAATCCCTATTAAATTTTTTTTTTTTCCTCTTTTTAATTTTTTGTTCCTTTTCCACCCCTTCCATATGAACTTTCAATTTATCAGATTCAAATTTATATTTCTCATTATCTCTAAAAGGGGTTAGTTTCTCCCGTACTAAATTAATTTCTTTATCCAAGTGGGCTAATTTTTTCTTTTTACGTATAATGAGAAACCTTAAAAGATCAATACCTGCATTATTAAAAAATTGATACCACTCAAGGTGACTACTCGGATCTTCCGAATCTGGGCGTACATCCCACCGGAGTGATCTGGGAACCATTTGTTCCTTAATATACTTATCCAAGAATGATACATCCCATAAAGTTTTTATTTCAGCAGTAGTTAAATTCTTCAAATGTACAAACAGTCCCTTTAAGTCATCATTATCCTCGTTCTCTAGTGTAAAAAAATCCTCAGGGATAGCACACCTGGAGGATCTGAGGTCGAAGATATCCCCCATATTACAGAAGGATAATAAGTAATCTAAGAGCGGCTACAAACTGGAAATGGTGCAATGAAACTGGTATACAAGATAGCGAGCGCTCTCTAACAATGTCAGCAGCTAGAACACTATAGGCAACCACAGTGCCTCAGAAATATATCAATATGACCTTAAAACAATAAAGTGCAGCGCTTAACCAGGTGAGGAAGACAATAAGTAAGTAACCACAGTGAGTGCTTAACCAAGTAAAAAAGTCAATGTGTAGGTATCTGCAGTAAATCACTGCATGGATGCGAATTCCCACGGCCTCCACTCTGTCAAAATAGTAGAAATGCGCACTCACCGGAAACGCATAGGATATGCGCATGTGTGATTATGCATCACAGGCAATGGGAACATCAGAGGTTAGGCAGCCAGGCATCTCCCTCATGGTGGGTCATCACAGACTCTTTGATAAGGTCCAGGGGTCCCCTTAAGGTCAGCCAGGTGTAGTAAAGGAATCTCCTCTCAGGATGGCAAAAGTGTTTTCACTGTGGGAATGAAAGCTCCAATAGGAGCCCCAGAGACAGATGCCAGAAATAGTGTAGTATGTCCAAAAATCAGTGCTTTATTGAAAAAGGTAACAGGGCAGTAACAGGGCAGTATGCATGTAAATCATATATTAACATAGATATGCAGCAGTACTGACCCTTGATAGTGATGACCGCCGGGCCTCCTCGTGGCTCCGGCGGTGGAATGACGTCACGCTCTGCACAGCTCCTCCTAAGGCCTTACGTGCTACAGGCACATCATCAGAGGGGAGGCTGTACAGGAGCGTGACCGACGTCAGTGTTAAAATAGAAAAAATGGCACATGCGCAGTTAGCCGCGGCCATTTTCCCGGAGAAAGCATCTACTGCGCATGCGCGAGCACGGCAGCGCCATTTTGCCGTGGATCCGCGATCGTACAGAAAGCGAGGGGGAGACACAGAAGTCTCATAACACAGGATCCCAGTGCCGTATGCTAGTTATGCCGCAGACCCCAGGGACTCTATGTCAGATATTATTACCCTTAAGACAGTGACAGTGAAACTAAAATAGCAGTACCTGTGCGCATGATGTATGGGGTACAGAAATCCCCTTCAGTGATTGGCATAAGATTGCAATAACGGACCACGGCAAGATGAAGAACAACATAATGAATATAATGAATGAAATCATACTAAGACTTATATAAAAGCAATGGAGATAAAAACAAGGTATAAGATCTGGGCAGTAAATAACATATTTAGTGATATACTGCCCAATCAAACCGGGGTAAATGTAATAATTATATACATAACAAATAATCATGATAAGTGTATATAAAACAAATAAGGAATAAAAAGAGATAAAAAAGACCCTAAAAATAGCCCATAGAAAAGGCCGTCGTGATCATTCCTGCAACCGTCATAAAAATTAGGAAGTCAAACGGGGCAGAAGCAATGATCATAATACAAATAAGACCAATAAATATTAGTCAGTCAGGCTGAATGAATGTCCGAATAAAATGAAACGGTGTTCCAACACATGGAGAAGAAGCACGCTAAGAGTGCAACTAAATGCAGGGAATAGGATTAATCAGCAATACATGTCAGATAAAAATAGGCTCAAAATACATAAAGCAGAAATGGAAAAAAGACATAAACCACTCAGCTGTTAGCAATGAAGCAGTTTAAGTCTACCTCAATGTTATGGCCTAAAGGGTGTAAAGTTTGGAGCTCAAACACCCATTTAGTCTCGGCTTGGGAAACCGCCCTAGTTTTGTTAATACCCCTCCAATGGTTATTGATCACATCGATACCAATGAATTTCAGTGAAGATGGGTCATTATTATGGTGAAGGCGGTAATGGTTCGATAATGAGTGCTCCCTAAACCCCTTCTTAATGTTTGAGACGTGTTCACGTAGTCGATGCGCATGCGCAGTAGATGCTTTCTCCGGGAAAATGGCCGCGGCTAACTGCGCATGTGCCGTTTTTTCTATTTTTTCTATTTTAACACTGACGTCGGTCACGCTCCTGTACAGCCTCCCCTCTGATGATGTGCCTGTAGCACGAAAGGCCTTAGGAGGAGCTGTGCAGAGCGTGACGTCATTCCACCGCCGGAGCCACGAGGAGGCCCGGCGGTCATCACTATCAAGGGTCAGTACTGCTGCATATCTATGTTAATATATGATTTACATGCATACTGCCCTGTTACTGCCCTGTTACCTTTTTCAATAAAGCACTGATTTTTGGACATACTACACTATTTCTGGCATCTGTCTCTGGGGCTCCTATTGGAGCTTTCATTCCCACAGTGAAAACACTTTTGCCATCCTGAGAGGAGATTCCTTTACTACACCTGGCTGACCTTAAGGGGACCCCTGGACCTTATCAAAGAGTCTGTGATGACCCACCATGAGGGAGATGCCTGGCTGCCTAACCTCTGATGTTCCCATTGCCTGTGATGCATAATCACACATGCGCATATCCTATGCGTTTCCGGTGAGTGCGCATTTCTACTATTTTGACAGAGTGGAGGCCGTGGGAATTCGCATCCATGCAGTGATTTACTGCAGATACCTACACATTGACTTTTTTACTTGGTTAAGCACTCACTGTGGTTACTTACTTATTGTCTTCCTCACCTGGTTAAGCGCTGCACTTTATTGTTTTAAGGTCATATCAATATGTTTAGCATGTTTGGTGTGTAAAAAGAAAATGCTCCTTCCACCATCCCATATACAAATTCCACTGTATTATAGTATATTTTTATTTTTTTAATATGTATTTTTGTGGGTAATGTGGATGTCAGTTTTTATTTTGTTTTGTGTCCAAAGTATAGCAGCTCACAGATCATTTCCACCTAAGATACCTTAAGATACCACCTTAAGATACCTAGCAGGTGTGTTAATTTTTGCTATTGATGGGAGGGGTGTGTAGGGTTGGTGAACTGCTATATATTGTCTTAGTTTTCTTGTAAGAATACTATCTTTTTTTGACTGAAAAACATTAGCGTTTATCGTTCTATGCAGCATATTACTTTTTTTTTCTTGTTAATTTTGTTTAATTTAACTTACATTTACATACATTTTAATACAATGACCTGCAAATTTCAGTTCTGTTGAACTTTTTTTTTTTTCATTGTTTATTTGCATGTGATAAAGAATTTTTGCTTTTCACCTTGGTACTGATATTCGATATCTTAGAATCATGCTAAAAGTGGGTGTACATATCTATGGTTGCGCAATGGCTCTTTTCATTGCCAGTGTACAAATCCTCCTCCTATAGGTAGCACTGAAACCCAGTTGTCTCAGATTAACTAAATCCTTTGTCCCTTAAAGTGATACTAAACTCACACTGTTTTAAATTACATTATCCCTTTCTTTATATGGATCATGGTACTGTAATTATTTAGAAAAAATATCTAAGTACCTTTTTCCTAATTGATATACAGCTGTCCCATGATCCAGCTCTTTCCCAGCCTGTCTGCAGGGAAACATAAACACTAGAGGCTTTGCCCCCTGCTGCTGGTTACATATTCAAAAAACAGCCTTTGGGATACAGAGTAAAAATAAATGATTAATATCAATAAAATATTTTAAATAATATATTTTTTAAATAAAATCTTTATTTTTGGCAGTAACATGGTGTGGGTGAATTTCTGCCAGTCACAGGCTATGCCACGCCCCTCCAGCCTGTGTCTTAGAATAACAGGAAGGTGAAGCCTCCATCAATCAAGATGTAATATCCCACACCCATTGTGTTCAGTTGTTTAGTCGACATGGAGGAAGAGGGAGGGTGTGGGCTGTCATTTACCACGGTGTAAGTCGCATGGTCTGCTCAGATGTAATAAAGTGGAAATACACAGCATAAAAATTCAGTGAAAACTGAGCATGTGCTGTAGCTGCCAACACTGCTCTGCAAAATCCCCAACCGCATTTGGACAGAATGGGGAAATAGAGAACAGCAGGATCAACTACGTTTTTTGCAAATCAGAGAAAATTAATTCCACAATGAATGAGTGAGCCTGAATAGCATGCAATGCACTAATTTTGATTTCTTTGATCATGTGGGTTTAGTGAGACTTTAATGAATAAGATAATTGTGGGCAAATCCTTTTTCAGCTCCTTGTCCTATTGAATTGTTTTCTTTTGTACACAAACATAAAGGCCATTCGCTCATTTGGCTAATCAAGTCAAATTAGTTGTTTCCATTCTTTAGTGGAAATCTAAGTCTCCATAACATTAATCATAGTTATAATGCACAAATTCTACAGATACATGCCCTGTTCTCTTTTTGCTGATTACAGTGGGTAAATCATTGATTCTTATTGAATTGATGCACTGCTCTCCGTGTAACTTGTGGCAGGCTTCAAATACAGATTTCTAACTTCTGCATGTTCCTCTTCTTCTGTTTCTATAAGTATTGATAGGAATAGCAGTAGGCAGTTCTTGAGCTGACCTAGAGCCATTTCATTCAAACTCTCTGGCCTTTCCTCTGCTTTCTCTTCTCTTATTTTTTTTTTTTAGGTTCCTTCTGGTTATGCAATGCTACATCAGCCTACAGTGGAATATTGACTATGATCCTGGATCATGCACTGTGAGGTATCGTGACAGGTGCTGAAGATTACACATACTTAAAACCTTATGATCCCACTTTATCAGTTGTTAATAGACAGCATGCTCACGTATCCAGTTGTTGCAATCAGTCAAGTGTTGCTATATCTTGCAGCATTTCATTGATGCAGTGTATGCATTTATTTGATGTGGTGTACTCATTTGATGTATCAGGCATACTGGTATACAATCTTAAGTTAGAAAAAAAAAATAATGGGACTTGGACTTTGTGGTGGCTAATATCAATAAAAAGCTTGACCTCCTTTTAGATGGGAGCCAATTTCGCCTCCTACATCTGACTCTGTCTTCCTGCTGCTCTTCTCTAGTGGAGATTCAGTATTCCTTCAACCCTTCTATAGATACTTGGTCTGCATACCGGATATATCACTTTTTGAAGTCCTCTCTCCCCAAATATGAGGCATTGCATGACAGAGATTTTGTGTCTAGCTACCTAATACATTGCACACCTCCTGTCTCAAATTTATAAACTATTGATTGCACCTCGGGATGTTTTTTTCCTGTCTTACATACGTACATGGGAGGACGACCTACAGTTAACCTTCACGCCAGCCCAGGTGGAACAAGAAATTTTATTTGCCCAAAAGTCTTCCATTGCCAACAAGTTCCAGCAGCAAGGCTACAAAATTCTGTCCCGAGGGTACAGGGTCCCCACCACTCTGCCTAAGATCTTCCCACATACATTGAAATTTTGCTGCAGATGTGGGAAGGAGGAAGGCTCTTATGTATATACACAATAATGCTAAAAATATTGGGACACCTCTCCAAATCATTGAATTCAGGTGTTCCAATCACCTCCATGGCCAATAGGTGTATAAAATCAAGCACCTAGGCATGCAAACTGCTTCTACAAACATTTGTGAAAGAATGGGTCGCTCTCTGGAACTCGGTGAATTCAAGCATAGTGCCATTATAAAAAAAAAAGCAGAGCTCTGAGGAAGGGGGTTCATCTCCCAAAACGCGTTAGATTATCCCTATTTAGGGCACAGCATTTGTGTGACTGTTATACCACATATTCTGCCTTTATCTACGTTGGTTTGTGAGTATATATCCATTTGTCTATTCAATAAATACGTGGTGTAGCACGGTAATGCACGATGAAAGTGCGCCCTTGTCTGCTTTTTTTTCACCAGTGTTCAGATTTCCCGATCTTTGAAGGGCAGCACCTCTTCGTCTGGCATTTTTAATTTCTTTTAGTCTGCATGAGGATTGGAGCGCTGGTTTCGTTTGTTTGTCTTTTGGATTGTAGTACCATGATAGGTTGCCACTTATGCAATAAGTCCTTCCATAAAATTTTCTTGCTACTAAAAATTCCACAGTCAACTGTTAGTGGTATTATAACAAAGTGGAAACAACTGGGAACAACAGCAACTCAGCCACAAAGTGGCCACATAAAATGACAGAGTGGGGTCAGCGCATGCTGAAACATACAGTGTGCAAAAGTCGCCAACTGTCTGCAAAGTCAATAGCTAAAGACCTCCAAACTTCATGTGGCCTTCAGATTAGAACAACAACAGTGCGTAGAGAGCTTCATGGAATTTGTTTCCATGGCCGAGCAGCTGCATTCAAGTCTTACATCCCTAAGTGGAATGCAAAGCGTTGGATGCAGTGGCATAAAGCAAGCCGCCAGTAGACTCTAGAGCAGTGGAGACATGTTCTCTGGAGTGATGAATCACACTTCTCTGTCTGACAATCAGATGGACGTGTCTGGCAATTGCCATGAGAACGGTACTTGGGGGGTTATGGTGTGGAGTTGTTTTTCAGGGGTTGGGCTCGGCCCCTTAGTTCCAGTGAAGAGAACTCTTAAGGCGTCAGCATACCAAGACATTTCGGACAATTTAATGCCCCCAACTTTGTGGGAACAGTTTGGGGATGGCCCCTTCCTGTTCCAACATGATTGCGCACCAGTACACAAAGTAAGGTCCATAAAGACATGGATGAGCGAGTTTGTGGTGGAGGAACTTGACTGTCCTGCACAGAGTTCTGACCTTAACCCTATAGAACACCTTTGGGGTGAATTCGAGTGGAGACTGCAAGCCAGGCCTTCTTGTCCTACATCAGTGCCTGATCTCACAAATGCACTACTAGAAGAATGGTCAAACATTCCCATAGACACTAATTTTATAAAGGTGTATACTTGTGAGCTACTATGGTGTAAAAAAGGTGCTTTCGGTTAATTATTTTAAATAAAGTGGTGCATCAACACATAAAACACATACTCAAAACATTGTGTGAAAATTAGACAAAATAAAATAATGTATGTGTTGCGCTCCTCAAAATATTGTTTGGTGATATACAATATAATATATTATGACGTATGTTTGAGATAAATTAAATAAATAAATAAAATAAATATAATCTCATAATACTGTAATGTGGATAATCCACATTACAGTATTATGAGATTATATTTATTTTATTTATTTATTTAATTTATCTCAAACATACGTCATAATATATTATATTGTATATCACCAAACAATATTTTGAGGAGCGCAACACATACATTATTTTATTTTGTCTAATTCCCATAGACACACTCCTAAAACGTATGGACAGTCTTCACAGAAGAGTTGAAGCTGTTATAGCTGACAAAACACCTTTGGGATGAACTAGAGCAGAGACTGTGAGCCAGGTCTTCTCATTCAACATCAGTGCCTGACCTCACAATTGTGCTTTTGGGAGAATGGTCAAACATTCCCATAGACACACTCCTAAACCTTGCGGAAAGCCTTTCCAGAAGATTTGAAGCTTTTATAGCTGCAAAGGGTGGGCCAACTCAATACTGAACCCAACGGACTAAGACTGGGATGCTATTAAAGTTTAAAAAAAAAACATAAATAATAATAAAAAAATAAAATAAAAATGTAAAAACAATTTTTAAAAAATTATAATTTTTGGTTATTAACTAATTTGGGTTATTTTTTTTTCTAAAAAGATATACATACATTTTGGCCAAGATTTATGAAGAAAGATTATTTATTTGCAAAATTTTAAACACACTTTTTAAAAAAACATTTTGGACTTTTTCCATTTATATAGCAAAAAAAAAATCCCAGTGGTGAATAAATACCACCAAAACAAAGTTTTATCTGTCTAAAAAAAATGCTAAAAAAATTCATATGGGTACAGTGTTGCATGACCACGCAATTGTCCTTCAAGACTGGAAAAGGGTGAAAGTGTCCGGACCTGAAGTGGTTAAGTGGGGAAGATATCATCTTTATAGTGTATGTTTCCTCAAGTATTCTTATTTCTTTTGTTAGTATTGGTATGACACAAAAAAGTGGAGAAACAAGGAGCCAAATCTGACACATTCAATTTAAGTGAAGTGATGCATTATCTGACAAAAATGCAGAAGTGCCAATATTGTTCGCAGGGCCTTCTTAATAGAATAATGGACCCCTGGGCAAAGTAATGCCCCTACCAGCCTACCCCAATTTATGCACCTACTTTCAGGAATAAAAGCATAGCATGGCACAGTACAGGGGGATCGGTATAGCACAGTATAGGCCTAGTACAGAGGCCAAGAGGGCACAGTACGAGAGGTCAGTAGGGCACAGTGCCGGGGGGTCAGTAGGGCACAGTGTGGGTGGATCAGGAGTGCACAGTGCAAGGGGTCAGGAGGCGAGAGTGCGGGAGGGTCAGTTAGGTGCAGTACAGGGAGTCAGGATGGCACAGTATATGGGGTCAGGAAGGCACAGTGTGGGTGGGTTGGGAGGGCACAGCACGGGGGTCAGTAGGATAGAGAAGGCAAAGTGTGGATGGGTCAGAAAGGCAAAGTATGGGTAGGTTAGGGGCACAGTGTGGGTGGGCTAGCATAGTATGCGGATCATGGGGTACAATGTGGGTGGGTCATGAGGGCACAGTATAAGGGTCAGTAGGGCACAGTGTGGGTGACGCAAGAGGGCACAGTACATAGGTAAGTAGGACACAGTTTGGGTGGGTCAGTAGGACACAATGTGAGTGGGTCAGCATGGCACAGTGTGGGTGACTCAGGAGGGTACAGTGTGGGTGACTCGGAAGGGCACAGTGTGGGTGGATCAGGATGGCACAGTATAGGGGTCAATATGGCACACTGTGGGTGGGTCATGAGAGTATGGGGGTCTTTAGGGCACAGTGTGGATGGGTCAGGAATGCACAGTACGGGGGTCAGTAGGGAACAGTGTCGGTGAGCCAAGGAGGCACAGTATGTGAGTAAGTAGGGCACAGTACGGGGATCAGTAGGACATAGTGTGGGTGACTCAGGAGAGCACGGTAGGTTGGTGGGTCACAGTATGGGGTTCAGGGGAGCACAGTGTGGGTAAGTCAGGTGGGCACAGTACAGGGGCCAGTAGGGCACAGTGTGGGTGGGATAGGAGGGCACAGTAGGGAATAGTTTGGGTGGTTCAGGGGGCACAGTACAGGGCACAGTGTGGGTAGGTCAGGAGGGCACAGTACAGGGGGCAGCAGGGAACAGAGTATGTGGTTCAGGAGGGCGCAGTGTGGGTGGGTCAAGAGGGCACAGTGTGGGTGGGTTAGGAGGCACTGTTCGGTTGAGTCAGAAGGGCACAAGATAGGGTGCAGTAGGGCACAGGGTGGGTGTGTCAGCCTGTTTGAACTATGGACTCACCCATTTTGCATCTACTAATATCCTCCAACTGATTTTTTTGCCGCTGCAGCTGCACACAGACACCAGCTATTACCATGTTTTGTGTGTCTGTGCACATGAGGGAGGGGCTGCTAACACAGGCACACCAGGGATTGGCTACTTTACAAGGGCTCTCTTTACTCAGTACCCCTGTAGCTGTTCATTCTGAATTCTGTCTCTCAATATCTCACTCACAGGATTTGTGTGAGATATTGAGTGACAGGACCAGCACAGCCACAGACAGCATAGTTCACTGTGCACCCAACCCATTCCCAGCCACGAAGTACCGGCTGAGCAGTGGGTGAAGCCTGGAGGCAGAGCCACTGACATTTGGCAATGATTGATCACAGACACAGTGACTCACTGAGGGAGGCTCAGGACAGGTGACAGCCCAGCTAGCAGGTGGAACAGAAGATGCTGCTACTTGCCAGTGCCTACTCAGCCTGACTCCTGAGCCCCACTTCTGTTACGTATTTGTCTGGCCCTGCTGGGGCCCCATGCGCACATGGGGCCCCTGGGCAGTGCCCACTCATTAAGATAGCCCTGATTCTTTGCCATGATTGTAAATCTTAAGTCTTTGCAGTACAGGAAGGATGATTGTTTCTATGCAATAACTTCAATCATCATCCCTATCTGTATTTTATTCTGCAACAGATAGGCATCCTTCTCTTACCATCACACACTGCACAATGCAGGAGGACTGATGCTCACCCTGATTGTTTGGTTTTTCCTATTTTGAGTATGTCTTTTGTGTCTCCAGATCGGTTTATGCTGAATGAGTCCAACCGCCTGTGTGCAAGCCGGATATATTTTGGAAAATATATTACTACTCTAAATATGAGCTGTGCTTTCCTTACTGTGCTTTCCTTATTTTAGATTTTCACATTCATTCAACAAAAGGGCATATTTTGTCTATTTATTTATTTCAGGTACTTATATAGCGCTCTCAATTTACACAGCGCTTAACACATATATATTGAACATTCACATCAATCCCTAACCCTCAAGGGGTGTACAATCTAAGGTCCCTAACTCACATTCATACATACACATATTAGGGCCAATTTAGACAGGATCCAATTAACCTACTAGCATGTCTTTGGAGTGTGGGAGGAAACCGGAGCACATGGAGGAAACCCACGCAAGCAAGGGAGAACATGCAAACTCCATACAGGAGGCGCCATGGTCAGGAATCGAACCCATGACCCATTTACTGCAAGGCAGACATACTAACCACTAAGCCACTGTGCCGCCCGACTAGACTTTATTACATATTTCTTTCCTGAATTCTACCAACTACCAATATGCTTCTTTCCCGAATGCTACCCACTACCAATTCTCTATGCTTCTTTTAATGGAAAGTTAATTATAGTACTGAAATCTTGCACAGACTCTGCAGTGCATCGGGTTAACAGTTTTCAATAACGTAGCAAAAGTTCAGTAAGTTTCATCGCTCCAATAAAAACTACAAGGCACTAGTATTTATATACAATAATAAATATTTATAATTCTATAAATAGGTCTACTGTACATGAAGTTTATTATTGAAAAGATCTGTACAATCATACAAATAAAATCTCGCGTGGTAAATAGCAGATTGATCATAAAAAATAGCAATTTTTTTAAATGCCCTATGATCAGCTCTGAGCAAAATACAATTTTAAAGTCGGCTAGATATTTCTGTCCTGATTTCAGCCTCTGCTGGTTCTTCTAGGTTTGTACTTGTGATTTCTAATCTCTGCAACATTCTGGGTCCTGTTAGCCCAATAATTAATGCTCCTATGGGTGCTGTGATTAAGATTGCTAGGAAAGCTACAGTTAGGACATCCATGCCATAACCTTCAAATTCTTTGTTTCCAGTGCTTCTTGCCATATCCAAAGCGACTGAACCAATAGCAGCCTGAATAAAAAATAAAAAAAAAGTACATTTAAAAAATGGGTAGAGGCTGAAAACTCAACTTCTGAGAGAGTCAAAGGTGAGTAGTTTGGCATTTTAATAGTAACATAACAGACTGGAAAGGTAAATAGTTTAGCCACCTGTTACATGGGAGCAAATCAGCTCTGGAAATGCTGCATGTGGCACAATCACAATTTCATGCAATGTGTTTTTGCAATGGGCCAATAATATTCAGTGTATTTTAGTTAAAGCCTTGATCATTTCTATTGCATCACTATATTGCTGCTGTACTTTTAGGCTGCATTCACATCTGAGTGTTGCGTGAATTCATGCATTTTTGCACTACACCGATAGGGCAGAACATTTAATTGACTGGCTTAAAGAGAAATGGTGCAACATTTTGTGGACCGATGAAAGTAAGATTGTTCTTTTTGCGTCTAGTGGCCGGAGACAGTTTGTCAGACGACCCCCAAACACTGAATTCAAGCCACAGTACACTGTGAAGACAGTGAAGCATGGTTGCACAAGCATCATGATATGGAGCTGTTTCTCATACTACGGTGTTGGGCCTATTTATCGCATACCAGGGATCATGGATCAGTTTGAATACATCAGAATACTTGAAGAGATCATGCTGCCTTATGCTGAAGAGGAAATGCCCTTGAAATGGGTGTTCAACAAGACAACGACTCCAAACACACCAGTAAACGTGCAACATCTTGGTTCCAGACCAACAAGATTGACGTTTTGTATTGGCCAGCCCAATCCCCGGATCTTAATCCAATAGAAAACTTGTGGGGTGACATCAAAAATGCAGTTTCTGAGGCAAAACCAAGAAATGGAGAAGAACTGTGGAATGTAGTCCAATCATCCTGGGCTGGAATACCTGTTCACAGGTGCCAGAAGTTGGTTGACTCCATGCAACACAGATGTACAGCAGTTCTCAGAAACAGTGCTTATACAACTAAATATTAATTAAGTGATTCAAAGGAAAGCAAAATCTTCAAACATTTTTCAGTTTATATAGTGAATGTTTGAGTTTGTAAAGAAGAATACAAACACTGCTATTTTTTTGAACAGTCTAATATTCACTTTTCTTCACTTTTTTTTAGAGGAACAACACAAATTTGATATATTTTTTTTCATGTTTTGATTTGGAATGGAATGTGTAGTGTTCCCAATGCATTTGTGTGTATGGAAATAAAAGCTATTAGAAGGATTTTGAGCTTTATTTACTTTTTTCAACACACTGCTATTATTTTGAACACAACTGTATGTGCGGCAGCAAAAGGGTGCACTTGTGCTGAGAGTGCTTCGAAGACAGCTCTTGGTCCAGGCTAAAGATCAGTAGCTGACATGACTGGCTTTCAATTGTGTCCACATTGTACTTCCAGCCCACTTTAGTGTTGTTTATCCACCCCTCATCTCCTTTTAAACATACACAGAATGGCTTGTATAGTGTGGGCCATTCACCAAAAACAATTGTTCTGTGAATGGACAAGGGGAGAAGAGGAGCAGATAAAACAATATTAGAGTGAGCCGCTATGGGCCAGAACTACAGTAATAGCCCTACGCTCTGGCATGGATGGAATTATGAAATTTACTCTTCAGAGCAGCAATTTCAACATGACAGTGATTTTTTTTTTTTAACACAGTGGATATGCTCAAACATTTCTGCTCAGAGTCCCACTTTAAACGGTATTGCTGCTGCTTGGTGTGAGTGATGCTAGTGTTTTCCTCTGATCATCTCCCAGGCTCTCAAACAAGCATTACATGTGAAATCCCAGTGTTTTCACTCTTGTGACAGTATGTAAAATAAAAATAAATAAAAACTGTAAAAAAAAATTACATTATAATATTATTAGCAGTATTTTTTTTCACTGTCACCATTCAGTGTCCCTAATCACTGCTGCACCTCCCTGATCACTGTCAGACCAGTTACAGTGTCCCTGATAATCGCCGCAGCAGTTACACTGTCTCCAATCTATAAGTACTTGTTCATATTCATGAGGCCCTCTGAAGATGGCTCTTCAGAGAGCATTTGACAGGCAGTGAGGAGGTATTGTACTGCCTCCTCACCACCTGCTTTAAGCCCATGGACCACCCCACAAGCAACTCTATTCACTTGGATGGATCAGGGGAAGGGGGTAGCAGTTGAGGGGTGGTAAAACATTGGCTCAGCCGAAAGTATTTTTTACCACTCCCCAACATCATGTGTGAATGAGCCCTAATAGTGCAGCCAGTCACAACTGAGTGTTCCTGATTGTTACGACACCAGACCAATGTCACCAAATCAGTGCATGCCAGCAACAGTGTACCTTATCACTGCCATACCAGTGTAAGCCAGCAAAAGTGTTCCTGATTGCTGTTACGCATGTTCCACTGTCACTAGACCAGTGCAACCAGCAACAGTGAGCCTGATCACCGCCACACCTATGCAGTGTTGTCTCTGCCACCCACCTGTACTAACCCTGGCTGTTTCTTTAGCACTTTTGTGCCTGTTGCCTGGACTGATCCTTTGTCTGTTTGATAACCATGTCTTTACCTGCGCTGGAACTGACCCATCTGAATGTCTAACTATGTTCCTGTGAGACACCAGTCCCAGCCATCCCCTGCGGACAAATGCATTCCTGGAACCACAAGAACTTTTCTGTTCTTCCTTTCTTTAGCCTCCTGAACTTCCTGGACAGTGATAATGGCATTCCTGGGGGAAGCCACGTACAGTAGGCTTAGTTTGCTTGGCTTATAGGAACTGGGACTGATATAGGTGAGGCTACACTAAGCTATATTTCCTGACCACTTGTATAGAGGTGACAATTAGAGTACATTGTTTTTGTTAAAATTGGTTGATTTGTGTGATACACTAGACACAATGTCCGGTATGATCAGTTCAAACACTGAAAAAGTCTCACATGTGGTATTGCCATAATCAGGAGTAGCAGAATGTGTTTTGGGTTTTAATTCTAAGTATGCCTATGCTGTATGGGAGAAAAATATCTTATTAAATTGACAACTCTTGTGTGAAAAAATAAATTATCATTTTCTCTAAACTAGACTGGATTGCAGTCCTGAAAATTTTCATACTACCCAAACTGCTATACATCTTTAGGACCCTCTCTATACCATTACCTTCTAACTTCTTTTACAATCGTCAAAGACAACTAGCTCATATATCTGGGAATCCAAACGGCGTAGATGTGCCACTAATTTATTGCTAAGCCCACTTAATAGAGGTGGTGCGGACCTCCCCCACCTATAGTCTTACTACCAAGCCACCCTTTTGGACCAAATATACTATTGAAGGCACCCCCCGCTAAAGAAAAAATTTGGTTCAAAATGGAATCATTAATATTTTGCCCGCTCTTACCACAAAATCTCCTCCTCCTACGCTCTCTAGATCAGGTGCACCTTGATTTAAACCATCCTTGAATTAAGGCATCATTAGAGGCCAGGTCTAAAATGTCCCACAAATTCCTAGAATCAAGATCGATACCACTTCCCATTGACACTTTACGTTTTTGATACCTTATCCCAACCTAACTTCATGGGAAAAATGTGGTATACACATACTGTTAGACCTTCATATAAATAATAAACTAGCTCCTTTCCAATACCTACAAAACAAATTCTCCTTACCTCCCTTGGACCACTTTACTTACATGAGGATTACCCACTGCATACATTTTAATAAAATTCCCCCTATTACTACCCTCCCGTGTCCTGTCTTTGAATACTTTAACAACCCCACATACCAAGGTAAAGGAATCTCCCTTTTCTACGCCTATATCACAAATCTAAAATTCAACCTTAGAACAACCTCCATAAAAAAAAATAGGAATTGATACTAGCTCAAAAAAATCTCAGTCCAAGCCTGACAAAAGGCCTTCATATTCACATCTAAATCTTCCCACTTAACCACGCACTGGGAATCATACCTGAAAATCCTCCATCAATGGTATTTAACAGCTGTTAGACTTTCAAAAAACGTATCCTACACACTCTCCACAATGCTGGTGTCAATGTGGAGAATTAGGATCCCTACTACACCTTATGTGGTGCTGCAAATTACTTAGATCCTTTTCCCGCATCACTTCCAGTCGCCGCACAGCCTCTCTCTGACGCGTTTCGTTACTTCCGACTTATTCATATAAGTCAGACGTGACGAAACGCATCAGGAAGAGGCTGTGCGGTGATCGGAAGTGACATGGACTGGAACCGGAAGTGACGAGGGAGCGTCTGAGAGTGGAGGCTGGCGGTGGTAAGAGCACTGTTTGGTCTTTTCTCTCACAAACATCATAGCTATTAACATTTTTGGGCTTTATTACTTTTTATATCTTGTATGTAGCATTCTTCGGTGGAGAATAAAGTGTTTAAGTGGTACTACACCATGTTGGCTTCTCATCTTTTATCTTCTATGTGATATATTATGAGTGGAGTATTGCAAGGAAGCTTCTTTTAACCCTGGAGATCGGAAACGGTTATTCTAGGAGTCCAGTACTACAGGTTGAAGGGAGATCTGGTCCCTGGAGAATTATGTATCAAAGCTCAGTATGCCAACCATGAGAGTGGGATGCAACAAATTTTGGTGAGTGCACACCCGAAAGGGGAGCACCACACAGAGTTATATTACGTTTTGGCACAGGTATTCACGTGGTGATTATCGGATAATCTAAGTGATTTATTTTATGAATTATTTATGATTTCTGTCACGTGGTGATCACAGGAATGGACTGAAACATTTGAACTTTTTTACTTAATTTAGAATTTGATATTGATGCATACGCTGCTAAAATATTTTTTCTTTAAATATTTTTCTTGTATGTGTTTAATAATGTAATGTGGCAACATGGTATTTGTAACACTGATATAATTATAGAAGTGATTTATACATTTTTTAGGAATTGATGGTATTTTGAGGCACAGACTTCAAGGTGCGTTTTGGCAAAGCTCAGTCGTGACTACATGTGGCCTTTCTCGAGGAGTGGCTTTTTTACTTGCAACCCTCCCATACAAGCCATATTTGTGGAGAATTTGTGATATTGTTGTCACATGCACACATTGACTACTCTATGTCATAAATTCCTGCAGCTTCTTCAGACTTGCTGTAGGCCTCTTGGTAGCCTTTCTGACCAGTTTCCTCCTGGCTCTTTCATCCAGTTTGGAGTCCCGTCCTGATCTAGGGAGGGTCTGTGTTTTACCAAATACTTTCTACTTAATAATTAACTTCACTTTGCTTTTAGGCATTGATAAAGCCTTTTAATTTTTTTTTTTATCCATCTTCTGACTTGTGCATGTCCACAACTTTATCCCAGAGATCTTTTGATAGTGCTTTGCCACCCATAATTGATTATTTGCTTCAGTTGCACTACCGGAACTGAAATGCTCCAGGAAAGCGGAGCTAATAAAAAAGACTACATCTGATCACAGTTGAAAGTCAAATGGTTTTGTGTGTCATTGAGAAGGTGATTAGCTACACCTGATTGAGTTTACATGCCAAATTTAGGAGGGGGTGATCCTTTTTCCAACTCAGAGATTCTGTTTTTGAATTTTTTTTTTTGTTTCATGACGTGTTAGATCTGTCACTTGGATGTTATAAGTTGCACTGAGTAAATACTGCGTGTCTGTCTTTGTTTCAGGCTACAAAGCAACAAAATGTGATTATTTTAAAAGGCGGGTGATTCTTTTCTATACCCACTGTATATGCATAATGTATGTCCCTAGATAGCTTGAAGGTGCTCTATGATTTTGGGCCCCTCTATGAATCTAGGCTGTGAGAAAAAGACTCACTCATGTGGTATCCCCATAGTCAGGAGGCATAGCAGAATGTCTTTTGGGATGTAACTATAGTTATGCCTATGATATGTGTGAAACATACCTTTTAAATTGACAACTTTGGACTGTCTACTTAAAAAAAAAAAAAAAAAAAAAGTAATTTGGGGGGTATTTTTCCGGTCTTGGTATTTTAGGACCTCAAGAAAGGAGCTCCATGGAACCCTGGTTGAGAATGTCTGCTTTAGAATATTGGGGAGCATGTGACCTCCTCACTGTGACAATGCTCAAGTCTAACAGGCCAGCCACCTAACCAAGGTAGTGAAGACACCACACACCTGAATGTTGTCACTAGGGACATGAGTGGTGGGGAAGTGCCAGCAAAGTGAGCATCATGAGTTTTTTGCCACTTTATCCTGAATGGGCAAGGCGATAGCCTCTCTTTAATGGAAAAGTGCAACAGAATTAGCTTTAATTGGTTTACAAAATTAGAAAAGTCTGGAAAGTCAGGGAAAGAAAAAAAAACACTATTACAGTTACTAAAAAGATCAATATTTTTTTTCTTCAAAATGTCATCACTTAAAATTACAGAACAGATGTACAATATATTAAAGAGTAACTCCACTTTTGTTGAGAAAAAATATTCCCATCTGTGTGATCTATGTACATTGCAACTTTGTTGCAGATTCCTTTTGTTATTCTGAAGAAATTGCTGTATGTTTGTCTGTATCCACGTGCAGCGTGAACATGTATGGGAGTGGTTTTGTAATTATCATTCAGCTGCTGCACCTGCAGGGTCTGCATCACTTTAGACATGTTTCCCTTTGGGTGTATCTCACCAAAAATGACATTTTCATTGCAAGGGATGCTCAAAATCAAATTTGTATCTTAGTGCAGACTTCTGGGAAAATCAGTGAGCCAATCACACAAGCAGGAAATTACATACATGGGGCATGGGGGCTTTCTGTACCCCATCTGTGTACAGACCTCCTCCAGGTAGCCATGTTGCATAGCATTTTACAGAGAATTAAAGCACTGCAGAATGAAAAGGGAAGGTAATTTTTAATAACATTAAATTACAATATAACTTGTGTCACAATTGTATACACTATATTGTTTTTTTTTATTTGCTATTTTTTTCCCATGAAAGTTGGGTTCAACTTTAATGTAAAAAAACAAAATTTCACTTCTGATTTTTGAAAATCATACATACATGGTTACAATGGTATCTGTGTACGGGGATTTTTTGCTTAGCTGCTTCAAAGTGGCTTGAGACATCCAACCATAAGGTTGAAATGGACTATATTCTAAAGATTTCACAGTTGGAAGATAAATCTGCTGATAGATGTCCAAAGTGCAACAGATTACAGTGCTGTGTAAACAGGCAAAAATGGACTTGTGCATCTTGCATTAGCTTCCCTCTAATCAAACATTTAGTCCTGTTACAGTTCTGTATAATTGACAGTTACAATAAAGTAGTTGAATATTCAGTTTCAAATTGTATGTAGCCGTAGTTTATAAACTATAAAAAAATAATTGTGGATTATTTGGTGACCATACCTGAACAGTAGCTTTTGGCATCCATGCTAAAGAAATAAATATTTTTTCCTTCATCTGAAATCCTGCCCAGGACACCATCAAGAATGTAAAGCATATCCGCACTATTAATGCAATTCCAAGTGTGGCGACACACAATGCTAAAAAGAATTAAATGGAAAACAGTTATTAGGCTTTTTTCAAGGGAAAAAAAAAAACATGTATATATATATATATATATATATAAATAATACACACACACGTTTGGTTTACATGTAAAAAAACAGTATTTTTGCTAGAAAATTACTTTGCACCTCCAAACATTATATATTTTTTTTTGAAGCAGAGGCCCTAGATAATAAAATGGTGGGCATTGTAATCTTTTATGTCTCATGGTATTTACGCAACAGTTTTTCAAACGCAATTTTTTAAAATAACACACTTTAATTTTAATACACAAAAACCACAATAAAATACCCAATTGTTTGGTAAAATGTAAAAAATTATGTTACACCAAGTAAATAAATACAAAACATGTCATGTTTTAAAATTGCGCACGCACATGCAACAGGGACAAATGACTTAAATTTTATTATCCTCACATGTGTGGGACGATCGTTGTTTGCATGTGTGCGGGACCGATGCGTGGGTTTGCCTTTGCATGTGAGCAAGGGGGAACGGGGGTGCTTTAACATTTTTTTTAGTTAGTTTTTTTTCTTTTCATTTTTATACTGTTTTTTTAATATAAATATCCCCTCTGACAGCAATAGGCAATGACAGGTACTTTTTATGGAGAGGTCTGGGGTCTAATAGACTCCAAATCTCCTCTCGGCCCTTTAAAGCATCTGATCATGCCAAGATCAGATGTGTGTGATCAGATGCTCTCCCAATTTAAAAATGGCACTGTTTACATCCGGGGAAACTGGAAGTGAGGAATGCTCATCAATTCCGGTTTCCAATACCATAGAGGTGATCAGAGACATTCCAGTCATGGTAATAGGAACATCCCCTCCCATTGCTTGTAAAAGCAATCCAGCAGCTAATTAGATGCTAGGATTAATTGTACAAGAAATTTGACCATCGGTTCTAAAAAAACAATACCAGGATTATGCCTGCATTGTGGTGTAACCACTTGAAGTTCAGCGACATATGGGTATGTTGCTTGTCGTCAAGTGGTTGAATATATATATATTGCACAGATCACAGCTACGGCCATATATAAAGGTTATATTTAAAAGATATTTACTACTGTGACTTAGGGTGGTCATATACAAACTGATCTTTTGACAAGTATGACATGCATAGAGATATCTACCCATGCTTAAAACATTGATGTTTACACTGTAATCTAGTCTAACTGGCAACAGCACATGTGGAGATTCTATCCTCCTCTCAATGGGAGGAGAAGGAAAGAGTGGCTAAATAATGTCCAAACATATGTGTGCTTGTGGTCTGCCTCCTAAGGTAGCCCTACAGGTCCCAATCCTTGCCCATGGCTTGCAAATAAGAGGAGGTATTAGTCGATCCAAGGACACCCTTTACAAAGTCCTTTGTTAAAGATGAAATATATGTATAACAGCTTAACATACATCTCTATACTAAAACTTTCTACTTGCCAACAGTCTCAGGTCTCAAGGAGGCAATTTGTATTTCAGATCCAATCAAGCTAAACAGCAGTGGTTGAAAAATATCCCATCCAACAGCTACTATGTCTTCAACTGCAGTCTATAAAAGAAAGAAAAGTTAGATACTGTCCAATAACATTTAAAAAATTCACAAGCGTTAGACCAATGGACAGTCATAAGGATCATTGAAATGCATTGTTGCTATGGCAGCCCCAATGAAAGCAAAAATTAAGCTAAGCTTACACCTGTAACCTTTTGTTAGTAAAGTGTCCTTTTCAGACTTTTGTTTGACTATCTAAGAGTTAAAGGTGTAAGGCCAGCATTAAAAAGAAAAATTAAAGTGGTATTAAACCCAAAAACAAAATGTGTCTGATGATCTGACAAGTAACACACTTTCTGTCTTAGTGTAGGTTCACACCTATGTGTTTTCCGCTGTGTTTTCAGCAGTCCATTTAACATGATTTTCAATGGGACAGGCTCACATCTCTGCGTTTTCCGGTGTGTTTTTTGGAAAGGGTCAGGGACTTTTTTAAAACACAAAACGTTGCGGTTTTGGGTCTATAGACTTCAATGGAGATGCTGCAAAGTGCATGTAGAGTGTTTTTGATGCGTTTTGTGTTAAATTATGCCCAGCAACAAGTTGCAAAAAAAGAAAAAAAACAAAACACATCAAAAACGTCAAAACGCATGTGCAAAAACTCACAGCAAAAAGCACTGCAGAAATGGATCAGACGCAAACTGCATAGGTGTGAACCTAGCCTTAAATGGAATACAATAGCACAGCAGAGATGGATCTCCCATCCACATCAAATAAAGTTTGTACAAAAAAAAGGGGGAGCTATGTGATCAGCTGAAAAGCACGTCACGTGGTCCCTACCACCAGCTCACTGCAGCTGGAATGGACAGCTGCCACACACTAAACCACTGTGATTTAGTGTGCGGCATCTGGGCAGGGCTGTGTGAACCACCCCTTATTGACTGCTATGAGCAAAATGCATGGTAATGAAAACAATGCATGAGGTATGTTTACTTAAACCAAGTCGTGTTACTGTAAAGTATGATAAGGTTCAAGAAAGTCTCCAAGTAAAAGATCTGCTTCCAGCATGTATATCAAATATCCTGTCTCATATATTAAAAAGGAAGAAATCTTCTTTCAGTGTTTCCTATGAGTTCTGCATGAGAGTGCATTTTGCAGGTCTGAGAGATCATCTCTGACCAGCGTCTCGCAGTATAAAATCAGAAAAATCCTAAAAACTTTCACTTTCCCTATCACTGCTAGAATATTCAGGAATAAAAATACAGGTGAAATTGCCTCTTTAGGTACCCACCTCATATGGTTTACTCTGTATTGACCACACATAGGTAGCAACATTTTTTTAATCAGCTGCTTCTGTCCCCAGCACACTATATCCAGCAGAACCCACTTTCCACACTCCCATGTTGCATCTTTTTCCCCAGTGTCTATTCTAGCTTCTGGTGCAGCTCCTCCCCCTCTGTCTGCACTCTTCTTTCTAGCTCCCTATTCACAGTACACCTGTACCCCTCTTCTGCAAACTCTACGTTGCCACCTCTCTCTTGCACACATACTGCAAACTGTCACACCCGCTCCCACACCTTTCCAGCACACAGCCCCCATTGTACCCGGTGACATACACTATATTTCCAAAAGTATTGGGAAGCCTGCCTTTACACACACATGAACTTTAATGGCATCCCAGTCTTAGTCTGTAGGGTTCAATATTGAGTTGGCCCACCCTTTGCAGCTATAACAGCTTCAACTCTTCTGGGAAGGCTGTCCACAAGGTCTAGGAGGGTGTATATGAGAATTTTCTTCCAGAAGAGCATTTTTGAGGTCAGGCACTGATGTTGGACGAGAAGGCCTGGCTCACAGTTTCCGCTCTTATTTATCCCAAAGGTGTTCTATTGGGTTGAGGTCTGGACTTTGTGCAGGCCAGTCAAGTTCCTCCACCCCAAACTCGCTCATCCATATCTTTATGGACCTTACTTTGTGCACTGGTGTGCAGTCATGTTGTAACAGGAACGGACCATCCCCAAACTGTTCCCACAAAGATGGGAGCATGAAATTGTCTAAAAATGTCTTAGTATTCTTACGCCTTAAGAGTTCCCTTTAATGGAACTAAAGGGCCAAGCCCAACCCCTGAAAAACAACCCCACACCATAATCCCCCGTCCACCAAACTTTACATTTGGCACAATGCAGTCAGGCAAGTACCATTCTCCTGGCAACCGCCAAACCCAGACACATCCATCAGATTGCAGAGAAGCGCGATTTGTTACTCCAGAGAACACGCCTCCACTGCTCTAGAGTCCAGTGGTGGTGTGCTTTATACCACTGCCTCTGACGCTTTGTGATGTAAGGCTTGGATGCTCGGCCATGGAAACCCATTCCATAAAGCTTTCTACGCACTGTTGTTGTGCTAATCTGAAGGCCACACGAAGTTTGGAGGTCTTAAGCTACTGATTCTGCAGACAGTTGGTGACTTCTGCGCACACTTCTTCTCAGCATGCGCTAACCCCGCTCTGTCATTTTACATGGCCTACCACTTCGTGGCTGAGTTGCTGTTGTTCCCAGTTGCTTCCACTTTGTTATAATACCACTAAGAGTTGACTGTGGAATATTTAGTAGCAAGTACATTTCACAGATGTACATATTGCACAGGTGGCAGCCTATAACATTACCAAGCTTAAATTCACTGAGCTCTTGAGAGCGACCCATTCTTTCACAAATGTTTGTAGAAGCAGTCTGCATGCCTAGGTGTTTGATTTTATACACCTGTGCCTATGGAGGTGATGGGAACATCTGAATCCAATGATTTGGAGGGGTGTCCCAATACCTTTGGTAATATAGTGTACATCTACTGCACACTCTACCCCCCATTTTACCCTCTGAAACACCTGTCCCATATACACTTCCTGTCGTACCCTACAAAATACCTTTAATTTACTCTGTAACTAGAAACCTGAACACATTATTTCACTAGTATTTTGACACATCTGTAAATCTAAAGCATTTTTTAAGCATTGTTCGTAATATTCCCACCTTGCTCATTCTGAAAGAGTCATAGATTTGCTACTGATCTGACATCATATTCTTTTCTAATACCTTTTCTCCAGACCATCTCATGCCTGCTAGAAAAGCCATCACCAGTGTACACAGTCCTCCTGACCCAGGAAAACCAAAGGACAGGCTGGCGAACACTGCAAATATGGAAAGTGCCAGAATGAGGTAAGATCTCTTCCATTTTAGTTTCTCCTGTAGAGAGTGAAAACACATACAGTTAATAGAGAACATAATGGAATTTGAAGCTTTTTGGTAATATTTATCTTGGGCACACTCCAAAGGTTGTTACTTTCGGGAAATTGGTTGTGAAGATCGCATAACCAGTCTGTCTGCTTAGGGTCCCTATGACAATTCTGCCTGTCCTCCCTCCATGTCATTACCAAGTATTTCTTGTTTTAAACTTTCAGCTTCAAATATGAAATGAGTATTTTGAAAGGGTTATGTTAAGGCTCACCTCTCCCGCACTTGCTAGACCAGCCTTTTTCATCCAGGGTGCCCAGGCACCCTTGGGTACCTGTAGGTTTCCTTAGGGGTGCCTTGGCAAAATGCCTAAAAATTGCCAAAAACTGCATAAAAACCAGTAGGTGAATCAAGCATGCCTTTTAGTTACACAAAGCCACAGATTTTCATGTGCACCATTACAACTTTTGAACTGCTGGAGACATGACAACTAATGATGTCATCAGCTGATAAGAAAGAAATCAAGCACCTGCACAGCATCCTTGCTTGCCCCTCACTGTCAGCACAGGGGTCACATTTGCTGAGTCAGAAAGAGAAACTGAGGGAGAAGAGAAACATTGGAATATTAGTCAGTGTATTTGATTTGGAAGAATAAATCACCTCTAACTTTGGGTGTTCTACATGTACATCTACATGTTGCTGCGTTCTGTAAAACCATTTTTTTTTTTTTACATTTTTGTAATGGGTGCCTCAAGATTGTGCAGAATTTTTTTCCCGAATGTTGGAGGTGTTGAAGGGAGTGTGTCAGACATCTGCAGAGAGACCCTAGCTTCCAGATATTTCTACTACATTGTGATTGCTTTCTAAATCAAATTAATTGTTACATTTTTCACACCTGCTCAACTAGGCTAATAGACATAAAACACACACAGTATATACAGTATGTAGTGAATAACTCTTTAAGTAAACATATTTTGTGTGCTGGATGTGTGAGCCACAGACAAATAGAGAACTCTAAAAACATCGAAGTATGCAATGTTTTTTAACCACTTGAAGACTGGCATGTTAAACCCCCTTCCATTTTTCAGTTTTCAGGACTGTGATACTTTCACAATTACTCAATCATGCAACACTGTACCCAAATGAGTTTTATATCTTTTTTTGAGACATAGTCATTTTTGGTTATATTTAATCACCCAAAAAACAAAAATGATTTTTTTTAGTTCCTGCTGAAAAGGTTTGCAGATAAATCTCTCTTTCTGTAGGTCAAAATGTATACTGCTACATGTGTTTGGTAAAATAAAACCACAGCTATCAATTATAAATAAGGTGTTTCTCACACATAGCATGGGCATACGTATAAATACACCCCCAAACACACTCTGCTATTTCTTCCAAGTAAGGGGATATCACATACATGAAACATTTTTGCAGCCCAGCTGCATAGACGGGCCCAAAATACAAGGAGTACCGCCAGACTTTGAAGGGGCATAAATTAGACATGCATAGGGCAGCCCATTCATTTTAATGGATTGCCCTACATCCGACAAATGTGCCAAAGAAGCTACTGCACTTTTTTTTTTATGTAGGGCTTGTCCAATTTTTGCTGTACGCAAAAAATGTGCATGTATTGGCAGCGGTTGGGGTGGCATTAACTATTAATGGTGCTGCAAGCATTTAACTCGCAGATGTGAGCAGAGCCTTAATCTCCAGTTCCAGAGTGTTTTTTTAGTTTCAGTGATATCTTGATTAGGCACATACCTTTAAGCATTTGTAGTCTACACCAGAATCCGTACGTTTGTATATAGATAGGGCTTTAGGTTGATTTTTATTTGAAAAAAACAATGTAAAAAGTTCTTCTTATAATTTTTCCCACTGCAATATTTACGTAATTTTCACATCACCATATATTTACCACAAAGAATAAATTGTGAGCGCATGACAAAAAAGGAAAAAGTAAAGCAGCTAGCACAACGTGGCAAATCCTCTGTCTCCACCAAAACAAAAACACTATAATATGAATGTGCAGCGCTAATACAAATGTGTGTTATAATCAATGATGACCAGTGTAATAGTAAAAGAGAAAGGAAACATCATAAAAAAGAAACCGAGAATAGTGAATAGTCCACTGAAGAAACAAAATGGACAGTATAACAAAATGAAAATATATAAGTCCTCTAAATATCATAATAGTCCCAAAAATAGTGATGTGATCAAATCAACAAAATGTAGTGACTTCTGTGACTGCCGCACTGCACCTCCACCATAATGCACTCACCAGAAGTAAGTAGCAAGCAAGCCCAGAGCAGAATGACACTAAGGGTTGTTCCTGCTTGTTCCTCCTGCCGGTGACCCTGTTGAAGGTGGGATCTCTCCAGAAGCCAGTGATACACCAAATGAACAATCAAAAGTTGAGTAGTCAAGTCTCCATCTCCAGCCCACAGTGAACCAAGCAAAGGGATTCCTCACATAGGGCAAGCTCATAGACCGAGCCCGGAGACAGTATCATATAGTGTAGTATGTTTTATTAAAAAGATAGCAACCATGTGGAACATAAAATCATCAATGGATAAAAAGCACTTACAAAGATGGCCACCATACCATCATGTGGACGCGGTGGCATGACGACAGCACGTAGGCTGCTCCCTATAGTGACTCGTACGCGTCCTACCCGCGCCACCATTCGCAGCCGCAGCTGTTAGTCACCGGTTCCCGGCCGGTAATTACTCACCAGCACCCAGTGATTTCCGTTTACTAACAGTCCTCCTCACTGTCAGCTTGGGCACACTGCTCTGGATGGCTGTGCACAGCACAGCCATCCAGAGCAGTGTGCTTACAGTAAAGCACCAACACACCGCCCCCTAGTAAAACACTCCCTGCACATAGTTAACTCTTTGATCACCCCTCATGTTAACCTCTTCCTGCCCAGTGCCATTAGTACAACGTCAGTGCTTTTTTCGTAGCACTGATCACTGTATTGGTGTCACTGAGGATGTCAGTGACACCAAGTCAGTTCCGCCACAGTCCCACTATAAGTCCTGAATTGTTGGTTTATAATATAATGTAAAATTCTAGATATATTTGTTACACACAGCATACAGCTGTTTCAGGATTGTTGGCCATAATCTGTACAGGGTATGGAAATCATGGCTTCTATGGAGTAGGGCTTACGAACCAGCAAGAGGGTACAACCATACAGATTAAACTGAGATACAGTTTGCTCAGGGACATAAAGAATCATATGCATACACTACCCATATTAAAAATCCTATTTTTTTAGTTGTACATTACATAACACAGAATCTTAGTCTTGGATGACTGGGGATGTGCAAAAGCAATACAATTGAGGGGTGGGCAACACAACAAATGCTAAAACAAACAGACAAACAGACAGGACTCAAAAACTAAGAGCAGCCTGAAGAACCTTACGGTCAAAAATAGCAATTGAAAAGGCCTGAACATCAACTTGGTAAAACATAAACATACGAACTGAAGATCAGGTGCCAGTAATGTTGTATTTAGGTTTTGTGCTGCCCTAGGCAACGCATAAATCGGCACCCCCCCCCCCCCCTAGACAGAGCCTGATGCCAATGAACACCCCCCCCCATACACACAGAGAAATTCTGACATTCACCAACAACACCCCTGCCCCCCACCTGAGAGAGCCTTCTACTACCACCCCCCATACAATGGCCACTAACCCTCCCCACCAAGTGGAGATAGAAAGAAAGACACTGATCTGCACAGCTCCAGACATCCCTGGGAACGAGAGTCGGGGCTCTGCATACACCATCACACAGCCTGCAGCCTCTCTCGCATCCCACCTGGTTCCCATGCCACATGTGTTCCCTCTTCCGGGTGCAGTGCTGCCCCCCTGAAAAATGCTGCCCTAGGCAAATGCCTTGTGGCAAATACGCCCCTGGGTGCCAGCCTTGCAAATATAGGAAACAGATGCTGGATGTTGAAAAGCTCATGAAGCACTGACAGATCTAGTAAAGTGTGCCTTAACAGGAAAAAGAGGAACCTTAATACTGTACGCACAGATGATGACCTGTCTAGCCCACCTGGCAATGGTGGAATAGGAGGCAAAATCTTTTACCTACAAGGACCCTCTGGAATGACAAAGAAAATCAAATTGTCTACAAGAAGCCAACGCTGAGAGGTAAACACTGCAAACCACATCCAAACAGCAGAGGGAAATCACCCTTGAAGAAATAAGGTGGGCAGCACAATGTCCTGGCTAAGACAGAAGGAGGAAATCACCATGGAAAGAAACAAGGCTTACTGTGGTTTGAACCGCATCCAATTCTCATGACATGTGAAAAAACATTGCTTCCTATGGTGCCTGTCCAGTACACTGGTGGTGCAGATTTAGTGAGGATTGAAAAAAAGAGTCATGTATGATTTCTGAGCAGTGCGGTCCGGTTCTGGTGCAGATTGAAGACTATTGGCTTCTATGGGAACCATTTCTAAACCGCATATGTGTGAACAGGAAAAAATCCTGAGCTAATTCTGTCCTGAGCCTGATGTAAACCTGACATGAACCGCTGAACAACTATTCTATCAATTAGCTGTGAAACCTGAGCTTCAATCCGCACCGCGCGTGTGAATCGGCTCTTAGCTTACAAGACAACCTTCTCCCTGTGTAATACTAGCAGGGGTTCCCTGTTAACTTTGAAACATTTCATCTAGAGATGACAGTCACAAGAAAGGCAACCTTGTGAGTAAGGGAAGACAGTGAGATACCCCTGACAAGTTTCAAGGGAGGTTTCTGATAAAACTGAAAAGAACTGATAAACTCAAGTAGAGGTCCCTCTTAATTTCTAGGGAAAGTATGGGGGAACAATGTGAGCAACAGCCTGCACAAAGCCTTTCATCAGTGAGTGAGAGGTAAGTGGTAAGAAGGGAGGTTGTGACAGTACAGCCAGAGTGATGAACCAATATGTCGCTCTCCCTGTACATACTGTTCACAGTACAAGTACTGTGGGTGGCCAGCAAGCAGTTAATAAAAGAAATGAACTAGTAAGGCCCCAATAGTAAGGATGGCAAGAATAGAACTTAGAAAAGTATAATAAAACCGGTGACACTTTAAAAATATAAACTTAGTGTATGTTGAAAGTTAGCTGGAGTAATTGATCACCCCAAGTCTGATGCAGGAGTTTATCATGAAGGCAAAACTGGTACTACAGACTGACTTGTTCAACTAGTTTCAGGTCTGGCTGGTCTCAATTCTGGTCTGCCTGTCTAATCAGAGTTTTGGCTCAACTGGCTGGAATGAGTTCTGGCCAGGTTAAGAAGTATGTAGAGCAAAATACAGGGATCAATAGTATGGAGGGCAGTGAACAGGAGTAGGCAGTTTGTAGGGCAGAGTATAAAATAAAGCCATTTGTAGGGCAAATTACAGCAGTTAGCAGTTTGTAGGGCACAATGAGATTTCCTCCCCATATGCAGAGAGGTAGTGACAAATTGCTGCTTGTTCTGGCACATTGATCCCTACCAGCCTTTTCTTTCTCATCCATCCTATGTGATGTCACAAACAAGCTCCTGGAATGTACAGGAGAAAATGGCCAGTGGGATCAGCACAGGGGCACATAGCTATGTTACATGCCTGCACAACTCTGTATATGGGGAGAGAAGCACTTCAGACATAGGGTCAGCAAGTAAGGGGTGTGGTCTACCCATCACCTGCCTGTAATTGACAGGTAGATCATGATTGACCTTGCTGACCTCCAGCCAGGGCCAGTACTTCCACTAGGCAAACTAGGCAGTCGACTAGGACGCACTGCCACCTAGGGGAGTCTGGATGCAGCACAGGCCAGCACTCACTGTGTGGCCTATATACCTTTTGTATGAATTCTTCATTTCTCTGCAGAGTCCCCCTCTCCTCATATGCAGGGAATGATGAGGGAATGAAGGTATTTTTACTCTGCACAATTGTCTCACAGCCTGTCCACATGCATGACCATCTAGTACTAATATATATATATATATATATATATATATATATATATATATATATACACACATATATATACACACACACACACACATACACACAGTATTCCATGTAGCAGTGAAGTGTCGGCTCCCCAAAGGATGGGAAGTAATGACATTAGGCCCTGGGCAGTCAGCAGTCTCAGAGGATGGGTCAGCTGTAACAGGGAGCCAGCTAGTGACCGAATGGGGTGTGTCCAGCACTGGCTCTGCCTTCTTCTACACAGCTGGAGCCAATCAATAGGAAGGGGGTGTGCTCTGGTTGCAGGTTTAACCCTATGTGAGTAGGATGATTGGGGCCCAATGTGTGTACTGCTGGGAGGCAGCCTGTCTTTTTTTGTCAACAATATTTGCTATAAGCTCTATGAAGAGCCAGAAATGCAAATGGCCATTTTATATACAAAAAAACGTGTCTACAAAAAAACGTGTCTACATACTTCAAGAAGTTGTTACCTGGTCTTTGCTTGGAAAATAATGAAGGAAAAACCCCAACAGAAGTCCAGCTGCAATTCCAACTGCAACTTCCAACACTCCTCTGATGATGCTATTAAGGGTAGAGCCTACAAAAAAAATAAAAAAGGTATTCATACATTTATTTTTCATTAACCACTTTTCTTTAGGTAAAGTCCATACTGAATACAACATTGTTACACAATCCTTTTTCTTATTTAGTGTTCGTAAACTAAAACTTTCGGTTCAGCCAGCTAGGGCTTTCTAGTGCTCTGTGCCCAGTTGGTGTACAAAACGTTTACTAGAAATTTCCGACTCAAGTGATTGGCTCACTGCTGTTCCTAGCAGTTCTCTTATTATAATACTGGGACTGATCATGTAACTGCAGCAGAAAGACTACACCACTCAGGAGGAAGCAGCTGCAGAAATTAAGGGAATTGAAGTGTGAGCTCTAATGCAAATGGCTGCAGTGAAGTTTCTGTTTACAGTATAGCTAATAAATAATCTTTATGGTTTCTTTTAGTCCTCATGCACACTTGATGTTTTTACAGCGGCTGTTTTTTGGCTTTTGATGTTTTTTTTTACAGCTAGTAAACCCCCCAGCATGTTATCCTATGTATCCATGCGCACATAGACTGTAATCAACTTTTTTTGTTTTTTTTTTAAACAAAAGGACTTGTCAAAAACTGTTGTTTTGTTTTTTTGTTCAATAAAGGAATTTTTCAAAAGACTAGTCTTTTTATTTTTTTACTCAATTTAACCCTTTAGTGAATGGGTAGGGGTACAAGTAGGCGTGGGCTGAGGCCATTTTTGAGGAAGTGAGAGGATCCATGGTTGTTTTAAAGCACTTGTCATTTTAATATACAATGTAACTGTGATTTTAATAAATATTGTTTTTTCACTGACTCCCTGCACTATATGAGGCATTCTTTCATTTGGGTGAGGTGCTGGCATCTGAGGGAATGAAGGATCTCCATTATTGCCTATTATTATCCATTATATGCCTCTAGTGGCTAAATAAGATATTGTGATGTCCGGATTTATGGAAATGTCTTATTAAATACATGCAAGTGTTACATGCCTTGGAGGTGACTGGTATCTGCTGAGACAAAGGATTTTACTACCATCTTAAAAGTATCCATATGGACATATGGGAGGAGGAAAGGATAAAGGAGATCGCGCTAGGTCTCGATGTGTGGAGATGTCACATTATTAAAAAATGCAGTTTTTACATGCGTTGGAGGTGAGAGTTGTGCGAGCATGGAGTGGCACTGTTATTAGCATGAAAATTCCCATTCACCACGGAATCGTAGTCATGGTGTTGGATCATGCAATATTTGGAAACTTATGAACTCATTTATTGAAAGCACTTTAGTATTTTTATTCACATTATTCATTAATTTATATTTATGGTCTATGTTCTTGGTCATTTATTTACATTATGATTATGAGCACAGTTTATTCATCTGTATTGCTTATTAATACTGATTGATGTCCATTAGCAGCGCTACATCACCTATAATTAAAATTTAATTTTTTTTTGTTCAATAAAGGAATTTTTCAAAAGACTATTATCTTTATTTTTTTTACCTAATTTAACCCTTTAGTGAATGGGTAGGGGTACCCCTTACTCATTCACAAGGGGGGGGGGGCCGCATCAAGGTTCCCCCTTATTTAAAGAGGTACCCTAATGTGAATGAGCTTCCCTGGACCAGGGTTGTGGGGAAGAGGCCCTTGTCACTGTCCCAATGCCATGGGCTGTTACCATGTCAGTGCACTCTCTCTTTGCAGGAGGCTATTATTGCCCAACACCCAGTAATGCTAGTTCCTATTTTGCATCATGTCACCATTTCCAGGAACCCTTCAATGTCCCATTTCCAGGAGCCCTTCAATGTCCCATTTCCAGTGTTGGATGGCAAATCTGGCTGTGACAAGTGGTAGCTATGCCTAATTTTCCTTTTCAGCATTTTGAGGGCAACCATACTGTTTGCTCTGATATATTTTTTTTTTACCAAAAGCAGTAGGTTTACGTATATACACAGAACTGAAAGTCGTAGAATGTTCCAATACATACAGTAGAGGAAGAAAGTTAACAGTATAAGCACTAGGATTAATGATTCTGTGGTGCCAATAGAGACAAGTAAAAAAATATACCTGATGAAAACGCCATTCCGAAACATGTATTGAAGCCAGTTATAGCCAGAATGTCATCAAAGCTTCCAGCAGCCATCAACAGTGTTGGGATACCCTTATCTACTCCATAGCCTTCTTTCTGAAGAAGCAGCATAGAGGGAACTACAACAGCAGGAGACACTGCACCCAGAACAAAGCTAGTCAGAGGAAACATCAGAAAATTTATGTTTAGTCAGGGATTCCTGGACGTTCCAGAGCAATATTGGAAAATACAGACACAGTGTAAAGTGCATGTAAACCCTTACTGAAGGACATTTACTTTTCTAAAGCACTGTGTATCATGAACACACACTTCATAAACCGCTGCAAGTCATTCCTCAGAATGGGCTTCCTAATGGTGACAACAGGATCATACCTGTGCAATGTGCATCAGCATGGCCACTTACAGTCTCCATCAGGACAGCCTGTGATGGTGTGGCAACACAGAAGCACAACTGGGAGACAAGAAGAGAGTCTTATAAATACAATGTGAATGTGATATCAGATCAAAAACCCCTTAAACCTACACTAATTCCAAATTGGAAAAAAACTTTCAACCCCTGAAAGTTTAAAATCAAATAAATTAGTCCAAAAGAGAATCTTCCCTCTTTTAACAAATAATCTACCTATATGTACAACAACAAAAATTTCCCCATATAGTTCTATACGTGAACTAACAGAAAATCATAAAGTCCAGTGTCCCAATGATCAAAACTAAATCATAAAAGTCCAGTGTCTCGATAGTCAAAATAGTAGAACCAAAAAAGAGAATGTTTCATTTTGTGATAAAATTTTAATTTTATCACTACCTCTCCAGTGAGCTTCTATAGAATCAATCCCACAGAATTTCAGGGTCCCCGGATCACAATTGTGGATATCCCTGAAATGTCTGGAGAGACAGTGGAAAGACACTGAAACATGACAGTGAAAGACACAGACAAATGAAACATTCTGGATATTCCAATTAAGAACTCTTAGACCTAGAGGATTAAATGTGGATTTAGATCTTAATTGTTTTATTTCTAATTTTTAAATAATAATAAATGTCTTGCTTCATCTTAGTTTTAAGTTAATTTTATAAATATTTTAAAATCAATATTCTCCTAGCTTTTTAGGTTAAAACAAAATTAATTTATATTTATAATGAATTATATCTCTATGTGCAATCTATGAGGATATTTATATTTTAGATGAGATGGTAATATTTATTATGACCAGTAGGGGGTGCTAAGTGTAGACACCAGTTCAAATATAGTTTAGTATATGAGATGGGTACCAGGATATATATAAAGTAGGGGATATTAAATAAAATAATGTTTTTTATTAATGTTTTTATTAATGTTTTAATTCAATGTGAAATCATGGTTAGTTAAAATGTAATTTCTGTATCTTGGACTATTAAGATATAGCTGCTATATCGAATGCGGTCCCACTGGGTATGCTCCTAATTTTGGATTGCATAGGGAGTGTACTTCCTGCTAGTCGGCTGTGCGGTTTAGTAAGGGCGATGTTTCCCTGTTCCAATATGGCGATCGGAGTATCGTCAGTCAATTGAGGAGTGGTATTTATTGTGGCCAGGTGTCAGGATGTCTCTCTCTCTTATGATTAAGTCCCGGATGTGACAAAACGCGTCAAGAGGAAGTGACGTCATACGCAAAAAACAGGAACCGGAAGTGTTACAGCGGCCATCTTTGTTGGGGAATCGCTGGATACCCGTGTATGAACTGCCTGGAAAACTGTGGGAACTGCCTGGTAATCCCCAGAAAGTGGGGTTTTGTCTCAATCGCATATTTTAATGTAAGCAGACTTATTAAAATGTTATTCTGAATACATGGAGGTACATCATGGCTAATTTCTATTATATTGGAGCCTGGTAAACCCATGACTATAGACCTGGGAAAGTGGATGGCATTATAACATCACCCTAACAATAAGTGAAGGAGGAGAGGAGGAGAAAGTTCCTTTGGAGGATTTCTACTAATTATACTATAAAGGCGTGGTTTTTCTCTACTGTTGGTAAGGGTACATTTGCCTTACTCACTAGAAGTGTCACGTGTGGATAGGAGTTTCACTGAGTGTTTCACTTCAGGATTTCAGAATTTTTGAGCACGAGTATTTTACTATTTGTTTGGAAGGTTTTCACAAGTGTTTCACTATCACTTAGTGTTGCACAACTTTATGATACACATTTGTGTGTGCATGTAAGCGTATATATATATATATTTTTTTTTTTTTTCTCTCTCTCTCTTCTTGATTATATTATGGTAATGCACTATTGTGAGTTTCTTTATCTTTGAGGTTTTTCACATAAATCACTGAACACAATCAACGCTGCAAGATACACATCCTCTTTTTTGGTTCTACTATTTTGACTATCGAGACACTGGACTTTTATGATTTAGTTTTGATCATTGGGACACTGGACTTTATGATTTTCTGTTAGTTCACGTATAGAACTATATGGGGAGATTTTTGTTGTTGTACATATAGGTAGATTATTTGTTAAAAGAGGGAAGATTCTCTTTTGGACTATAAACCATAAAATGTTGCGCTACATTCAAACTAATTAAAGTAAATGTGGAATTCAATAAAATAATAGCAATAATAATAAATATAATAGAAATTTGTGCTAGGTGATAACACAAAAATGATAGCAAAACACAAACTTAAATCAATACGCATGTGCATGAAAAATGCACATACATATATTACATCACACGTGCAAATATGTGAAGTGAAATATATCTAAATAATACACGCAAACTCAAAGTCCAATAATGGAATATTAAAGGTGAAAAAAAGGTCCAATAATGGAAAAAGGTGAAAAAATATTTTGGTAAACTGTGTTTCCAATATGCTGTAAAGTGACCACAGGTGAAAACAAAACGTGCAGGTATCTGGGTGTAGATAGAGCTTGTGAATCCAACCACCTTCTGGATTAGCCTCTCACCTCATCACTTTGACCCTTGCGGGTCAAAGAGCAATATGGATCCCTCTCACAGATCCTCCAGGCACCGAATCACTCCAAAACCACTTCTCAGGATATAATATTCCCACTCAGCTCTTCTCCAGGTATAGATGAAATGTCAATTGTGCTGAGAAAATCCCTACAGCCAATCCAAAGTCGTCCCATGTTAGTGAATGGGGGTGGAATGACATTCCACCCCCATTCACTAACATGGGACGACTTTGGATTGGCTGTAGGGATTTTCTCAGCACAATTGACATTTCATCTATACCTGGAGAAGAGCTGAGTGGGAATATTATATCCTGAGAAGTGGTTTTGGAGTGATTCGGTGCCTGGAGGATCTGTGAGAGGGATCCATATTGCTCTTTGACCCGCAAGGGTCGAAGTGATGAGGTGAGAGGCTAATCCAGAAGGTGGTTGGATTCACAAGCTCTATCTACACCCAGATACCTGCATGTTTTGTTTTCACCTGTGGTCACTTTACAGCATATTGGAAACACAGTTTACCAAAATATTTTTTCACCTTTTTCCATTATTGGACCTTTTTTTCACCTTTAATATTCCATTATTGGACTTTGAGTTTGCGTGTATTATTTAGATATATTTCACTTCACATATTTGCACGTGTGATGTAATATATGTATGTGCATTTTTCATGCACATGCGTATTGATTTAAGTTTGTGTTTTGCTATCATTTTTGTGTTATCACCTAGCACAAATTTCTATTATATTTATTATTATTGCTATTATTTTATTGAATTCCACATTTACTTTAATTAGTTTGAATGTAGCGCAACATTTTATGGTTTATATTCACTTGATCATTGGTATATGATTTAATGTTAGCAGCTGTTTGGGGTTCATTTATTATTTTAATTTGTTTTAATACACATTTGGAGCGCAGGAGGGTCACACCATTATTGTCTCTTTTGGACTAATTTATTTGAAGAAGAGAGTCTTGTCACCCTATAACAAATTGCTGGAATAAAAACCTTCATGACAGGAACACCAGGTGTTCTTTCAATAAAAATTGCTGATTTGAAATTATTGTAAAATTACTTTTGACGTTACTTTAACATTGTAATGCCTATATAGGATTTAGCTATTAGGTTTATATATACACTTTAAATTCAACAATTACAGAATTTTGTAAAGCTTACAATTAGCTAAAATATATGTTTGTAAAGCTTACAGCTTTAGCTTATTGCTTACCAGTTTTACCAGAGAAATCTTCACTGCACTGATGACAGGTCACAACAGTGATGACAGGTCACAGCACTGATGACAGGTCACAGCACTGATGACAGGTCACAACAGTGATGACAGGTCACAGCACTGATGACAGGTCACAGCACTGATGACAGGTCACAACAGTGATGACAGGTCACAGCACTGATGACAGGTCACAACAGTGATGACAGGTCACAGCACTGATGACAGGTCACTGCAGAGTCCAGGCTCTGAACTCAGGGGGTTAATAGTGTCTGACTCTGGCCTAGCAGCTGTGAAAAAAGCTCCTGAATCTTCCTCCACTGACTAAAGTCCTTTCATTGCTTTCACTGCCTGTAACAGAATCAGCAAATGGGAGAGAGGATCCTGTAACTCCCTCTCATTTACAGATTGTGTAACAAGCAGTGAAAAAAACTTTACTCAATGGAAGAAGGGGTGGGTCCTCATCAAAACGTCCTTCTCAGCCCAAAGTTGTTAGCTTCCTGCATGTAGGAAGTTCAGCAATGACAAGAGGTCCTTTAATCACCACAGTAAAGATTTCTACAGGATCCAGCTGCCTGCACAACCTGGGGCATCCTTCATTACTGGTAAATAATGTGACTAAAGCTATAGAGCTAAATATAATTTTTTTCAGCTAAACTTCAGATTTCAAGTGTTTTTCTATAAAGTTGGGAAATAACCCATGCCAAACTATCAAATACATTATTTAAATATACTAGATGGAATTGGCCTAACATGGGCAAACTCTTCACTTTAAAATGGACCTAAACTAGTGAACATTTTCTATCTTATACGAGGTGCTGTAAAATAGTTTCAAGACTAGTTTTGTAACACGCCAGGAGAGAGCAGCACAAGGCTGCATGCACAGTCACAGGGAGCACCAACCTTCATAAGTCAGTGTGCCAAAAGATATCGTCCTGTGTACATCGGGAGCTGTGCAACTAGTGCTATTCTAACCAGGTGTGTTACCTCGTCTGCTATTTCATCATGGACAGCAAGTTAGAACAAAGAGCAAACATGAAATTCTGCGTGAAGCCCATACACCCATGTTTCGTCACCGTTGATCACCAACATGAAGTAAGGGTCATCCACGGCACACTGACAGAGTTCTTGGCAGACTTTAACATGGTAGAAAACTTCTAGAGATGTTTACTGCCTAAGAAGTACCCTAAAAAAAAAAATCTGCATTTAAATAAATTTTCTATTGCAAAAATAGCAATGCACTACCTGGCATGCAAGTAAATCTGGGCACTCCTTTGCCTACAGCCTCATTGCTGCATAAGCATAGTATGAGATCATCTAAGGCACTGGTGCCTCCCAAGTTACAGAAGTTCGATTTGAAGATGTCACTACTGTGCTGCTCACTGTTCTCCTTGCTAAAAGGGAAAGTTACAGTGCTAGGATCTTCCTGCATCTGCTTCATTCATTCAGTGAATTTGAGCTTTCTGAACCTTTCCTGTTTCTTGACTGCATCTTCATCAGTCGTTTAGGGGACAGCGCTGAAATGAGGAGGCAAAGCCTTGCCCCGCTACAGAGAATTCTGCTTCCACACAGAGACACAGAGCAAAACAAGGCATGGTAAGTCAGTATTGGAAAAAGTTCAACCACAGGGAGCCTACTGGAAATATTTGTTACCAGTCCTTTGTCCTCTGCTTGCCTAATTTGAGCACAACCACAGTTCAGGTTCATTTTAATATCATGCAGTAATAAAGCATACCACATTTTCTTTGCAGGCTATATGTAGGTTCTCTTCACAGCAGAGGTGTACTATTTGTTAGAATAGTACCTGCTAAGCTTTGTAAAAGAAAAAAAAAATAGCTGTCCATCTCAAACCTAAACAGCAAAATAATTTGAGTCTGACAAAATGGTTCAATGGTCTGCAGTCTGTCTTGTTAAAGGTGACAAAGGAAGGAAACAGAGAAGGAAGTACAGAAACTGCCACTGTAGACCTTCCTGCATGAAAATACTAGACTCCTGGTAATTGTGGTGATCCGATGGCTTGAGTGCTTTCTAAGTCACTGACCTGGGACAAGTATGCAGATTAGGAGCTCTGACTTCCATCATGATCTGGTATTGAAGCCAGAGTCATCCAGACAGGCAATTGGTATTTTCAGAAAGACGACAGTAACAGCAGCTTTCAAATTCAACTCGGCTTCCTTCAAGAGGTCAGATCTCTGTATGAGAATCCTCATTGTTCTTACAAAAAGGGTAAGTTATGTACCCCTCCAAATCCAACAATTCATTATGCAATGTATAAGAAAAAAAAATGTATTACCCTAGCATAAATCCCCATGTTAAAGGTAGTCCCATCAGAAAGTGAGATAAAAGAGCAGCGGAGCAAGACTCAATCGCACAGGGACCAAGAGAAAGCCGTAAACACACTGCCTTGAGTTTCCTTAGAGCCTGAATGCAAATAACATTTTTAAAATAAATTAAAAACAATCTAAATCCAGTTTGTCAACTGACATGTCAAAACAATTATAAACAGACAGTATGAGAGAGCAGAATGAGTCTTACGGCGGTGTCTACTGCCTTGCCAGTTCTGCCTCTCAAACTGAGCATGTAGTGTTGAAATTAATTTGGCAAGTCTAGCATGCAGTATTGAATTTGCCACACCCCAGTAATGTGTACCTATTCAAGGGCCACCCTGTCGTTTGCTCGTAGGTGGAATAAATCGGCTCTTTTTACTGCCCCCCAGCCACAAGTGTGAAAGAAGTCTTAATTAATTATCAGGGTGTGCGTTCTGCTTTATTCTCTAATCAGCAAGCTGTGGGCAGAAAGGTGGCACCACTGTTTTACTAAAATGAATGTATAGCCAAAAATTATTTTTTTAGTCTTAGAAGAATTGTAGAAGAATCAGAACTTATGTCAGCTTATTTTGCTTTCTGTGTCCCTGCTTGGGAAGATTCACCCCTCTTTTTGTCCCAGAAAACTATTGTCACAGGAACAGAAAGCGAAGGGAAATCCAAAATTTTACAGCTGTCACTCAAACGAAATGTGAGGATAAAATCATGGGCACTTGACAATTGTCCAACAGGATATTATTTTCTCTGTTATATCTTCAGGAAGGGCAAGTAGTTAAGGGATGTCTCCCCAAGAGGAGAAAAACCCGTCAAACTTAAAGCGGAGTTCCACTCAAAAGCATAAGCTCTGCTTATTTGCCTCCTCCCCCCCTCTACTGATAAATTTGGCACCATTTGGGGGGGAGGGGGGAGCGGATACCTGTTTTTGACAGGTACTCACTTGTGGAAGATCAGCCTCCTCCTCCCTCCCACAGTCTCCTGGGAACTTTCATAGGTCCCAGGAGACTGCTGGACCAATCAGGAGGCACAGCACGACTCGCGCATGCGCAGTGGGCACTAGGCTGTAAAGCCACAAGCTGCTACAGCCTGGTGCCCACAGTTGGGATGCCAGCACCATGGTGGAGAGAACATCGCTGGACCCTGGGACAGGTAAGTGTGTGTATATTAAGAGTCAGCAGCTATAGTTTTTTTAGCTGCTGACTTTTAATAAACACAAAAATGTCTGGAACTCCATTTTAAAGGATAAGTTCTCCTTTTGTAACATACTACAGCCGTACTCAGGGTATAATGTGTAACATGTTACGAACGGACCAACCCCCCCTTCTCCCTGCTCCCCTCTGTAAGAGCTAGTGGGGGATCCCCCCCCCCCCCGCTAGTTCTCACAATTAAAAAAAAAAAAAAAAAAAAAACGCTTCCGTGCAGGGTTCTGACCGACTGACTGCATCACTTATTCACAGACTTGGCAGCGGTCAACTTGTAGTCCTCAATGATGAACTACCACAGTGCTGTGGAGTGCCATGGTAGTTCATTGAGTCTTCCTGTCAGTATCTGCCCACCCGTATGGGATGTACAGGCACACAAATACATTGGCAGGTCTGCAGGGGACCTGCATGGCACCAGTAATCTACTGATCGCTGGTGCAATGCTTTAGAGGCCCACGGAAAAAAAAAAAATTAAATGCACATTTTTTTACCTGCAAAAATGTGCACTTATTATTTTTGGTTAAAAGGTGAACTTTTCCTTTCATGTTTTGTCTATACATATGGTAAGGGGGACAGTGGTTGGACAACACTAGAAATCCTTTAACAAATATGACAGTTCATATACTATGTGTCATTCAACTGTATATTTAGCTGACTTTTGGTGTTTTAACAAGCTATTGAAAATAACCAAATCTTTTTTTTTCCAGGAAAAATAAATAGAATTTACCTTTGGATCAAGTCCAAGTCCAGCCCGAGTTAATATGATGGCTAATGCAATATTCCTCAAAGCTGCAGACCATTTAAAATTTATCTGGACTTGATCAGTGACAACAGGGATATTTCTTATAAGAAAACCAGCTAGTAGCATTCCTGTAAAAGAATTATACATCAGAAACTTAAAACCATGTAAGCAGGTTGTCTGAGCCTACTGCACAATACTCGCCAAAAATGACAGCAATACAGGTATTCTAATTTTAATTTTCTCTAGAGAGTCAAGGATTGGGCTTGTGCACAGGGAGATTTTTACGCAAGGTGGAAAAAAAAAACCAAAACCACAAAGTGCCATAAAAATCAATAGAAAAATGCATAGATCAAAATGTCAATACATTGAGGCACATTTACCATTTTTGTGGCACAGCAACGCAAGGCTCAACAGAAGTAGTGAAACAGATTGTGTGACAGATTTATTACAAGGTTACAGTTTGAGCAGCTGCTCTAAAGTAGCATGTTATCAGAATTAAAAAATGGGAGAGAAAAGACATAGAGCAAAATGTACATAGTGTAGTAAAAATGAATATAGCCCCTGACTGATTAGGATAAAAATTTGTCTCATGTTCAGTAGTAAAGCTGTAGCAGACCTTTTGCAAACTGTCACAGTTGGCTATCCAGGATTTCAGGCACAAGGGTCACAAATAAACTGCTCAAAAAAATTAAAAGAACACTTTTTAATCAGGAGTCTAGCATAAGGTCAATTAAACTGGGATATTGATCTGGTCAGGTACGTAGCAGAGGGTGTTGTTAATCAGTTTCAGCTGCTTTGGTGTTAAATTAACAACAGGTGCACTAGATGGGCAGCAATGAGGCGACCCCCAAAACAGGAATTGCTTTACAGGTGGAGGCCACTGACATTTTTTCCCCCTACTCATCTTTTCTGACTGTTTACTAGCTTTGCATTTGGCTAGGGTCAGTGTCACTACTGGTAGCATGAGGCGATACCTGGACCCTACAAAGGTTGCACAGGTAGTATAACTCCTCCAGGATGGCACATCAATACGTTCCATTGCCAGAAGGTTTGCTGTGTCTCCCAGCACAGTCTCAAGAGCATGAAGAAGATTCCAGGAGACAGGCAATTACTCTAGGAGAGCTGGACAGGCCTGTAGAAGGTCATTAACCCATCAGCAGGATCGGTATCTGCTCCTTTGTGCAAGGAGGAACAGGACGAACACTGCCAGAGCCCTACAGAATGACCTCCAGCAGCCCACTGTTGTGAATGTCTCTAACCAAACAATCAGAAACAGACTTCATGAGGGTGACCTGAGGGCCCGACATTCTCTAATGGGCCCTGTGCTCACTGCCCGGCTCCATATAGCTCAATTGGCATTTGCCATTGAACACCAGAATTGGCAGGTCCACTGTGCTTTTCACAGAAGAGAGCAGGTTCACCCTGAGCACATGTGACAGATGTGAAAGGGTCTGGAGAAGACGTGAAAAACATTATGCTGCCTGTAACATTGTTCAGCATGACTGTTTTGGTGGTGGGTCAGTGATGGTCTGGGGAGGCATATCCATGGAGGGATGCACAGACCTCTACAGGCTAGACAATGGCACCCTGACTGCCATTAGGTATCGGGATGAAATCCTTAGACCTATTGTTAGACCCTACGCTGGTGCAGTGGGTCCTGGGTTGCTCCTGGTGCACGACAATGCCCGGCCTCATGTGAAAAGAGTATGCAGACATCCTGGAGGATGAAGGAATTGATACCATTGAATGGCCCCCATGCTTGCCCGACCTAAATCCAATAGAAAACCTCTGGGATATCATGTTTCGGTCCATCCGACGCCACCACGTTGCACCTCAGACTGTCCAGGAACTCAGTGATGCCCTGGTCCAGATCTGGGAGGAAATACCCCAGGACACCATCCATAATTTCATTAGGAGCGTGCCCCGACGTTGTCAGGCATGTGTACAAGCATGTGGGGACCATACAAACTACCATTTTGAGTTGCTGCAATGAAATTTCAACAAAATGGACTAGCCTACTGCATCATTTTTTCACTTTTATTTTCGGGGCGTCTTTGAATTCAGTCCTCTGTAGGTTGATAATTTTCATTTCCATCAAATGATGGGGCATCCTTACATTCCTAACACATTACCCAGTCCATATCAGTACAGATATCTAGTATGATGTTTTTCCCTATTGAGATCTGATGTGTTTTCTTTTAATTTTTTTGAGCAGTGTATATTGGGAAACCTGCTGCAAAGACTTTGCTGATCTGAGAGGCAGCAAGAATTGTGTTGCCCTTTATGATTAAGCCCAATGTAGGTGAAACATGGCTGATGGGTGGGGATGTGAGCTGAAGTCTACCTTTTATCTACTTTACAATGGCGTTAAATACAGTATGCAGTGACCCCTAATTGTGCTATAATTTTGCTAATTTGTTTGAAAAATGTCCCCCAAGTTTTAAGGTGGCCAAAGGATTGAAATTTGGCCGGTTCAGCAAGGACCAGTTGAATTTTGGTCCATGTGGGGCCACTGAACAGAGGTTGATCTATCAATAGACTTCTGTTGAACTGACCTGCTGTAAAAAAGCCACTCAATCAGCAGCTACAGCCAATGGCTGCAGCGGTGACCTGTGTATTCTGATTGTGGAGTAGTCCCCCCAGTGGGGAGAATTTCCTGTTCCACCTTGATTGTGTTCCTGGGGGAATTGGTTCATTTTCTTTTAATGAAAAAACTGTGCCATGTATAGACAGCTTTACACCGCATGCTGTTTGCCACAGCTGCAATGCAGTGTTTACTTCCTGGCTTCCTTGAAGATACCCCATGACCCATACTTTATTTATTTAAAATTTACTTTTGACATTTTTTTGGAGAATGAGTATGGGTACTATGTACCCCATGCTCATTCACATGGTAGGGGTGCAGGATCTGGGAGACCCCTTGTTAAAAAGCCACCCCCCTCCCCTTCCCGGGCCAGGGTTCTGGGGAAGAGGCCGTTGTTCTCATCAACATGGGTACAAGGTGCTTTGTTGGGGGGGGGGGTTCCCATTTCCTGGCAAAGTGCCCCCCATGTTGAAGGCATGTGACCTGGTATTGTTCAGGAGGCATGTGGAGCACTCGCTCCTCCCCTCTTTTCCTGGCTTGACGGGTCCCGTTCAAAATACATACCAGACAGGCCCAGTTTGGAATCAGGAAGACTCACATACCACATTTAAAAAAAATAGGGGATGAATGACTGGTTGTTAGAACGCCAGCGGGTGCCTGCTACCAACAACCAGCACAAATTGCACACAAAAATGAATTCAAAAACGTATATTAGACACGTTTCTGATGCACTTCTATTGAAGTCTATGGACCACAAAATCACACTGCATTCCACCAAAGTAGCACAGGACCCTTCCCCAAATTCACATCACAGCTGCATTGCATTGATATAAACAGGCACCACTGAAAGCAATGTTATTTCTATTGTCATGTGATTCAGTGTGATCCAAGACACATCTGAAATCGCATCAGTGGGAACCAGGCCTAAAACGTTCAAATAACATAAAACAATGGTGTTTAATTAAACAAAGAAAGTAGTTTAATTAGAACTGTATTATATTTATTTGCAATTATAATTGTTTCAGGTAGGATAAGACATTTTTCACATACCAAGTAATGGTGGTAATGGAGGTAGGTTGGATATCCTGATCAGACTGACCAGTTTGGCACCGATAACAGCGCACAAGAGCAGAGCAAGAATGCCAAAAAGATTTCCTCCTGGCAGGCATTCAGAACCTGTTATAGACCAAACCACTCCCCAAATTAGTGTCACCATCATAGCTGTGGAATGACAATATGTAAACAGGGTCACCAATAATGACAAACAATTTTAATGTATCACCTCATAAAGAATATAGGTTTTTACTGTACCATTGGTAACTGCAACAGCAAGTAATCCTTGGGGAGGACAAAAGCAAAACTTCCTTATTTTTATGCAGGTATTCTGTCTGCTTTCAGTGTCCAGGCGATGATGGCTGTCGCTGGTTAACAACTCATTTTCATCATTCTGGACCTTGCCAAGTACTGCTATTGGCATATCTAAAGGCCCACCCTACAAATAAAAGGACACAAAGTAGACAATAGCTTTACATTTAACAAATATCGAATTGGTACTGCATAAATGAACACGTTCTGTAGTACTTTACAGAACACCAAAGCCATTCACAGAACACTGAAGCCATTCATATCCGTCCTTATATTTGAATATGTTCTACATTTTTTGGGTGGAAGTCCATTTACCTACAAGAATGTTTTTGGGTTGTAGATTTGTCATTTCTATCAAAATGAAGACAAAGTAATGAAAGGAAACCTGTACTGTGAAAATAACTGCCAACCTCCTTCTGAATATAGTATTTGCCTGGCTGTCCCTGGTTTCAATAGACCAAGTTATTAACCGTGAAGCATGCCATCCCATCCCCCCTGCCCTACATGTTTGTTCCATGAAAAGGTTTCAGATAGTCTAAAAGACATTAGATCAGCAGCCAGGCTAAGGACCAATATTTTAGGAGGGAGAAGTTATAACCATAGAGGTTGTGGTGAGGAGTGACTAAAAGAATTAAAAAGCCCTCCCAACTAAATCAGAGTATATAACAGTAAAGCCTCGCAGTTGTGGGGTGGTAAAAACATGTGCTTGAGCTGTGTTTTACTACCCCTCAACCGATTCCCCTTAAGCTGCAAAAGCAACAAATGGGGGTGTTCACACGCCGTGGGCAAAAATTATCTCCGAGACACATTGAGTGGGCAGTGGCCAGCAAATGCAATCCATTTAAATGCTTACATGGTGGTCCAAGTTTTTAGAGGTTAAAACAAACAGTCTTTAAAGAGGCGAAATGCGCCTATTTTTCACCCGTCAGGTGCTCTCTGAAAAGTGATTCACCGCAGATCGCTTTTCAGTGTGTAACACCAGTGCAAACAAACCCTAAAGCCTTCTTAAAACAAAAGGTATTTGCTTCTCTCATTGTAATAGCTCTGCCCACTGTCTTGAAATAGAGAATAATTCTCTTATTTATTAGATGGGGGATGGAATGAAGCAAGTGGATCCCTTGTGTTTTTAGGCTTTACTGCGCTACACACTGATTCAATTAGAAGGCTTTTTGATGCCTTTAAGGCTGGACATACATTATACAATTATCTGGAGATTTTTGGTTTAGATTTACCAAAAACCATATAATAGGAGGACAAACCTAAACAACACTTTCAGTTGTATCCAATCAGGCAGACCCTCGTACTACACAGTTGAAGGTAAATCTAAAGGAAATTGGGCAGAAAATTGGAAGATAATTGTATAATGTATGGCCAGCCTTAGTCTCTTCTCCCTGTAACATGTATAATTATTCTGTCTTGCTGGGTCTCAAGCCCCACTTAAAAAAAAAGCCATGGTTTCAATACAACTGCAATGATAATGGCCAAAAAGCCTGAAACCACTGTATGCAGTTTGGAATAAAAGGTTCTATAATATTAGGTCATATTTGCATTATACAACAGCTGGTCTGGATGTGAAGTTGGCCTTTGGGGTGTAAAGGAATGATTTTGAATAGCTCTGCCCACTGTCCTGAAATGGAGAAGAATTCTATTTATGGGAGATATGATTGAATAAGATGTGAATACCTTCTGTTTTACAATTGAGAGGTTAGTAATGGCAGCCTACGCATTTCTAGGTATAGGTTTCCTTGAAGGTTTACATACCATGAATGTTGGACATGCCTCCATTGAGAACAATGTTCTAAGAGTAGCAGCCCTGCAAACTGTCGATAGCATTCAGTAATTTAATTTGCATTGAGGGAGAGGTGCTCACTAGTGAAGAACTAAATGAAAGAACAAGCACTCCTTTGTTTGGAAATCAAACAAACTATTGGAAACAGTGATAATGTTGCCCATCTACTTAAGCCTTGTACACACTAGAGAATATCGGGTAAATGATCATCTGTTTTTTTTTTTTGCATGCTAGCCTCATATCGAAAATGAACAGGTTACTAAAGTTACGAAAATTCCCGTATGAGAAAATACACCTTTGGAATTAATGTATTGTATTCTTTCATTTGTGAGCATGCGTGGTCTTGGTCACAATTATCTTCAGACAAATATTGTATTGATTAAACAAAAAATGTTTGTTCTGGTATTGTTTCAGAAAAATTTTCGTGCCTTTGAATATTTCACATGAACGGTCATGATCAGCTCCCAAAAGCTGTGTACAAAATTAACAGATTATCGGACGATCGCTCCAAAAGCGGTATTTTGCGTCCGATTTTCTTACCGTGTGTACTAGGCTTTATACATAGTATATATCATGACAGTTCCACTTACGCCCCAACTGGCTCCCAGGCACTACACAATGATAACAGCAAGCCTGCCCCCTGTTCCATTACAATACCATTATTATCACTGAATATAAATGAACCACTGGTTTCTTACAGCTTTATGTGACTTATATGGCAATAGTGCTGTGGATTTATTTTGAGGTTGGATTCTACATATAAAATATCATCAGTGTACCAACAGTAGCGGCAGCCACACCAACAAAAGTATTGTGATGGTATATGGTAAGACAGTTTTCAGTTCCTTAAAATGGACTATACAAAGATTCCTACCCATAAAGGAAGCTTGCACTACTCGCCTCTCCTTTTACAATGCAAGTTGCTTGGTTGCCATACAAATCTAGTAACGTTAATTACCGTATTTTTCGCTCCATAAGACGCGCCTGACCATAAGACACGCCTAGGTTTTAGAGAAGAAAAACAAGAAAAAAAATATTCTGAACCAATGGACTGCAGACACAGTACAGGAGATGACCAGAGACTGCAGACGTACAGGAGATGACCAGAGACTGTGGACACAGTACAGGAGATGACCAGAGACTGCAGACATAGTACAGTAGATAACCAGAGACTGCGGACATAGTACAGGAGATGACCAGAGACTGCGGACATAGTACAGGAGATAACCAGAGACTGCGGACATAGTACAGGAGATAACCAGAGACTGCGGACATAGTACAGGAGGTGACCGGAGACTGCGGACATAGTACAGGAGATGACCAGAGACTGCGGACATAGTACAGGAGATGACCAGAGACTGCGGACATAGTACAGGAGATGACCAGAGACTGCGGACATAGTACAGGAGATGACCAGAGACTGCGGAGATAGTACAGGAGATGACCAGAGACTGCGGACATAGTACAGGAGATGACCAGAGACTGCGGACACAGTACAGGGGATGAATAGAGACTGCGGACACAGTACAGGAGATGACCAGACTGTGGACACAGTACAGGAGATGACCAGAGACTGCGGACACAGTACAGGAGATGACCAGAGACTGCGGACAGTACAGGAGATGACCAGAGACTGCAGACAGTACAAGGGATGACCAAGAGACTGCAGACAGTACAGGAATGACCAGAGACTGTGGACCTTTGGGGAGGGAGGGGGAGCGGGTACCAGAATTTGACAGGTACCCGCTCCCACGGAGTTGTCCTCTCTTTAGTGTAGGTGCCCACTGCGTGAGAAGCGCTGCGCTTTGTGAATGGCCCGGCGTCTTTTGGAAGCTGTCATGTGTCCCAGAAGATGCCGGACCATTCACAAAGCACAGCGCTTCTCGCGCATGCGCAGTGAACACCCGACTGTCACAGCCGATTGCCCACACTAAAATTGCCGGCGCGGGAAGAAGGCACAGCGCTGGACCGAGGAACAGGTAAGGTCCTGCTGCACAGAAGAGCTGAGCGGCCGGTCCGGTATTCTGACACGGTGGCGGCGGTGGAAATACCGGACCGGCCGCTCCATATTCGCTCCATAAGACACACTGACATTTCCCCCCCTTTTTTGAGGGTAAAAAGTGCGTGTTATGGAGCGAAAAATATGGTACATAGTTACATAGTTAGTCTGGCTGAAAAAAGACAAAAGTCCATAAAGTTCAACAATAGAAAAAAACAAGTTATAATCCTATACCCACAGTTCACCCAGAGGAAGGCAAAAAAAAACACAGCAAAACATGATCCAATTTGCTCCTGCTAGGAATTCCTTCCTGATCCCCCCCGAAAGGAAATCGGATATTCCCTGGATCAACTTTACCTATAAATGTTAGTATCCAGTTATATTCTGTGTATCCAAGAAAGAATCCAGGCCTTTTTTGAAGCAATCCACTGAGCTGGCCAGAACCAACTCTTGAGGGAGTCTATTCCACATTTTCAAAGCTCTCATTGTGAAGAAACCTTTCCGTGTTTGGAGATTCAATCTCTTTTCCTCCAGACGTAAAGAGTGCCCCCTTGTCCTCTGTGATGACCCCAGGATGAATAGCTCTACACCAAGTTCACTATATGAACCACTGATGTATTTATACATGTTGATCATATGCCCCCTTAACCCCTTCACGCCGGCAGCACGCAAATGTGCGGCCTCCCGGCATCTGAGCCTAGACGCCGAGCGGCCGCACATTTGCATTCATGTAACAAAAAACATATGTGCTGAGAGCGCGCGCCCTGTGCACTCCCAGCACACATGTGAGGTACTCACGGAAAGGTCCCAGTCCGCTCTTTCGTTCGGGACCTTTCCCGATCATGTGACCGGCCGTGAAGTCACGGCGGCCACATGACACTAAGCCCCGTCCCATCCTGCCCACCTCCCGACGCAGGAACGCCTCTTCACGCCGGGAGGATCCGGCGTGAAGGGGTTAATCTCCTCTTCTCAAGAGCCCAGGTTAGACCAGGAACAAATATAAGGACAGGCCAATTCAGAAGGAGGTCAGCATTTTTCCTTGGCATCAGACACCTATTACATTGGCAACAGCAGTACCAAGCTTGCACCTAGAGATGCACGTCTATAGGTTTGCATGCCTGCCTCTGTGGAGATTTGTATATGAAGGGGCTGTGGAATTAGGCAGGGTGCTGAAGTTAATTCAATAGGTTTTCACAATCAACAAGTGTAAGTTAACCTCACCCTAATGTAACCCTGAACTTCAAGCTATCCCTAAACTTCAACCTTACTTTAAAACCAAAATCTCATCCAAAGTCCCAGTGCAATATTTTTATGCCTTTACAAATACCAAATCGAGGAAGTACGCATAAAATACAGAACAAATTACTAACTTACAAAGCCATCAACAACTCTGCCCCCAGCTACATCACCAACCTGGTCTCAAAATATCAACCAAACCGCTCTCTTTGATCCTCCCAAGACCTTCTGCTCTCTAGTTCCCGTGTCACCTCCTCCCATGCTCGCCTCCAGGACTTCTCCCGAGCTTCTACCATCCTATGGAACTCCCTACCCCAATATGTCCAGCTGTCTCCGAATCTATCCACCTTTAGACGATCCATGAAAACCTCTCTCTTTAAAGAAGCCTGTCCTGCTTCTACCTAGTAAACCTCCATTTATTTCCTCCATCAGCTCATCCCCCCTCAGCTATTAGCTTTTGTATCACTCAACCCTTCCTCTTAGATTGTAAGCTCTAACGAGCAGGGCCCTCTGTTTCCTCTTCTACCAAATTGTATTCTAACTGTAATGTCTACCTTCATTTTGTAAAGCGCTGCACAAACTGTTGGCGCTATATAAATCCTGTATAATAATAATAATAGTTCTCAAAATGTCCATGTTGCATGCAAAATGACCCAGTGGCATATTATAGCTCTTGTTGGCCCACAATCATTGCTTTTCCACAAATTTCTGTAAACAGTATTTTTTTGCTAAATAATTTTATGGCTACTGTTGAATACTCAGAACTTTTCTCTTCCACGTTTTCTTCCTATTATATTTCACCATGCATGCAAATTGACAAAATGAAAGTGTATGTACAAGTGACCTGAAAATTACAAATCAACGTGGTGGTGGGCTGTAAATGTTCTTTTATAATGGTTATCACAGCAATAAATTGAGAAAAGAATGGATTTATCATCGTTTACTGTTCTATAAAAAACATTTCTTATTTCCAGCATTACCTCGGCTATGTGGTTTGTGACACTGGATTCCATACAGACTTCCACAAGTCCACTTTCACATGTGTCACCTTGTCCCGCACTGCCTCTCTCATTGCAGGATTCCCTCCCCTCCATTCTGGAACACCTAAAGGAAAGCAAGCATAAGAGGAGTGGTAAGTGTTCTAATCAAAAGAGTATTAGGGCCCATTCACACTACTCTACAGCCCAAAACACTGCTGCCCACACAGCATCTTGGGCTACAGAGCTACACATCACACAGTTCCTTTTTTTCCCATTTAACGTTTTATAAAGGTGTACAAAGTGACACTTCATTTACATTGCTGAACAGCCCGGCCAGTACTTGCTGTCTGGTAACATCTGGGACTAAGCAGAATGGTGCGAAATTATGGAAACATGTTGCATAACATCACACTGCTCTAGAACGCAGTGAAACACTGTGTTCAGGTCTGAACATGACACACACTATTGTTTTCTGTGTCATTGCAGTTACCTGCATTTGTTCCATGAGGAAAAACACTGGTAGCTGCACATAGTGTGAATGGGCCCTTCTTATCCAGTACAGAGCTATGTGAACTTACCTGCCTCCTACCCTTTCCTTTCTTCTGGATCTCCAGAGTCAACTGAGCATATGGGTGCCAAAAGACCACAATGCAAGACTTCTCTCAATTAATCTTGTCTGACAGCTACAGCAATGTACTTTACAGTTTCCCAATGCAAGATTTCTCAATTCTCTTCATAACATTTGTGTTTTGTTAATGATAGTAAAGTTACAGAACAAATAGGTGTAGCTACCAAAAAGGAAGTTGTGTTGATAAAATGAGTAAAGCTACTACTCTAAGGCACTTGGTTTTAACAAAGGCACAATCAGGCACCTTGGGGCTAAGAGGGATCGGCTTTGCTTTTCCATATTTGACTTGTGTCTAAAACATGATTACTAAACCCACAACAGTAAAATCAGTCTGTATATGCAGTAAAGCATGCTTGTTATAGTCACAGTGGAACCTAAGGGGTTAATCCTCTGTAGTGTGTAAAAAGAGTGTTTGATCCTGTCTTCTCTGACCCTCCCCTTTTTCCACTGTCCCCAATCCATCTGCCAAACAGAGCAGTGAGAAGTCCGCACATGCAGTCTGAAATGTATTGTTAGAGGTTTTTTTTTTTTTTTTGAGAGGGTGCATGTAATCAGCACAGGGCCAATCAGCACTGTTCACATAGAGGGTCAGGGGTCATGCAGCCTCATAGGATAATCAGAGGAGAATGAAAACTCCTCCTACAAGATTAACGAGTGCTTGGCCGGACATTTATAGAAGTCATACGACTTGTATATACTGCGAATGAGAAAAGGTATTTAGTTTTTATTTACTAAAATAATTGCATTTCCATGTTCTGTGTACTGCGGAAGATGGGATAAAGTTAATGCAGGGTCATGGTTTTAGTAACACTTTAAAGGCCAGGTTTCTCAACCAGGTTTCCATAGAACCCTAAGGTTCCTTTAAAGGTTGTAAGGGTTCACTTAGCTGCGGCAGACTGATCCCCCACCTACAGGCCCCTGCATAGTTTTGGCACCAATGTCACTTGGCAGAACCAGCTATGCTGGATTAGTCATGCCTCTCGGCTCATCTCAGTTACTGATACCAATGATCTTTTTCACTGTCTAGAAAGAGGCATACCTGCCATGTTTCTGTTCTTTGTTAAATACATGCACCCTAAAATGAAGTTAAAGTGTTAATAAACCCACAACAGTAAAATTAGTCTGTATATGCAGTAATAAATGCTTGTTATACTCACTGTGGAACCTAAGGGGTTAATCCTTCGCATTGTGTAAAAAGGATATTTGATCCTGTCTTCCCTGATCCGCCCCTTCTTCTACTGTCCTTAGTTCATCTTCTGATAGAACAGAGCCTTGGGGGCAAGCTACACATGCTCAGTTTGGTGTGTATTGCTAGAGTTTTTGTTTTCTTAGGAGAGTGCATTCAGTCAGCACAGGGCCAGTCAGCACTGTCCAGACAGAGGGTCAGGGGTAATGCAGCCTCATAGGACAATCAGGGGAGAATGAAAACTCCTCCTACAAGCTTTAACCAGTGTCTGCTGGACACTGATAGAGGTCACAAGACTGCTCTAACGGCTGATGAGAAAAGGTATTTAGCAGTTTATATTTACTAACATAATTCCATTTCCAAGTTCTGTGCACTGTGGGAGACCGGATATAGTGAATGCATGGTCCTGGGTTTAGTAACACTTTAGTCTTTTACAGTAGATTTTTTTTGTAAATATGCCACACTCTTTATTCCTTCATTTGGTATTATATATACAATGTCACGATAGAAAGGGCAAGAAAGACAGATCTAAACTAATGCTTAACTAGCTCCCCCCCCCCCCCTTCCTGAGCCATTCTGAGAAAAACTGTACTTTGAACTGCTTTGCTTTGGATACATTATTGAGATTGGTTGCCATTTCAAAAGTTCGACAAAACAAATGCACTCCCATTCCTTGCACCCGAACTGGAATTAGGAGGTGAAACGCTACTCATACACATGCAGCAAGTGCAGAGATGACCTCTAGATTTTGAGGTAGGCTTCCTGTGGGCTCAGACTGTAATAGACCACCGTTCACCTGGACATGTCAGAGAAAAGAGCAGAGAAAAGAGCCCAAGACAAAGCAGAGCACATACGCCAAAATGAATAGGACATCTCAGCACTTGTGTTTCTATAGAAACCCAAACACTGAGGAAGTGTACAGCTGCTTATGTATCATAGGGCAAGCACCTTGCCTCTAAAAAAATAAAATGTAATTTGTGCTTTGTCCATACAGCATATACGAAGGGCGTTCAAGTCAAACTGAGACTTTTCATTTTACAGGTCTAAAAAAAAAAAAAAGATGCTAGCGCAGCAGTACTACACACAGTAGTAAATAGCAAGTGTGTCCTATTACTGTTAGGCAGGGCTGCTGTTAGAAACCACGGGGCCCCATACAGTCAACCTGACAGTCACCCCCCTAAAAAAAAAAGCAAAAAAACAGTTTACTATGCTTCAGTTATTAATGCACACAGTGAGTAATTGGTACCGATCCCTCATTGTGTTCATTCAGGAAAGAAAGGGGCTGTTAAATGCGACATATTTATCGGACCCTTCTCCCACTCTCCATCCTGAAGGATTCTATTGTGTGCTTGCAGCTGCCAGTGGGAAGGAGAGGAGGGAAGACGGGGCACACTGGGGGGGGGGGCCTGGGCAGCAGGGGGAAATGTATGATGCACAAAGAGGGCGATAGGTGGACCAGGAGGGCAATTACTGGAACTGATCCCCTGCATGGCTCCCCCTGCAGCAGTTGAAAGTGGGAGGGGAGAAGAAGTCAGCTTTCAGTTGCTGCAGAGAGCTATATAGGGGATGGGTTCCAGCAATTGTCCCCCCGCCATGCTGATCACCTTCCCTGCCCACATCTGATTCACTCAGCTGGTTTGGCCTCCCCCTGCTGGCCTGGGCCCCATACAGGAGGACTGGTGGTACCCCCTTATCCACGGCCCTGCTGATAGGCAATGCACATGTCGTGGACCAGTCCAGGGACTGTTAATCAAGATTGAAGACAACAGTGTTAGTGCGTGCATGGAACAGTGTGTGGTGATGAAGTTTCTTGTGAACGAAGGCCAATATCTACAGAAGACTTCAAGCACAGTACAGCAATGAGCCACTTAGCCGCAATAAGACATTTGAATGCTGTAAACATTTAAAAAATGGCCATACGTCCATCAGTGACAATCCCAGCTGTAGTGGTACACAGCCCCCAGCAGTGTGAACATTCATAGGGTGGAATGCCTGATCCTGATCTACACTAAACAGCATGGAGGAATCACCACTGCCAGCTATTTTATTTAGCAGCTGCAGCACCTGCAGTTGTCTGAATACAACGGCACTGTAAACAATGACTATACCAGACAGAATGCAGTCACTGTTCGGGCGATAATTTTCCACCAATTTTCCAGCCAAATTTTAGTTGAGCCAGGAGATCTTGCAGGGTAGCCCTGGGCTTGAATTTTGACACATTCAGCAGGAATTGGCCAACATTCAAGCCTTCTATGCCCAGCCCTAGCTTCAATGTAAAGTAGAGATAAAGCTCAACTAAATAACATTTAGTCTGCTAAAACTCTGTGCAACATAAAATATTTGTTTTCCTCTATATCCATCCTTTGTTGCATCTCAGTGCTGCTGATCAGGGGAAGAATCTCCAGCACACACCCTATGTTTGACAGCCTCAACTCTCTTCCTGTGTGCTGTGTGAAGGGGGGGGGGGTGTCCCTTTTCTTCCAATCAGCTCTCAGAGCTCTCCTTACTGGGGTCTGCAGAGTGTAATTTCAGCTCTGTTTTCTAGAAACTCTGACAAGCTGTATAAATTCTGCAATTTGAACAGATGTAGAGAAAAGAATACAGAAGATAAACAGGTACAACTTACGTAGGTAGATTTGATTCATCTCTGTGTATCACCTGAGGCCAGTCACTTCACTGGGTGTATATAAGGGTTTACAACCATTTTAAATGAAAAAACATAAATATCAGCACAGGGGACATAAATTACGGTTAGTATGATGTGTTTCTTGTGTTGACTCCTTCAGGAGAAATCTACCTCAGACACTAGAGTACAGCTTCTATGAATGGTGGATCTGGCAGGTAAGGGTGAACATGGTCAAACTCTCTTGATGAGAGCTCCTGACAATCCTTTAGCTGTATTATTACCATGGCAGGGGTGGGTGGAGGCAGGGTCAGTGGAAGATTTCTCCTGAAAGAAAATCAACACCAGAGACACATCATGTTAACTGTAAGTTATGTCCTTTATGATGATTTTTACATTTTTCATTTCAGCTAAATGTGGGCATTAAAGCTTTAGTAAAGATGTAAAAACTTTTTCACAACAATCAGGGTACAATCGATTTATAGAACAAGTTGGGCGCAAAAAATGTATAGAATAGGCAGGTGCAATCTATTTATAAAATAAGCAGGCACAATCTATTTATAGAATAAGCAGGTGCAATCTATTTATAGAATAAGCAGGTGCAATCTATTTATAGAATAAGCAGGTGCAATCTATTTATAAAATAAGCAGGCACAATCTATTTATAGAATAAGCAGGCACAATCTATTTATAGAATAAGCAGGTGCAATCTATTTATAAAATAAGCAGGCACAATCTATTTATAGAATAAGCAGGTGCAATCTATTTATAGCGATGGCATCAACCCATGTGCATCGTTACTAGGACATTGCTAAGACAACCCCAGTCAATGCAAACCCCCTTGCATGCGCTCTCCCTCTCTCCACTGTCCCAGTAGCTGTGAGGACAGTGATGCTGAGACAGAGGAAATAGTGGACCACACATGTGGGATGTGCAGGGGCTTGTAGAGCTCACTCCTGCAATTATAAGGGTGAGCAGCAATGTCTTAGTAACAAAGCAGGACAGGATGATGCACTCTCTGATTTCTCAGCCAGGCTTCTGGAGGTATGACAATGGCCTACACCTAGCAAGAATACGATCAAACTTTAGTCAAACCTGCACAGTTTGTTTTTTTTCTACAGGTTTCCCTTACCTACATCAGCAAGTTTTTGGTAAAGGTGAACTAACCCTCTAATTCAGGGGTCTCCAAACTTTCTAAACACAGAGCCAGTTTACTGTCCTTTAGGACTTTAGGGCCAGCAAGAGTAGAAAATGTTCTGACGTCCAGTGGGAGTAAACAATGCCCTATCTTTGGTATCAGTGGGAGGACTAGTCCCCCATTGTTGGTGTCAGTGGAAAGAATTCTGCCCCATCGCTGGTGTCAGTGGGAGGAATAGTACCCTATTGTTGGTGTCAGAGGGAGGAATAGTGCCCCATTGTTGGTCTCAGTGGGAGGAATAGTGCCCCATTGTTGGTGCCAATGGAATAGTGGCCCATTGTTGATGTCAGTGGGAGGAACAGTGGCCCATTGTTTATGTCAGTGGAAGGAATTCTGCCCCATCATTGGTGTCAGTGGGACAAATTGTGCCCTTTCATTGGTCTCATTGGGAGGAATAGTGCCCTATTGTTGGTGTCAAAGGGAGGAATAGTGGTCCATCGTTTCTCTCAGTTGGAGGAATAGTGGCCCATTGTTGGTATCAGTGGAAGGAATTATGCCTCATTATTGGTTTCAGTGGAAAATATAGTGCTCCATTGTTGATACCAGTTGGAGGAATTGTGCCTTTTTGATTGTGTCAATGGGAGGAATAGCGCTCCATTGCTGGGGTTAGCGACAGGAATTATGCCCCATTGTTGGTGTCAGTGAATGGAATAGTGCCCCAAGGGCCAGATAAAGGCAAGCAAAGGGCCACATCACTTTGGAGACCACTGCTCTAAACTGATGACCTGTAGGGGTTCTTAAAGTGTCACCTATGGAAATTTTAGGGTACCAAAGTTTGTCGCCATTGCACAGGCACACTTTAAGGCTTGACAAGTTGGGTGTCTTATCACTTGGCACAACCTCATCTGTCATATTTGGGTAACACATTTCATTTCTCTGCACTAAATATAACATTAGTTTATTTTTAATGAATTTAGCGCTTAACAAACTGTTGCACTAATATCTTGTGACATAAAATTCTGGAACTTCCACTAATTTATTCCCCAGGGTATCGGTTTCAGAACATATGTAAGGTTTTGGAGGTTTTAACCAGTTGCAGACTCTGGATGTGTTAGATTCGCGCAAACAAAATGTCATCATTGTACACAGAGTATGCAATACGTCCAGTCTTTCTGCCTTGCTTCCAGGACCTCCCCTGTCACAGTACTTGTAGTTCAGCTCTGATTAATCAAAGCCCAAGTACACAGAGAAAGTTCTGACAGCTGGAGTTGTCAAAGAAAGGCAGTCTGGCAATGTTTATCAACAACATTGCTCAAAAGAAACATTGTTTCATTTTGTATATTTTTATTTATCTACAGATCAAAAGGGATGAACACCTATCTGCAGATGAAACCACTTAAAACAACATGACAAGTAAAAAAAAAAAAAAAGTATTTTTTCTTTTTAATTAAACGATCCTCTGTTGAACCCCTTATTAACCCTTCTCTCTCTCTATCCATTCAGTCGTATCCGACCCTTGGCGATTGCATGGACCGTCACTTGTAAGTGACTTTTTCAATGAATTCTCTTAGCAATTATTTTACAGGGTAGGCTGCCAGGTCTTTCCCCAACCCCTACCATGCAGGGGATCCCGCGTAGCCAGGGATGAAACTAGGACAATTTAGACAGGAGCCCATTTAACCTACCAGCATGTCTTTGGAGTGTGGGAGGAAACCGGAGTACCTGGACGAAACTCACGCAAGCACAGGGAGAACATGCAAACTCCATGCAGGAGGTGCCATGGTTGGGAATTGAACCCATGACCCAGATGTGCTAACCACTAAGCCACTGTGCCTACTTTAACTTTAACCTACTTTAACCACATGCCGCCCAGCCACTGTGTAAATACGCTGGCAGGGCGGCACGGCTGGGCAAAACCACGTTTTAAAACATGTGTTTTCAAAACAGGTAGGGGGCGCGCGCGAGGCGCGCCGCCGCCCTACCTGTCCCGCCAATCACGGCCGCGGATGTCAGTCGCCGGGTCACAGCCGGTTATTACCGGCTATGTCCCGGCGATTAGCGGCAATCACTGACAGAGAGCACAGCTGCAGTAGCTGTGCTTTCTGTCAGTTCCCTGACAGCTCCTGACACGCTGATTGGAACAGAAGAGTTTATCTGTCGGGATCAGTGTGTCTCCATGCAGTACACACCCCCGCCCCCTAGTAAAACACTCCCCTCACACAGTTAACCCTTTCAGTGAATAATAAAGTTAACCCCTTCCTCCTCAGTGCCATTAGTACAGTGTCAGTGTTTTTTTTTTGCACTGATCACTGTATCGGTGTCATTGGGGATGTCAGTGACCCCAAGTCAGTTCCCCCCCAGTGTCAGAATGTCCGCCGTAGTCCCGCAGTCCCGCCATAAGTCGCTGATCGCCGCCATAAGTCGCTGATTGCCGCCATTATTAGTATAAAAAAAAAATTAAAAATCCCAGTATCTTTCCCGCCATTTGTAAACTTTCACGTAAACCAATTAATTTACAGGTATTGGGGTTTTTTTTAGCAAAGACATGTCGCAGAATACATTTTGGCAGACATTTATGGCAATTTGATTTTTACATTTTTTTTTACTGGATATGTTTTATAGCAAAAAGTCCAAAATATTGTTTTTTTCCTCAAAATTGTCAGACTTTTTTTTTTATAGCGCAAAAAATAAAAAAACGCACAGGCGATCAAATACCACCAAAAGAAAGCTCAATTTGTGGGAAAAAAAAAAAGGAGGTAAATTTCATTTATGTACCGTATTGCATGACTGTGCAATTGTCCGTTAAACTAGCGCAGCGCTGTATAGCAAAAAAAGTCGTAAATTGCAGTATCTATACCATAGTTTGTAGACGCTATAACTTTCACACAAAGCAATCAATATACACTTATTGGGATTTTTTTTTACCAAAAACATGTAGCAGAATACATTTTGGTCTAAATTTATAACCAACTTTGAGTTTACTATATATTTTTTATAGCTGAAAGTAAAAAAATATTGTTTTTTTCAAAATTTTTGGTCTTTTTTTGTTTATAGCGTGAAAAATAAAAAGCGCACAGGTGATCAAATACCACCGAAAGTAAGCTCTATTTGTGTGAAAAAAAGGACGTAAATTTTGTTTGGGTGCAGCATTGCATGACCACGCAATTATCAGTTGAATTAGTGCAGCGCCGAGTAGCAAAAAGAGGCCTGGTCATTAAGGGGGGGTAAATCCTCAGGAGGGCAAGTGGTTAACTTAAATAGCTCCTTATTCTCTTTCTCCATTCAATTATTATTTTCCTGCTGATTTGTTTTTTGTTAGTTTCTATTTTATTAACTATTAATATTTAAACTTTTTTTTGTTTTTAATATTTTTTACACCTTTAACATATATTTTCCAAATTGTGCATTTAAAAATGCGCAAATTTAAAAAAAAAAAAAAAAAAAAAACTAAATAAAGTAGCTGACACAAATAGGTAGTATATAAACCTATATAATGACTAAGGCTAGGTTCACATCTGTGCGGGTGGTGCCGCTGCGGATCCGCATGAAAATCCGTGCAGCTGCACCACCCACACAGAGGGTTCTAATGGAACGCCGCCCGCACTGGAAAACGCAACCATACTGGGAACCGAGGTTCCCGTGCGGGCTGCGGTTTCAGAAGAAGTGCAGGGACTTCTCTGCGTGTCACGGGGCACGGGAGTCCATTCAAATGAATGGGCTCTCGTGTCCGCGCAAAACCAGGGCTAAAAGTGTGAAGTGCAGAGCTAAACAGATAATGAGATAATTAAAGCAAATCAAAAAGATGATGCAATGAGAACATCAAATAACTGTCCGTGAAAACAAATGGTGCAAACCACAATCAATTGAAAATGTGTAAAATAATGTCCATCCACCACTATAAATGTGCTCCTGCTTGTAGCCAAACTCCAATCTATATATGCCGTCACCGTCTCCCAGTGAATTGAAAACTCACCAGAAATGATGGCTGCCACTACAACAGCATAACCGCCCATATATTTAAGCAGGAACATATAAGTCTTGATGTGAGATTCTGTGAAGACGTATCATTCTGTCTGTCCTGGAAGGAACGGCGAGCCTATGTCTGGGAATCTCTCTCCAGTATCTGGTTGTGGTGTCACCGGTGTCTGGTCCAGGGGTCTCCAGTAAAGGTCTCTGGTCCGGGTGTCTCCGGTAAATCTCAGTGTCACAGGAGCCACTACAACCCTGCAGAAGCCTTCAGAGACCGGCCGCTCCCCCTGAGACTCTGACTTAATAACTTTGCAATATTTTCTACCAGAATCATAATTTTAGTGCCATTTTCAAACAGGACATATGACAGAATAAAACACTTTATATGTGCAGTAAGGCCGGCCATACATGGGTCAAAATTCGACCGATTTTTCATAAAAAAAAATTGGATTAAAGAATAATCAGCAGATTTTCACTCTGTTAGTGGGTCAATGGCACCAGCTGAATTTCGTGGTTACTCCCCTTTTCGGTGATCGGGCATTGTCAAGGATTCACTTAAAAATGATCACCCTGTCACGTGTCCGCCACACGCCACGCCCACAGCGACTAGCTAACCGTGACGCACGCGTGCGGCCGAGACAGGGTGGTAAAGAGGGGGAATAAAGGGATTTACACTTGAATATCTCAAACCGTATATAAGATCAGCCGTGATACCTTTTCACAGCCCGCACTACCTCTGGCCACCACCAGATGGAGACTCCACTCCAATCCAGCTGGTCGACCACACACTGGCAGATACGATCTTACATACAACCTGGTGCCCTGATTAGAGTTGAGGACCAGCTTAGTAATCACACACCCTTCTAAAGGTCCCTTCAGCTATCCTAGCTTGAACCCCGGTGTTGATAACCCTTCCACTGTCCACACACCCCCACACCAGACGCACCACAAAGGTAGCCTGCCACCACCCAACAGTTTATCCGCAGAACGGTCTGTTGAGACACCACACACACACACAGATCTCCGTCTGGCAGATCTGTTACCTTTGCAATCTGCGTGCAATCTGCCCACTCACAGTGCAGTTGCATACAGATTGGCAATGAGCTTAACCGAGCGTTTTAAAGGCACTAAAATACAATACAATCTAATCTCTCTGATCTAGTCTCTCTGAAGATATGAGCACGTGCTTAAGTACACAGAAGTTCACTAATTAATTTTAAGATTTAATTTCCCAAAGTGGGCAGTGCATAAAACATGTACAAAAGATAAAAGGTTACAGCAAATACAAAAGATATAAGAAGACACACAAATGACTAATTACTATAAAATAAAAGGGAATAAAAAGACAGAATAACACTTTACCCTGCGGCTGGAGCAAGCCAGAAACTTGGCAATCCGCTAGTCAATCGAACCAGCTCCGTACGAATCACCCTGTCCAAATGTCCGTGCGTTCAATTTATGGCGATTTGGACATGGGCGGGACATTAGTCTTCGGCCAATTGACTCTGGGGGAGGTGGTCCTGACCTGCCCACAAGAGGTACTGTGTATGGACCTGCCCAAGTTCAATTGGGCCGAGACTGGCCTGAACACCAAGTCGGGGATTGGATTTCTGACACCAGCGCATCAGCCCGATCGCAACAGTACCAAACACCATCCGACTGTCGCACCCCCGCGTCATCTAATCATTCCATGCATTTCCCTGGCTTCCTCCCCAAGCCACAAATATGATTCTTATATGTAAATGTAGTGTACAGAATGGCCTGCACAAAGGAAGCATTTCATATCTCTCCAACTAATATTTTGGCTTTTATAAGAGATTAAACATACTCCTTTGATGTGAATATTACTTATAGAACTTTCTACAAAAGGCAGACCGTCTGTCTGCTCTCACTGGCTTTCCCAGAAGGTGATAACCTGATTGACACACAAAAGTTGTCACCTCCAGGAACCTGGCTTTAGACTAATTGATGCTAAATGATGATTGGGTCTGTAAGGCCTATTGAGGAATTGTGTATACATACACATCTGATCCCAGATCAATTGTTTGTACCTTCTATTCATTTCCCTACTGCCCAGGGGGCTCAATGTACATCCTTAATGACCAGACTGTTCCTGCACACACCTTTGTAATGAAAGGGCCTGACATAATCTAATCTACTCAACCTGTCATGGCTATGATTCCATATTTCCACTCAAATCTTACATGTCCGTTACAATAAATCTTACATGTACATTACATCTCCCCTCTTCCAGATGACGCATAGCTGAGCCTAAACGGGTCGGCTAACGCGTCTACATGGAAGGTTCCCTAGGTTGGGGGGGGGGGGAAGTTCTCCCAACTAAAGTTTGACACCGCTGACAGCTCAGCCCATCCCCCTGCCGATGGGGAAGGGCTTCTGCCCAGCTCTCTGACTGATCCCAAAGGGTTTGGGTCACCACTGGCCAGCAGATCCCCCCGCGGATCCATTTCATCTGCTGGCCACCGACTATCGACTGGACGGGTACTGGCAAACCTGTCATTGTGCGCTGTCAACATTTCCAGCCACTGGCCAGGGTCATCTGGTGGTTTGCCATTGGCTGCGACACCCAGATGCCTGAGCCTGACATAATGTTGTTCCTGGGTGATCTGGACCTGGTTCCATGGCTTGGATACCAGAACCTCCACCCTTGGACCTGTCTCCCACACTTCTGCTCTTTCTGCCTCAGCCAGAGACTGGTCAGCACAACCCCTGACTTCCTCCGGGCTGACATCAAACCTATCAGCCAGCAAGAATACAGGGTTATCAGCTCCAGCCTCTGAGAAAGCAGATTCAGAGGGGGTCAGTGTTCCCCCGTCATCCTGTGATCCTTCCCTTGCTGTGCACAGCAATGAGTCCTCAATCATGATACTCATAGCTGTGGGGACAAAGGATAAATCCACAGACTTTACTCCACCAGGGGTCATCCTCTGACCCGTGCCACACCCTTCTACTCTGTCCTCCTCAGCAGAACATCTGTCAGCACCACACCTGAGCTCCTCCGGGCCGACCTCAAACCTATCAGCCTGGAAGGACTCAGTGATGTCAGCTGCAGCTGCTGAGGTGGAAGACACTGATTGGGCTGAATTCACTCCAACATCCTGCAGACTTCCCTCTGCAACACACAGAAATGAGTCTGCACTGGCAGCACCCATGACTGAGGTGACAGAGGGGAAGGTTACAGGAGGAAGGATTCCACTAGGGGTTATCCTCTGACCCACGTCACTCACTTCTACCCCGTCCTCAGCAGAGCGTCTGTCAGCACACCTGAGTTGCTCTGGGCTGGCATCAGATGTAACAGCCTCTGGAAACTCGGTGCCGTCAGCCACAGCTACTGAGGGGGTAGAGTCAGAATGAATCAGACTTAAACCCTCACCCTGTGGTCCCTCCTCTGTGCTCCACAGTCCAGGATCCAAAATGGCATTACTGGTATCTGTGGTGTCAGGGGAGCGGACAACAAAGAACTTCATCCCACAAGGGGAGAGGGGCACACAACACTGGTCTACTGAAACCAAATGTGCCTTTTCCCCGGGGACTTCAGACGAACATCCTGTTGCTTTACATAGGGGTAAACAACCAAATTCCTTTTCCCCATGCACCCCCATCCTGCTATCCACCACTGGCGGTCCTTCAGCCAGAACCCTGAGATCCTCTGGGCTGCCGTCAATTCTCACAGCTCCAGGGGACTCAGAGCTATCTGCCACAGGTGCCAGGTGGACAACAATCTGAGGAGACCTTAGGCCCTCTGGGCCAGGTTCACAAGGGTCCAACCCAGCTAGATTGGGCCCTTCCACAGACAGTTCCTCTGTAGCAGTGGGCAATGACTGGTCCGGGGCCACCTGGCGGGCACCCCGAGTCACCACTGCAGCAGAGGGAAGGTCTGCCTTACACATGTCATTACATTTATCATCACACAAAACATCAGTTGCAGAGTCCTCTGCGATTTTAAACTCTTCTCCAGGCCTTGACTCCAGACATCCACTAGAGCCAGGCCCTGGTACACAGTCCTTCACACCCTGACCCTCCCCAGAATTCCCAGTGTGCATTGAGTCACTCAACAGTACATTACGTGAATCCAAGGCCTCGGGTGGAAATGTAGACTTCAGGGGTGTTGACTTAGACTGGTTCTGGGTTACCAACCGCCCCAGGTCAGTACCCAATAGTATGTTCGTGGTAGCTGCTACGCCCACTTCTCTCACTTTGCTTCTGGATCCTTGGAGCAAAGCAACACAAGCTGCAGGTAGTACAGGGGTGACTCCTCCAACCCCTATGATAACTGAAGCTTTCTTTGGGACCACATCCTCACGACTCTTCCATCCAGGAAGAGCTAAGACATTCTCGGGTCCCTTATCTCGGAGAACAGCTGAAACATTGTTGCCTGCGGTGACTGACTGCAGGCTCTCCACATGGCCTCCTTCATTAGTGGGATCTGCTCTGCCCACTTCTTCCACTTGACTTCCAGACTCCTGGCTCAAAAAAGCACAAGCCACAGGCACAGCAGGGATGGCTCCTCCAACCCCTGTGCCAGCCATGGCTTCCACTGGGATCACATCCTCACAGCTCCTCAATTCTGGACGAGCTAGGACATTCTCTGATCCCGCACCTTGTAGTCCAACTGTAACGCTGTTACTTGCAGTAAATGGTGGCCGGTTATCCGTTCGGCCTCCTCCATTTTCTCCAACAAGAAACACAGTAGGGGGTACATTTTCCACTTTTGCTGGTGGGCTAGATATCCTCACATTTGGACAGGGCCGTGCATAATGTCCCACTTGGTTACAGGTAACACATTCCCAGGTCTCCTTAAATGTAGGTCTGGGCCTTGTAGTTCTTGATGCAGATGGAGGTAACAATGCAGTCCCCTGCTGGATTTGGGCCCTCTCGGCTTTGTGCCTTCTCTCAGTTTGCTCCCTCTGCTGCTGGTACTTTCTCCCAATTCGTAGTAACTCGGAAATGAGCTGAAACTGCAACTCGAGGTTATCACTTGCCAAAAGCTGTAGATTTATTCCCAGAGAAAGATCCTCTGATTTCTTGAACCAAAAGGGTTTGAGAACAGAGTCACACTGATTCTCACAGTCATCTGGAGTGGCACAGTTGCAGTGTTCCACCAACTTGCTGCGCCGTTCTAACTCCATCTCTATCAGAGCACCTAGGAGCTGGTACCTCGTCTTGCCAACTGTATTGATGCGCTTCAGATCACAGAGCTCAATCACAGTCTCATCGGATTGTCTCAGGTACCACCGGATTACTTTATCTTCCAGGGTTACCATCTTCACGTTTTGCCAAAATAAAAAATAGAAAAGAAAAACAAAGAAGGGGGGGAGCAAATAGCCAAGTATGTCTTCTACAAAACAAAAATTATGCACTGAGTGAGCTTCTGTAGGTCAGTCACTTCTACCAAGCTTCCAACCTTTAGTACATGAGTTAAATGAATAAACCACGCACTAATGTACTAAGCAGATCCCGCACGCTGCCGCCAACTGTCAAGGATTCACTTAAAAATGATCACCCTGTCACGTGTCCGCCACACGCCACGCCCACAGCGACTAGCTAACCGTGACGCACGCGTGCGGCCGAGACAGGGTGGTAAAGAGGGGGAATAAAGGGATTTACACTTGAATATCTCAAACCGTATATAAGATCAGCCGTGATACCTTTTCACAGCCCGCACTACCTCTGGCCACCACCAGATGGAGACTCCACTCCAATCCAGCTGGTCGACCACACACTGGCAGATACGATCTTACATACAACCTGGTGCCCTGATTAGAGTTGAGGACCAGCTTAGTAATCACACACCCTTCTAAAGGTCCCTTCAGCTATCCTAGCTTGAACCCCGGTGTTGATAACCCTTCCACTGTCCACACACCCCCACACCAGACGCACCACAAAGGTAGCCTGCCACCACCCAACAGTTTATCCGCAGAACGGTCTGTTGAGACACCACACACACACACAGATCTCCGTCTGGCAGATCTGTTACCTTTGCAATCTGCGTGCAATCTGCCCACTCACAGTGCAGTTGCATACAGATTGGCAATGAGCTTAACCGAGCGTTTTAAAGGCACTAAAATACAATACAATCTAATCTCTCTGATCTAGTCTCTCTGAAGATATGAGCACGTGCTTAAGTACACAGAAGTTCACTAATTAATTTTAAGATTTAATTTCCCAAAGTGGGCAGTGCATAAAACATGTACAAAAGATAAAAGGTTACAGCAAATACAAAAGATATAAGAAGACACACAAATGACTAATTACTATAAAATAAAAGGGAATAAAAAGACAGAATAACACTTTACCCTGCGGCTGGAGCAAGCCAGAAACTTGGCAATCCGCTAGTCAATCGAACCAGCTCCGTACGAATCACCCTGTCCAAATGTCCGTGCGTTCAATTTATGGCGATTTGGACATGGGCGGGACATTAGTCTTCGGCCAATTGACTCTGGGGGAGGTGGTCCTGACCTGCCCACAAGAGGTACTGTGTATGGACCTGCCCAAGTTCAATTGGGCCGAGACTGGCCTGAACACCAAGTCGGGGATTGGATTTCTGACACCAGCGCATCAGCCCGATCGCAACAGTACCAAACACCATCCGACTGTCGCACCCCCGCGTCATCTAATCATTCCATGCATTTCCCTGGCTTCCTCCCCAAGCCACAAATATGATTCTTATATGTAAATGTAGTGTACAGAATGGCCTGCACAAAGGAAGCATTTCATATCTCTCCAACTAATATTTTGGCTTTTATAAGAGATTAAACATACTCCTTTGATGTGAATATTACTTATAGAACTTTCTACAAAAGGCAGACCGTCTGTCTGCTCTCACTGGCTTTCCCAGAAGGTGATAACCTGATTGACACACAAAAGTTGTCACCTCCAGGAACCTGGCTTTAGACTAATTGATGCTAAATGATGATTGGGTCTGTAAGGCCTATTGAGGAATTGTGTATACATACACATCTGATCCCAGATCAATTGTTTGTACCTTCTATTCATTTCCCTACTGCCCAGGGGGCTCAATGTACATCCTTAATGACCAGACTGTTCCTGCACACACCTTTGTAATGAAAGGGCCTGACATAATCTAATCTACTCAACCTGTCATGGCTATGATTCCATATTTCCACTCAAATCTTACATGTCCGTTACAATAAATCTTACATGTACATTACAGGCATGTTGGAGAATTCGTGAAAAACTACCGATTTTCGACTCAATGATAGGGCAGCACAGTGGCTAAGTGGTTAGCACTTCTGCCTGGCAGTACTAGGGTCGCCAGTTCAAAATCCCAACCACGGCACCACCTGCCTGGAGTTTGCATGTTCTCCCTGTGCCTGCGTGGGTTTCCTCCGGGTTCTCCGGTTTCCTCCCACACTCCAAAGACATGCTGGTAGGTTAATTGGATCCTGTCTAAATTGGCCCCAGTATGTGTATGTATGAATGTGAGTTAGGGACCTTAGATTGTACACCCCTTGAGGGTTAGGGACTGATGTGAATGTACAATATATATATGTAAAGTGCTGTGTAAATTGACAGCGCTATATAAGTACCTGAAATAAATAAATAATAAATGGTCAAATCATACGATTGTTTTTTCAAAAAGAATATGTTCATGAGCCGTGACCTGGAAGAAGCAGACATTTTGCCTGTTATATGGGGTGAACTTTATGACTTGGTCGGCCAGATTTCGAAATAATTGAAGGCACCATCGGATTACCGAGAGAACGACGTTTTCGATTTTTGGACGAAAAATAGTCTGGAATTCGAACCATGCAGAGCACTATTTATTTTTATATTTAACTACCACTGCACAAAAAAAAAAAAAAACCAAAGTGCGTTTTGTTATGTTTAATTGTTTAAGGATTGCGGGGAAAACAATCAATGTTGTAAGACAAAATTTACAAAAAGAAAGTCTTATTTGTCCTTAAAACAAAAGATCCATATATATAGATTATGTTTTTATGTTACGTGATCACCGAATAAACAGATCCATAGCAGAAATATAAAAATTGCTCTGATCCATAGGGGTGAACAGGTGTGAGAGAAGTGGTTATGTAATCTTCAGGTCTAAAATGATTTTTTTTTAAATGTGTACTAAAAAAATAAATACATAAAAGTGGTGGGGGAGCTCTGGCAGTGAAAGGGGTTACAATCATACAGACTATTACAGGGTGTATATGATATCCCTACAGGTCACAAGACAGGCATTAGAACACATCCCTCAGTTACAGTATACATACAACAGAGCACACCATAGGCAGTACACACCAGGCAGAGAAGACAACAGACCACGCTGTACTGGGTGAACACATACCTCACTACCCCCTATCAGATGATCCCAGCCAATCACAGTACACACAGCACTGGGAACCCCGCCGGCTGTGCCATCTCACCCAGCCGCCAGCTTCTCATCACCAGAGATGGAGTCACACTGGCTGGCTTCTGTTCAGTGACACTATGTACATAAGAGGATGGCGAGGGAGGAGCTTCACCATCTCCACCTATCAGCGCATAGCTGCATCCCCCCACACAGATAGTCTATCTCTGGATGGGCGGGAGGAGGAGAAGAGACTGACGACTTGTGAGAGAAGGCGGAGGTGGAGGAGGTTCGTGCTGCTCAGTGTCAGTGAATGCACATAGAGACCGGCAGGTATAACAACACTGTACAGGAACATTGCAAATGTACAGCTTCAAATGGAGCTTTTCCAGAAAACAATGAAGAACATAGAGTCAAACAGCGACTACAAAGCACGGCTGACTACAGTACACTGCCCTCTGATTGGTTGTTGGGGGTTACCACACGGAAGGAGCAAAACTGAGCGCTTTCCTCCAACATAACAATTTGGTGAAATGCAATGAGGTCAAAAAGGACAACAAACTGGACCCCACCTATGAAATTACTTGCCTGCCAGGCCAATTCTGACATCCCTCTTCCACATGTAAAAAAATTTTTTTTCTTTGCTAGAAAATTACTAAGAAGCTCCAAACATTACATATTTTATAAGCAGAGGTCCTAGAGAATTAAATTGTGGTTGTTCCAATTTTTTGTTACATGGTATTAGCGCAGCGGTTTTTCAAACACAAAAAAAAAAACTTTCATTATTAACCCCTTCAAGAGTTTCAGAAGGCGGGACGGGGTTTAGGGATCATGTGACGCATTATCACGGCGGTTACATGATCGGGAAAGGTCCCAATCGAAAGATCAGACCGGGACCTTTCCGTTAGTACCAGACATGTGTGCTGAGAGTTTGCGGGGCGCGCGCTCCCAGCACATATGTTTTTTGTTAATTGCACGCAAATGTGCGGCCGCTCGGCATCTAGGCCCAGACGCTGGGAGGCCGCACATTTGTGTGCTGCCGGCGTGAAGAGGTTAATATTATTCTTACATGTACTTATATAGCACCATCAGTTTACACAGCGCTTTACATATATATTGTACATTCACAGTCCCTGACTTTCATTTTAATTTTAATGCGCGAAAACACAATATAATACCCAGTTGTTCAGAAAAATATAAAAGATTATGTTACACCGAGTAAAAAGATCCTAATGTGTCACTCTTTAAATTTGCTCACTCTTGTGAAATGGCGACAAACTATGGTACTTAAAAATCTCCAGAGACGACACTTTAACTGGTTCCCAACCGTGCTATAGCCAAAGGTTGGCTACAGCGCGGTTGTGGAATCCTGGTACGACGTCCATGGACGTCATTCCAGAATCTGCCCCCCTGCACGCCCTCAGCATTGTGCGCCTGGCGCTGGCGGTGATCGCTTTCTCCTACGGACGCAGCTGATCACAGGGTATGGTAAACGGCCAATCACGTTGGCCCTTTAGCACGTGATCAGCTGTGTCCAATGACATGGCAATCACCAGGTAAATACAGTTGCCAGTTCTCAGCTGCACTTTCCTCATGCTGTCACAGCATGAGGAAAGTACTGCCGAGAACCTGCAGTTGTCAGTGAAGATATCGGCACTGATCATCAGTGCCCAGCAGTGCCGCCCACCTGTGCCCATCAGTGCCACCCACCTGTGCCCATCCGTGCCATCCACCTGTGCCCATCAGTGCCACCACCTGTGCCCATCAATGTCACCCACCTGTTCCACTCAGCAGTGCCACCCACCTGTGCCCAACAGTGCCACCCACCTGTGCCCAACAGTGCCACCCACCTGTGCCCATCAGTGCTGCCCACCAGTGTCACCCATCAGTGCAGCATCAGTGCCAGCTCAGTGCCACCTATCAGTGCCCATCAGTGCTGCCTATCCATGCCACCTCATCAGTGCCCATCAGTGCTGCCTATCAGTGCAGCCTCATCAACGCACATCAGTGAAGGAGAAAAATTACCCGTTTGCAAAATGTTATAATAGATACAAAGAAAAACTTTTTTTTTCAAATGTTTTGCTCTTTTTTTGTTTAAAAAATAAAACACCCAGCAGCGCTTAAATACCACCAAAAGAAAGCTCTATTTGTATGAAAAAAATGATAAAAATATCATATGGGTACAGTGTTGCATGACCGCGCAATTGTCAAAGTGCGACAGTGCTGAAAGCTGAAAATTGGCCTGGGCAGGAAGGGGGTATAAGTGCCCAGTAGTCAAGTGGTTAAAAGCATTTGCAGGTTTTCAATTTAGAGTTACACATGAGGACTGGAGTTAGAAATACTGCTCTCATTATAAAGTTTGCGGCAATACCTCGCATGTGTGGCGCAAACACCATACAAGGACTACGTAGGGCAACATGGGAGTACCATTAATGGGTAAAAAATGAGAGATGGCAGAGGGCAGACCCAGGAATTTCCACATTTCACTTTAGGCCAAGGTAGTATCTCTGATCAAAATATTAGATCTTAAATTATTAAGCAAAGAAGCCAGCCTAGAATGGAAGATAGCCAAAGGGTTGTATGGAGCCACCAGGGCACTTTTCAGTGTAAAACTGGTATAAGGGGACTGTCCCGATATTCAGTAGAGGCCCTCTCATAGAAAACAGGAGAGATTATAAAACCTTATGTTGGGAAGACCCATCCTACCTTCACCCTGGGGGAGATAAAGTTTCTGGAGAGCAATACAAGGTTTCTTATGGCACTAAAGGAACGCCAGTAAGGCAGTGTGGATTTTCTGAATGTCCAAGTGTTTAAATAATAAAGGTATAGTTTGCATTGGGTAGAGCAATCTAGCAAACTACACCATTTTAAAGAGGTAGCATCTCTCGAAGAGCGAAATGGGAAGCGCCACCCATGCTTCCAACTCCCGTACAATTTTAGTGACTAAAGGAGGGTAGCTTAGGTAGAATAAAGAAGACTGCTCTCGCCCTATTCGCATACCCAAATAGGTGATATACTGTTTCACAATACTAAATGGTGAAAAAGAGATCCAAGGTACAGATGCATGAGGGTACAGGGCTGGTACTTCACTTTTGTTCAAGAGGACCTGCAATCCTGAGCAGTTGGAAAAAGTTGATAGCAGGTTTTGGAGTTCTGCAATATCAGAGGATCAGAAGAATAAAAGTAATATGTCTCTCGAAAATAAAGCTGAGCAAAAAGTTTGATTGCCAATCGTGATACCACTCACCCCATGATCAGAGTTGAGTATTCGGGATTATAGTTCTTTTGCAATGAATGGAGGAGGGGGGGAAGGGGGCAGCCTTGTCGAGTTCTGTTAGTCAAGGATGATGTGAAATCTGAGTATATTAAGTGAGCAGTAGGGGAAGCGTACATCCTTTGGACAAAGTCTAGTATGGATACCGAAAAGCCAAGCTTTCTCATAACCACCAGGAAAAGCTATTGTTATCAAAGGCCTTTTTGTCGTTAAGGGAAATGATAGCTGTTTCTCTCTGAGGATGAGCTTTAGCATAGTCGAGCGCTAACAGGAACTTTCAGATATTCAGGGTTGGGGAACGGCCCAAGACAAACCTTGATTGAGCAAGATGCAGTATAGAAGGGTGTAGTGTAACAAACCAAGAAATAACTATTTTAGAGAGAATTTTAGCTTCTACGTTAATTAATGATTTTGGTCTGTAAGAGCCTGTCAAGGATCACCCTGTCATGTGTCCCCCACATGCCACGCCTACAGCGACTAGCTAACCGAGACGCGTGCATGCGGCCTTGAAAGGGAGGTAATGAGGGAATAAAGGGGACTTAACTTGAATATCTAAAACCGTATGTAAGATCAGCCGTGATACCTTTCACAGCCCGCACTACCTCTGGCCACCAGCAGAGGGAGACTCCAATCCAGCTAGCTGACCACACACACTGGCAGATACGAATCTTACATACAACCTGCTGCACTGATTAGAGTCGAGGACCAGTTTTGTAATTACACACCCTTCTAAGGTCTCTCCAGCTACCTACAGCTTGAACCCCCGGTGTTAATCACCTTTCCACTATCCACACTCCCCCGCACCAGACACACCACAAAGGGTAGCCTGCCACCACCCAACAGTTTATCCGCAGAACGGTCTGTTGAGACACCACGCACACACAGATCTCCGTCTGGCAGATCTGTTACCTTTGCAATCTGCGTGCAATCTGCCCAATCGCAGTGCAGTTGCATACAGATTGGCAATGAGCTTAACCGAGCGTTTTAAAGGCATTAAAATACAATACAATCTAATCCAATCTAATCTAATCTCTCCGAAGATATGAGCACGTGCTTAAATACACAGAAGTTTACTAATTAATTTTAAGATTTAATTTCCCAAAGTGGGCAGTGCATAAAATATGTACAAAATATAAAATGTTACAGAAAATACAAAAGACACACAAATGACTAATTACTATAAAATAAAAAGGGAATAAAAGACAGAAGTAATACTTTACCCTGCGACTGGAGCAAGCCAGAAAATTAGCAATCCGTTGGTCAATCGAACCAGGTCCGTACGAATAGCCAATGACCGTGTACTCAATTTATTGGGATATGGACATGGGCGGGACATTAGTCTTCGGCCAATTGACCCTGGGGGAGGTGGTCCTGACCTGCCCACAAGAGGTACTGTGTGTGGACCTGCCCAAGTTCAATCGGGCCAAGACTGGCCTGAACACCAAGTCGGGGATTGGATTTCCGACACCAGCGCATCAGCCCGATCGCGACAGTACCAAACACCATTCGACTGTCGCAACCCAGCGCCATCTAACCATTCCCTGCATTTTCCTGGCATTCTCCCCAAGCCACAAATATGATTTTTAAATGCAAATGCAGCGCACAGCATGCCCTGCACAAAGGGAGCATGTTCATGTCTCTGCAACTAATTTTTCAGCTTTTATGAGCGATTAAACATTAAACTGCTGTAATTAGTTCCCAAACCTGTTTTCCCAGCAGGTGATAATCTTATTAACACAAAGGTGTCACCTCCAGGAGGCCTGGCTTTAGACTAATTAATGCTAATTGATGCTAAAATGATGACCACTGTCTGTAATGTCTGTTGAGTAACTTCCCTAATGGACTCAATACACATTCTTAATGAAAAGGGCTGTTCATGAATACACATTTGTAATGAAAAGGCCCGATCTACAAATAATCTACTCAAACCTGCTATGGCTACGATTCCATATTTCCACTGATCAAATTTTTATCCACTCAAATCTTACATGTCCGTTACAGAGCCTGGTTGCAGAGGATCTTTCCCCTTTCATCTATGAGTTTATGTGGGCCCGATAGGCTGTATACATGTTGTAAGGTTTCAGGAATGAATTCGCTAGTGAGTTTATAGAAATCGGCGGTGTAGCCATCAGGACCAGGGGCTTTGGCTGACAGGAGTAACTTGATAGTGGATTGACTATGCACTAGGGTAATAGGCATATTCAGGGCCTCAAGCTGAGTCAATGAGAGCTGTGGCAGATGCATATTTGCCAGAAAGTAGTCAGCAGCTGAAGTATAAACTGGATTTTCTGAAGACAGGGACATAAAGAAAGCAGTGAGCAGCTCACTGACCTTATGGGGAGTTTCAACAATAGAACCAGATGGGTTCTGCAGTGCCAATATATATACAGGACATCGAGAGCAAGAACAAAGTTTTGCCAAGAGCTTACCCGCCTTGTTACCATATCTGTGGAATTTCAAAGCGGAGTAGGACAACTTGGCGGCTACCTGTTGCTCCGCCCAGTAGTCAAAAGACCGCTTAGCAGCTGTCTGTTGGCCAAGGAATGGTTCTGGGATAAAGCCTTTATCTTGGAGATAAAAGGGCAAGGAAGGAGGGGGGAGGTGGGGCACGCTCCTGCTTTGGCAGTGGATTGCATGGAAAAGAAAAATTGCCAAAGGGAGGAGCAGGAGCTGAACCCTGGGGAGTATGGCAAATAGCAGTACTTGATCACTGAAGGGAGAAAAAAAAAGAACCTAAAACATTAGAAAATAGACTAAATAATGCACCCTAAAATTACGTTAAATACCAGAAAGTCAAAGGATACTACTGCCAGCCCTCTTGAGAACAGGGATTAGCAAAAGGATAGGTACGTCAGCAGTAATTAGATCATCCATCCTGATGGCCATTTGTAAGGAGGTTTTCTGAGGGCTTTGCTGGTTCCGTGAAGATAAATATGGAGGTCTTGAGGGGGAAGAAGAGGACGGGGGTATGTTCCCCCTGGTCCATGGTCATGTCCACAGATGTGCTGAGGTAGTGCTCCACCTGAGAAGGGGAGGTGAAGGTCATGCGGTCCCCCGTAGGAGGTTGGATATGTAACACAGTGGGATAGGTTAGAGTGAACTTAACATAATTGCTGTAAAGGGTTGAGCAAGCAAAAGAGAGAGCCTTGCACGAATGTACCACCTCAGTGGAGTAGTTGACAAATAGTAGTGGCAGATGATCATCAATGGAGAGGTTGCGTGCCCAACAAAATCTTTGTAGGATGGCATGCTTGTCAGCATAGTTGGGGTAGCGAACTATCGCTGGTCGGGGGTTTAGAGCGAGACTTCAGATGTTCATTGATGCGATGCGTTCGTTCTATGATACAAGGTGAGCTGAGGCCCAGTTGCTCAGGGCTGGTTTGTTTTTTAGTTATTAAACAGACCTATAATATGCAAATTATTGCACCGTGAACAATTTTCAAGGTTGTCCATCTTCTCATGTAGCTTTCTCTGATCCTGAGTAAGCCAGGCCACTGCTGCCGACGTAGCAGTCACTTCATCTTTTATGGAGGAGATCTGATCCTCCACCTAGGAAATCCGCTGGGCCTTAGCTTGCAGATTGTGGTGCACTTGCTCCAGACCCTTAAAGTGTTACTAAACCCACACACAACAGTAAAACAAGTGTGTATATGTAGTAAAGCATGCTTGATATACTCACTGTGGATTCTAAAGGGTTAATCCTCTGCATTGTGTAAAAATGTTGTTTGATCCTGACTTCCCTGATCCTCTCCTTTTCCAGTGTTCCCCTCTTATCTCCTGATAACACATGCAGACACGATGCACATGCTCAGTTTGGTGTGTATTGCTAGAGAGGATTTTTTCTTTCTTGGGAGAGTGCATGTGATCAGCACAATTCCAATCAGCGCTGTCCAGGCAGGTTAGGGGTTCTGCATGCTCCTAGATCAGATAGAAAACGCTTTAACCATTACTCTGCTGGCCACTATTAGAAGTCACAAGACTGCTGTAACTGCTGATGAGAAAAGGTATTTAGTAGTTTATATTTACTAAAATAATTGTATTTCCCTGTTCTGTGTACTGTGGGAGACCAGACAGTGAATGAGGGGTCCTGAGTTTAGTAACACTTTAAGTACCACTTTATCCATGGCCTCTGCTAGCATACGGATGAGGAGAGAGACTACTGCCTTTGCTATGTCTGCCGGGGAATGGGATCCAGAGTTTGCCTGGTGACTGGAGCTGGGTGCTGTCAGTTGATTCATAGGCATCTCTGAGAGGAGCCACCTTGGCTGCGGTGAGCACTGTGGAGGTGGAGATAGCAAGCAATCACTCCACGAAGGAATCCAAGGGGTTCCCGGGATTCCCCTGGTATGTGGCTGGAGGGGTAGGGGGTCGGAACCCGGGCTCTCCCTGGTTTATTGTGCAGGTTTAAGAGGAGCGTGGTGGGAGCTGTAACAGCCTACCTACTCTCCATGCGACCTAGAACTGGAAGCCACAACCACTGTTTTAAGTGGGGTACACACTATGAGAAAATTGGAAGAAAAATTCTGTATGAGGAAAGATCATTCAGTTTTCGTATAGCATGTACACAACTTTCTAAACCTGAATCAGACTTTCCAAATGAAAAATTTCAAAGAGAAAATGATTTTCATTTAATGTGTACTGTTTTTGTACAAGAAAAACTGGATATGAAAAACTGCACAAGATCAGAAACAATAAACATTAGCCTACGCTACAATGTTTCTACGTCAAATAAAAAAAAAAAGGCTTTATCGTTTGAGAATTTTCGTACAATTAGTACCATCCTCAGGTTTGACTTGCTGTGAAACATCAAGGAAAATTGGACTATTATCTTATAGTGTGTACCCAGTTTAAGAATGTAATCATTTCAAACATTCAAGAATTCTGTACAGTTTTATCTAATTTGCATAGATTGTTCGATCTAATTTTGTGTAGAACTATTATGTAGATCTGATCTGTAAGCAAGCACTGACGATAGGAAATCCATCATGAAACATGGAGGTTGCCATTGCTGAACCCCTCTTCTGAAAATGTCTGTCACGATGCTCCCTTTGCTTCAATAGTTTGAATCACTGACCAAGAGCAAGTATGCAGAAAAGGAGTTATGACTTTCTGTGATTTACGTGATGTGTTTCATATTCTTGTCCAGTTAGTTAAAAAAATGTAATTGGTGATTCTGCATAACAGGCATAAACTAGTATTATATTATCAAAATGAGCAATGGCAGCCCCCTGTATTTCTCCTATGGACAGTTTATTATCCAGTAAAAAGGATTTAGAGATTCCAGACACAGAAGTTCTTGTACACTGAAAGGTTGCTAGTTGTAAAAGGAAAAACTGATTTAAACAAAGAGTAAAAAAAACAGCTCAAAATGAGGAAGAATATCATCTTATGACTGACTACTCATTGTATTCCCAGGTTATTCACAGGTTAGAGAAGTTGAACCACTTAAAGTGGAACTTTAGTCAGAAAATGAAGTGCTGGTAGATCACTTTATGCTGCCCCCTTCTGCAGGTATAACTACGTATAACATTAAAAATAAGTGCCTATCCTATTTAAAATCCAATAAAGCACGGTCTCAGCACAGGTCTGCACAGCTGCAGTTGTCCTATATTCTCAGCACTGTCCCAAAAATCGGCAAGTCACTAAAGGCTGATCTGCTGACAGCCCAAAGATTTACTGCTGCTGAGTGGGGAGGAAGCAACAGGAATGACACAGACTGTACCGAGGATGAACAGAATAGGTAGAAGGAAAAGCAGGAGAGGTGACAGGACAAACTCTTCTGCAAGGGAGACACAAAAGAGTTAAACTTACACTGATAGCGCTTTATCTCACTGACATTCTCTCCTTTCTAGTCTACGAACTTCAGCACTGTAAACCTTCTGCAGCCTTTCCCTCTAGCTGAGCCTAGACACCTAATCAAGGATGACAATGCACACATTTTAAATTACAGAAAGGGAGTTTTCAGTAAGGAAGTGACTGCTCTGGGCTTCAACAGCATGGCAGCTTCCAGAAAGAAAAAATAGGAGCAATGCTCAAGCAATTGCCAACACACACTACATTTGGTAGCATTATTATTAACGTGGAATGTATGTTCTTTTGTTATAGAGCATTCAATATTATCATCAGTTTTTGGTAAAGTTACTCTTTAATGAGTGGAGCAATTCCATTTCTTAATAATGAATCCAGTTTTGTATTTCGGAATATTTAAACAATTATCAGTCCTTATTCTTATTTCAGTCTGTCACTCAGGCTCTCATAGGCCTTTTTCATACTTGCACTCCTCCGTTTAGGTTTCTAAGAGCAGGAAAAGTTATTTGGGCAGTAGAAATTACTTTTATGCGTCCCAGATCAATTCTTCTCGAGTCTCTAGACGTTCCAGCTTTAAAGCAGGTTTTAGGTGCGTTTAGGTAGTGTACATCCGTTTTATGTTTAGAGTTTCTAATCAGATCCCGGACATACAGATTTTTGTTTCTCCAAAAGCAGCTAAGTTCCGTTTAAATGGCATGAATGAAAAATCCTATTTGTGGGTCATGCATATTTCAGATTGAGTGTAGAGCCTGCTACCAGCAGTCTGTTAAAATCCATAACGATTACAGTGGCTGAACACACATCTGAGAACTCGTTTACAGGGACTATACATACAGGGATATATGCGCCAAACACAAAGTCTGTGTTCCTCAGAGTGAACATGATGGGGAGCGGATTGCCACAAGAACAGCTGGAGTAATAGCTTCACCCACATCATTGTTAGGATGCAGGCTACTTGAGCTGCCTAACGTCCTAGCAATCAGTAGTGCACATTTGCAGTGTATGCTTGTACGCATGTAAATGTTACAGAAACGTTTGCATGCATACAACATATGGACAACTTTTTACACAGGATCCAGCAGTAATAGGCATATTTTATTAGTGCAGAGATCTCATCAGTTAAGTCCACAATGAAAGAAAAATCTGGTGGTCTAGATATTCTCAGCCATTTGTAAGGGGCCACTAATGACCAATGTAAGGACCATTTTTCCTACTGAGCACAAGTATACCAGGGCCCTTCACCGAACTCCCGTGTAGGGGGACAGTTTTCAATATCCATCAATGCAAGGATTCACTTTTCCACTGACCACCAATGTTAGAGAACACTACAGTTTTCACTGCCTCTTTTCTGATCATTGTTAAAATTTGTGTAATTCCACTCTTAATACTAAAAAAAGGTTTTGTATAGAGCAGCCCTGAGTAACAAACATGCTAAATACACAACATTCTATATTCTTATTTTCCTAGATCTACAATTTATTTAACACCAATGCTGGGGTCAGTAACCAGTAGATTACGATCTACCAGTAGATCGTGGCCAGGTGACTGGTCGATCTTGGTCTGGGCTTGCTGACCCGTCATCCCAGAGCATCAAACAGAGTGCAATCCAGAGGGACTACTTGTAAAGTTGGAGCTGTAGTAAGGAGCAAGAGCTGCATAAGCTGATGCCTCCTCTGTAGTGCTTGCTTCTGTCCCATGTGGAGTGATACCAACTGCACTCCACCCTTTATCCTGACTAGCAGTCTCCACTTTCCAGAGTGATGCCAGCAACAGGAAAGAAGAAGTCTTTAGGTCAGTGTGAATCAATACACCGGACATAATTGTATAGGGCTGCTTTCACACGCTTTCATGGGCTGTGGTTTACCCACACTGCGGGTGCAGTGCAGTGTACCTGCAGCTTTCTTGTGGGTTTGCTTCACTTAGCCATAGTTTTTTTTTTATATCCTGCGGGTTTGGAGCACTTTCTTAAAGTGCTAACCCAGGAAAGTCGCAGGTGCACATCAGTGTGAAAGCAGCCTTATAGGGGGCTCAGAATAGTAAGTGTTCATTTACATTTGGGGAGTAGTAAAACCCTATAGTTAAGACATGTTTTTACCACCCCCGCCCAAACCGCAGCTCCTTTAGCTCCAGTGGCCAGGGGTGTACATATGTCACAGCCGCAGCAGTAGTTTTACTCCCTGTCATGGTTGGTGGGTGTAGCACCTGCCGAGCATGACCCATTCAATTTAATGAGTCCACTCTGCAAATGCCCTGCAATCTTGTGCAGTACAGCAAACAAGGAGTTAAAGCAGGCAATGTTGTGTTGCTTTCTCACCATCTGCTTTAACTCCTTTGGACCCCGCAGAAGCATACAGTTGTGGGGCGCTTCCAGAATGGGTCATAATTGGCAGGCGGTAGCACCCACCAAAAGCAACGGGTTTTAATCCCGCTGCAGAATGTGTACACCTTTGGATGCTGCCTCAGCAGCTAAAGGGGGTAGGGATTGGAAGATAGCAACTCAACCACAGGCTTTTACCCCCCCAACTTTACATGTGAACAAGCCCAAAGGCTGCCAAATGCAATCAAGAGCTCATTCACATATGCGTGTTGAAAACTCAGTTCGTTAAATAAACAAATATAACTAAACTGTGTTTATATCTAAAATCTTTTTTCAGTTTTGGATGGAGTAGGGAAAGATTAGAACCTCTGTCAATTTTATTGAAAGGGTTCTCCTCTTGGTTTGTCTATGTCCTGGTGGGCATTGTTTCCAAAACAAAGGGTGATGGGAACTTTTTCAGGTGGGAGACCTGTTCCAGTAACAGCTGTCTAAGAGATGAATTCCCCTCACTTTGTAGATATTTCCTGTAACTTCATTTTGCATCTATGGTACAGAAATTGAAGGTTAATTAATGGGACACAGATGGGACACAGACAGCAAAAAATAAACCCACAGGGGTTCTAAACCTTCTCTACTGTATCCAAAACTGAAAAAAGTAAGTTAAATTAAAACTAAAGGCAACATTTTTTTTTAGTTTTAGATAGAGTGGAGAACACCAGGACACCTGTTTGTTTGTTTTTTGCTGTCTGTGTTTACCATTATCATTGAAAGTAAAAGAAAATCCCAAACTTTGGGTTGTTCCCAGAAAAGTAATAGAGGGGAAATCTTCCAATGGGGACACAAGATCTGGTGACCTGGGGGTCCCTGAGGGATGCCCTTAATTTTCAGGGATTTCCTCACACTTACTGTTTTGGCTATGGGACAGGAAGTGAAGGGAAATCTCTGTAATGGGACACAGATGGCAGAAAAAAAAAAATCTGACTGGGGTTATAACCCCTTCCGCTATCTAAAATGAAAAAAAAAAAGTTTAGTCTATATTTCTACTTTAAAGCTATGCATACGCAAACACAAAGGTAATCAAATGTTATGAATTTTTATCTAAATAATTGTACAGTGTGCTGTTACACCATTTGTAAGAAAGAAAAGTAATTGAACATCTGCCTTTCCTGCTTTACAAAACTGCTGCATCAAAACACGTGGAAAATGATCTTCTATAAGAAAATAAATGCATTATTGTGCATTGATTTGTTAAAAGAACATTAGTTAAACTTTAATATAAACTGTATTTTCTTCTCTCTTTCACTTGATGTATGGTAGTACAACTACCCATGTGGGAAATCCAAATTCACAGACTCCAGCCACCATCAATAATATGTGCATTACCGGTCACATAGGCAGCCTGAAAAAAGAAAGAAGTTTATAAACAAAAACATTTAAACCAGTACTAAGCAATATAATGCTCTTTGCAGTAAACATATTTTCAAAAGGATTTTCCAGGGCAAATACCCCTTTGGTCCTTCTTGCTTTCTCTTACAAGCAACATGTTCTGCTGCAGTTATATAGAATTGCTCTAAAAAAATTAAGCTAAACCTGTTGTCTTATTTTGGATCAGTGACTCAAAAAGACAGAGGGCAGAACTGCCAAGAAACTAACATTTTCTGAGGGAATTTAGAAATGCCAAACTTAGTATTCCTTTTGCGACCAGAAGCAAAGATCCAAGGTTTTGTTTTCCTGGAAAACCCATTTCAGTTTATAGTTCTGTAATGGCGGTGTAATAGTGTGTGCAGAACATACCTCTAGAGGATTATGTATGTTTTTTTGAAGTGCTGCTGAATTGCATCTTGATACCAATTACAGGTCAAGACCCAATCTGCATGGAATTTATATTATCTGTTTGTAAGTGTTCTTAGGGCCACAGGAACATGATTTTAAAATCTCCTACATATTAAATTGCTTTTTTTGTACTGTTGCAGGAGATTTTTTCTCTTGAGGTTCAATTGTCTCTGTCAAAATGCTGAGAAAAAATTAGTTCCAGGCTTTACCAGAAGTTGTATACTTATCTTTCTGGTCAGTGGAGAGTGAATTCTTCACTCTTTCACTCTCACAGTTTTTGTAGCTCCTGACTTTTAATAAACAAAAAAATGGCTGGAATTTCACTTTAAGTGTGACTAAGCAAGTAACTAGCCATAAAGTAAGATAGATATAGAATTCCTGCAATAGGTTCATGCTCAACTTTGGAAGTTTTATTTGACAAAAGATAAGGGACACTTGTCCTCCCTAGACTACAGAGTGTTTAGATTATTCTTTACTAGGTTGTTTTGAAATTTGCAGTTTAGACACACTACAAAAGAAGCAGAAACAACGAGTCATAAAGGAAAAAATGCATAGAATCAAATTCCTTCACAGTTGTTCCATAAACAAGTCATGGGTTTTGCTTACTTCTCTGTCTGGGACTTCTAGAAGGAAGCAGAAAGAAGCAGAATTGTTGCTCTACATAAAGATGGCCTAGGCTATAAGAAGACTGCCAAGACCCTGAAACTGAGCTACAGCATGGTGGCCAAGACCATACAGCAGTTTAACAGGACAGGTTCCACTCGGAACAGGCCTCGCCATGGTCGACCACAGAAGTCGAGTGCACGCGATCAGCATCATATCCAGAGGTTGTCTTTGGGAAATAGATGTACAAGTGCTGCCAGCATTGCTGCAGAGGTTGAAGGGGTGGGGGGGGTCAGTCTGTCAGAGCTCAGACCATATGCCGCACACTGCATCAAATTGGTCTGCATGGCTGTCGTCCCAGAAGGAAGCCTCTTCTAAAGATAATGCACAAAAAAGCCCGCAAACAGTTTGCTGAAGACAAGCAGACTAAGGACATGGATTACTGGAACTATGTCCTGTGGTCTGATGAGACCAAGATAAATTTATTTGGCTCAGATGGTGTCAAGCATGTGTGGCGGCAACCAGGTGAGGAGTACAAAGACAAGTGTGTCTTGCCTACTGTCAAGCATGGTGGTGGGAGTGTCATGGTCTGGGGCTGCATGAGTGCTGCTGGTACTGGGGAACTACAGTTCATTGAGGGAACCATGAATGCCAACATGTACTGTGACACACTTAAGCAGAGCATGATCCCCTCCCTTCAGAGACTGGGCCGCAGGGCAATATTCCAACACGATAACGACCCCAAACACACCTCCAAGATGACCAGTGCCTTGCTGAAGAGGCAGAGGGTAAAGGTGATGGACTGGCCAAGCATGTCTCCAGACCTAAACCCTATTGAGTATCTGTGAAGCAGCCTCAAATGGAGGGTGGAGGAGCGCAAGGTCTCTAACATCCACCAGCTCCGTGATGTCGTCATGGAGGAGTGCAAGAGGACTCCAGTGGTAACCTGTGAAGCTCTGGTGAACTCCATGCCCAAGAAGGTTAAGGCAGTGCTGGAAAATAATGGTGGCCACACAAAATAGACACTTTGGGCGCAATTTGGACATTTTTGTACTCACTTTTGTTGCCAGCAGTTTAGACATTAATGACTGTGTGTTGAGTTATTTGAGGGGACAGCAAATTTACACTGTTATACAAGCTGTACACTCACTACTTTACATTGTAGCAAAGTGTCATTTCTTCAGTGTTGTCACATGAAAAGATATAACAAAATATTTACAAAAATGTGAGGGGTGTACTCACTTCCATGAGATACTGTATTTTGAGAGTTGCATATTGTCTCATTGCCTTTTGACAACAGTAAATATTTACCTGTCCTCACTTTCAGCACAAAATCTGAAAACAAGGAGCTCAATCTTTGCTTATGGGCAAGTGGGCGGAGTAAGGCAAAACATTCCTTTTTAGCCATCAGTGCATCAAGAAACACTGGTGCATACCACAGATATTGTTTTACATTTTACAGAGCCAGTAAGACCAACTTGCATACAGCCATTTCAGGCTTCTTTGCCCTCATAAGTGGAATTTGTGGCCTTACTGGCTGTTCGGTGTAAGGCTTGAGTCTAGGGTAACAGTACAACCATTAAAGTGGTTGTAAAGGAAAACAATTGCTAAATAACAAACATGTCTAAACATACTTGCTCAGTGCATAAAATTGCACAGAGCGACCCCAAACCTCTTCTTCTCGGGTCCCCCGCTGGCGCGCCTAGGTACTCCTCTCTGGCTAGTGCCCCCAATAAGAAGCCGCTTTCCCTGGGGGCACTCATGCAGGCTCGCTGCCGAACCCCGCTGTTGCGTCCATTAAAACAGTGGGACTCAGCCCCACTCCCTCATCACTAGCTTTGATTGACAGCAGTGGGAGCAAATAGTTCCCACTACCTCAGCAAAGCCTGTGAGACCCAGAAGTGAGGGGAGAGAAGAGCTGCAGATGTGCAAAGCGCTTGATCAAATGAGGGCTCAGTTAAGTATAAAGGGGGTGAAGGGCCAACACCGATGCCTAAACATTTTTTTTTACCTTAAAGCGGTAGTAAACCACTTGTTAGAAGAAAAAAAAAAAAAGTTTCTTCCTGCAAGGCAATATCATAATGTGCTAGTATGCATTGCATACCAGCACATTATGAAAACTTACCTGGAAAGCGAAGCCCTCCAGCAGTGCGCGGTCACTGCTGCAGAGGATTCCCTCTTCACCTGCTCCTTCTTCCAGGTTTGCAGGCTGTGGCCATTTGAATGGAGTCTCAGCCTCAGCACACAGCTCTAAAGAAACAGCACAGGTGACTACTCCTTCAGAGCGCATGCACCAGTGACGTCACCGACTGCTGCTTACACGAATATCTCGGTGCACGTTTAGGGGATATTCATTTTACCTACAGGTAAGCCTTATTGTAATCTTACCTGTAGGTAATAATAAAAAATGAAAGCTTACTACCACTTTAATGCAAGAAATGTATTAAGGAAAAAAATGTTTAGGCTTTAGAACCACTTTAAGGCCACAGTGAGGTACTTAAAATGGAGATAAAATACCTACCTCTAAATGTGAGATATAGAATTGACTTCTTATAACAAACATTATTTATATGTTTCCAATTCCAGCACAAAACCCAAAAACAAGGAGCTCAGTCTCTGGTTATGAGTAAGTAGGCAGTTATTCAAATAATTTATTTTTGCCCCTTTTAAGTTATTGTTGCAACTAGAACCAACCCCAGATGTAACATTTAAACAGATGTGCGCACATAACTTACTTCATCAGAAGCCAAATATACACAAAGATGTGCTACTTCTTCAGCAGTACACATTCTGCCAGTCTTCTGCCTTGCCAGAAAGTCCTTCAAAGCCTATTCCAACCATGGACAAAACACAACATATAAGCACCAATGTGTTGGTATATAACTTAATTATATTGATATGGTGCTGCCTTCTTACCTGCTCAGGGTCTGGTCTGGCTTGGATTCGTTCTCTTAAAGATGGGGTGTCCACAGTTCCTAAACAGATAGAAAGTATAAACTGGTGGTCCAAAGTATAAGAACTCTTTCTACCCTTCATTCAGCACTTGTTGGTTTCAAAGGGTTTTACTAGAAAGCATACATGAAACTCAGGTATCTGTGATGGTCCCAACACAGGAGATGAGAAGTAGCTATAGAATCACCCTGGTAGCTTATTGAAAATCTGGTATTCGATGTCTAGAGCTGTTCAATTCACCTGGCCCAAATGAGGCCCTTAATTTCAAACCATTTCTGCCTGAGTTTCGCTCTGGGGTGTGTGAAAGGGATTTGTAATTTTTCATCTATTCCATGTATTGTGCCATGTACAGTGGGGCAAAAAAGTATTTAGTCAGCCACCAATTGTGCAAGTTCTCCCACTTAAAAAGATGAGAGAGGCCTGTAATTGGCTTCATAGGTAGACCTCAACTATGAGAGACAAAATGAGAAAAGAAATTCAGACAATCACATTGGCTGATTTGGAAAGAATTTATTTGAAAATTATGGTGGAAAATAAGTATTTGGTCACCTAAAACAAGCAAGATTTCTGGCTCTCACAGACCTGTACCTTCTTCTTTAAGAGGCTCCTCTGTCCTGCACTCATTACCTGTATCAATGGCACCTGTTTGAACTTGTTATCAGTATAAAAGACACCTGTCCACAACCTCAAACAGTCACACTCCAAACTCCACTATGGTGAAGACCAAAGAGCTGTCGAAGGACACCAGAAACAAAATTGTAGACCTGCACCAGGCTGGGAAGACTGAATCTGCAATAGGCAAGCAGCTTGGTGTGAACAAATCAACTGTGGGAGCAATAATTAGAAAATGGAAGACATACAAGACCACTGATAATCTCCCTCGATCTGGGGCTCCACACAAGATCTCACCCCGTGGGGTCAAAATGATCACAAGAACGGTGAGCAAAAATCCCAGGACCACACTGGGGGACCTAGTGAATGACCTGCAGAGAGCTGGGACCAACGTAACAAAGGCTACCATCAGTAACACACTACGCCGCCAGGGACTCAGATCCTGCAGTGCCAGACGTGTCCCCCTGCTTAAGCCAGTACATGTCCGGGCCCGTCTGAAGTTTGCTAGAGAGCATTTGGATGATCCAGAAGAGGATTGGGAGAAAGTCATATGGTCAGATGAAACCAAAATAGAACTGTTTGGTAGAAACACAACTCGTCGTGTTTGGAGGAGAGAGAATGCTGAGTTGCATCCAAAGAACACCATTCCTACTGTGAAGCATGGGGGTGGCAACATCATGCTTTGGGGTTGTTTCTCTGCAAAGGGACCAGGACGACTGATCCATGTACAGGACAGAATGAATGGGGCCATGTATCGTGAGATTTTGAGTGCAAACCTCCTTCCATCAGCAAGGGCATTGAAGATGAAACGTGGCTGGGTCTTCCAACATGACAAGGACATACCGCCCGGCAATGAAGGAGTGGCTTCGTAAGAAGCATTTCAAGGTCCTGGAGTGGCCTAGCCATTCTCCAGATCTCAACCCCATAGAAAACCTTTGGAGGGAGTTGAAAGTCCGTGTTGCCCAGCGACAGCCCCAAAACATCACTGCTCTAGAGTAGATCTGCATGGAGGAATGGGCCAACATACCAGCAACAGTGTGTGCCAACCTTGTGAAGACTTACAGGAAACGTTTGACCTCTGTCATTGCCAACAAAGGATATATAACAAAGTATTGAGATGAACTTTTGATATTGACCAAATACTTATTTTCCACCATAATTTGCAAATAAATTCTTTCTAAATCAGCCAATGTGATTGTCTGGATTTTTTTTTGTCATTTTGTCTCTCATAGTTGAGGTCTACCTATGATGCCAATTACAAGCCTCTCTCATCTCTTTAAGTGGGAGAACTTGCACAATTGGTGGCTGACTAAATACTTTTTTGCCCCACTGTATGTATTATTTTATTTATACCGTTTATGCTTTTTCCTTGGCGTTTTCCTTTTTGTATCTCAGTAATACTCTGTATGTACCACTTGCATCATTATGCTATTTTTTTTATATTGAAGGGTGGATGCTCTCACTGACAGTCTTGGGGTGGTCTGGCGTTGCCATCCACCACCCGACACGCACGGGTCCCCCCAGGGTTTCTTTCCTCAGGGGGGCCTTGTGTTTTCCAGCCTTAATCTTGGGTATCTGCAATATGCGTTCTCCCCAGCAGGGGTCAGCATACCCTTTTTCCTGGGCTGCTGGGTGTGTTTGCGGTGCCGTTGTTGGGCCGCGGCTGGTTGGATGCGCCGTGCATACACGTGATGTCACCTCGTGGTGGCGATGCATACTCGTGGGGCCGGGGGACCATGAATGGCAGCCATGATACTGTTTGTACAGCAAGATGGGGGGAGAACCAATATACTTAATTACTTACCACATTTGGTGCCAAATAGTGACAGCTGCTCATTGGCATGTGAGCATTGAATCACTACTATTTATATTAGATCTTTGGCACTTGCATTTCTCTTGGATAATCCTGAGGTGGCTACATGTGAGATACATAGAGGTACTATTGGTGAGCATCTTACAATGTTTTAGCATTCCTATACGCTCCCCTTATGCCCTGATGATCAGTGTACATGTCCCCTCTGCGGAAATCTGATTACCGGCTCTCCTCTCAAGCTGTAAGCGTGACAGCTCGAGAGGAGAGAAATGCCGATGACCGGCATTTCCCTGTTTACATGTGATCAGCTGTGATTGGACAGAGCTGATCACATGACCGAGCCACACATCTTCGGCTCTTTCCGTGATCCGCTGTGTCCGAGGGACACAGCGCACCACCGATCGCCGCGCATGCGCAGTGAGAATGGGAGGACGTCATATGACGTCCTCCCAGAACGAGAGAACCACCTTGTGCCCGTCATATTACTATATGGTGGGCGGGAGGTAGTTAATGGCAAAATTTTGGCCGTGGCACTTCATTGGTTTAAATAAATAGATAATAACAAATATTATAAATAATTAATAATCAAGTTTATACTTCTCTTATCAAATAACAATCATATAGCTTAGTCATTAACCACTTGCCGCCCAGCCACTCTAGAAATACGGCGGCAGGGCGGTACGGCTGGGCAAAAGCACGTTTTAAAACGCGCTTTTGAAAAACAGGTAGGGGGCACGCCGCTGCCATACCTGCACCGCCGATCCCGGCCGCGGGTGTCAGTCGCTGGGTCACAGCCGGTCATTACCGGCTGTGACCCGCCGATTAGCGGCAATCACTGACAGAGAGCAGGGCTGCAGTAGCTCTGCTTTCTGTCAGTTCCCTGACAGCTCCTGACACGCTGATCGGGAGAGAAGAGTTTATCTCTCCGGATTAGCGTGTCCCCGTGCAGTATACACCCCTGCCCCCTAGTAAAACACTCCCCTCACACAGTTAACCCTTTCAGTGAATAAAAAAATTAACCCCTTCCTCCCGAGTGCCATTAGTACAGTGTCAGTGGTTTTTTTTGCAATGATCACTGTATTGGTGTCACTGGGGATGTCAGTGACCCCAAGTCAGTTCCCCCCGTGTCAGAATGTCCACCGCAGTCCCACCATAAGTCGCTGATCGCCGCCATAAGTCGCTGATTGCCGCCATTATTAGTATAAAAAAAAATTAAAAATCCGAGTATCTTTGCCGCCATTTGTAAACGCTATAACTTTCACGTAAACCAATTAATTTACACGTATTGGGTTTTTTTTTTTAGCAAAGACATGTTGCAGAATACATTTTGGCAGAAATTTATGACTAAATTTGATTTTTAAATTTTTTTTTACTGGAAATGTTTTATAGCAAAAAGTCCAAAATATTGTTTTTTTTCCCTCAAAATTGTCAGCCTTTTTTTTTTTTATAGCGCAAAAAATAAAAACCGCACAGGCGATCAAATACCACCGAAAGAAAGCTCAATTTATGGGGAAAAAAAGGAGGTAAATTTCATTTATGTACTGTATTGCATGACTGCGTAATTGTCCGTTAAACTAGCGCAGCGCTGTATAGCAAAAAAATGGCATAAATTGCAGTATCTATACCATAGTTTGTAGACTCTATAACTTTCACACCAAGCAATCAATATACACTTATTGGGATTTTTTTTTACCAAAAACATGTAGCAGGATACATTTTGGCCTAAATTTATAACTAACTTTGAGTTTACTATATATTTTTTATAGCTGAAAGTAAAAAATATAGTTTTTCTTCAAAATATTTGGTCTTTTTTTGTTTATAGCGTGAAAAATAAAGCGCACAGGTGATCAAATACCACCAAAAGAAAGCTCTAGTTGTGTGAAAAAAAGGACGTAAATTTTGTTTGGGTGCAGCATTGCATGACCGCGCAATTATCAGTTGAATTAGTGAAGCGCTGAGTAGCAAAAAGAGGCCTGGTCATTAACCTCCCTGGCGGTATGATTAGTTCAGATTTTTGGTGCTGAAAGCGGTACCATTTTTTTGCATGGAAATATGTATTTTTTTTATTGTAGGCTGTAATTTTTAGGAAAAACTCACTGAAATCTGTCCGAACAAGAGTCTAGTAAACATCCCGGGTATGATAAAATTTGAAACACAAAATCATAAATTATAATTTAATAAATAATCATAAAAATAATATAAAAATAAAAAATTTAATTCAATAATATAATCAAACCAAAAACACTGAAATGTGAAATAGAGCGCCAAGTTCGCACATTGCTGAGCTCAGTCGCAAAATCGTTTTCAGTTTCTGATGACGAATTTCCCCCACGAATCATTATCACTCAATTCTGCAAGTGGTTCTGATTTACTATCGCTGTTCTCTAGCTGATCTAAACCGCTTTTGACCTAAAGGGACACTTTTTGGACGCCATGGACATTTCTCAGTTTCCAGGCAGAAAGAACAGACAAAATGCAGGCAGGGCACAGGACAACGCACTAGGGACAATATGTATGTGAAATAGGTTGAAACAGCAATGTTTTACTATGTAAAATGTAAAAAAAAAAAAATGACATTTTTTTAAAATTTTTAAATTTCCCGCCGCCGGCGGCGCCCGTACGTCCCGACGTCACAGGGACAGGACACAGAAGCCGGATGCCGGCATCGGCCGGAGGAGATGGCCGGGGACGCTGCAGGGGACACATCGTGGGAGCGCAGGGTAAGGTAAGTGAAGAACACATGCCGGAGCAGCGCCGCATGGTATTCCCGAGTGTAGCTCGGGGTTACCGCTTTTGGTACTGAAATGTTACCCCGAGCTACACTCGGGAATACCGCCAAGGAGGTTAAGGGGGGTAAATCCTCAGGAGGGCAAGTGGTTAAGGACTAGAGATCAAACTGAATAAATATAACAACAGTCCTCCCTTTAAATGTAAAGGGTGACAATACCACATAACGTGCCTTGCGACAAAAAGGGGAGGGAGCTCGTTGCACTGACACGGACCAGCTGGCAATCTCCCGCCGATGGAGCTCCTATATATATAGTATATATAATGAGCCCCACTTTCTAGAACTTTCCACTAGTCATGTGACCTTCTGGAATTTTCTCCCAGGTCACGTGCTACTTGTTTTCCCGCCCAAACTCTCTTTAAAATTTAAAGGCACAGTAACCTTATATATATGTATATACATATCTCTTTTTTTTTTTTAACCCCTTGACGCCGACGGCACACAAATATGCGGACTCACAGAACTGGGCTTTTTTCCGTGGGGCCGCACATTTGTGTACCTGTCTTTGTGCTGGGAATGCGCCGCTCGGTGCACTCCCAGCACAGAGACCGCAGTGTCACTGAGAGCCCCGGGTCCCGTTCTAATGATCGGGACCCAGGACTCCCGATTCTGGGTCACGTGATCGCTGTGATAGCCTCTGATTGGCTATCACAGTGATCAGTCCCTGTGCAGCCCGGCCCCCTTGTTTTTTCTCTCTCTATGAATGGAGAAGAGAGATACATTGTATCTCTCTAACTCCTGACATAGAGAGATAAAAAAATGTTTGTTAAAAAAAAAAAGAAAAAAAAGATAAATATTAAAAAATAAAGAAAAATACCTAGATCAAGGTTTGATCTAGTTCAGTACCAGGGTTAGTGTTTGGGTCAGGGTCAAAGGTCAGGATTTAAAAAGAAATTGGTATCAGTGTCAGTTAGCGTTAATGTCAGTGTGTTTTAGGTAAAAAAAAAAAAAAAAAAAAAAAAAAAAAGACAAAAACAAAATGCGCACTATTGTTTCTGGGCTGTACTACGGGTACAAACAACAAATAACATACACATATATGGTATCGCTGCGACTGGCAAGAGCTGGAGAATGTATTTTGGGTTGTTCTATGGAGGTAGGTTATGGTCATAACAAGAAACACACTGCTAAATAAAAGAAAAACAATTTTTTTTATTTTACTATTTTGGGCCAGTTTTCCTTTGATAATAAAAAAAAAATTAGGAGCTATTCATTACCATTTACCACCAAATGAAAGCCCAATTTGTCCAGAAAAAAAACAAGGTATAATCCACCTGGATGTACAAAGTAGTTGTGATGATATGTACGGTTTTACTAACACATGTCAACGTTGCAGAATTGTGCTTAGGCATTTATATTTGTTTTACCCTTAGGCCTACCCATGTTATTGGGCCCAAATGATTTAGCCCTCTTAATGCAGTCCTGGAGATTTATCATCCAATAACACAAAAGCACGAATTGGATAGTCTTAAGGAAAGACTGGTAAGCTGAAAGGTAATCTTATTCGGGCAAATATTGGAGTCAGAACATATAAAAGGACATTGCCCCAACTTCCTATATAACTTTACATTTAAATATTGGTCCATTGGGCTTATTGTTATGTGCAGCAGCCCTTGCAACCTCTGAAAAACTATTTGTGGTCGATCTCTTTTCAGAGTGCAGTTGACAGGCAGCTGGGAGGCGATATGTTTTAACCTCAAAAAGGCTCAACTACCGTGTCACAAATGCATACATTGCAATGGTTCCAGGGCTATTGCAGGATGACCCCATTAACTTTAAGGGGTTGCATTCTATGGCAGTACTGCCCACTGAATGTAACAGGGTATTTTTTTATTTTGCCAAGGCCAGGGGAGGAAAACCTACAGCTCAACTGCCTGCTTTTACCATCCCTTGACTGCAAGCGTGAACAAACACTTTCTCCACTGATGAAATATTAAGAAGCATTAAAATGATTGCTGCGCATATAACTAAGCATCGTACATGCTATTTATATTTTTTCTGACCTGCATGTTCATAATAGAAAGGAACACATCGGAGGATGCATCTACGCTACCGAATGTCCAATAGTCCATTCACACTTAAAAACGATGATAGTGCATAGATCCCTTTAATTAAATCAGTGGTTCTCAACCTTCCTAATGCCGCGACCCTTTAATACAGTTCCTCATGTTGTGGTGACCCCCCCCAACCATAAAATTATTTTCGTTGCTACTTCATAACTGTAATTTTGCTACTATTATGAATCGTAATGTAAATATCTGATATGCAGGATGTATTTTCATGATTTTACATTTACCCAGTAATTATAATTCATGAAGTGTCGTTTTACCTCCAATACTTCTGCTTTCAACACAGTAGCTGCTTTTAACAGAGTAGCTGATTTCAACACAGCAGCTGCTTTCTTCACAGCAGCTGCTCTTTACACGTGTGACTGGTCCACACAGGGGCAGACTGACAACTCATGGGGCCCCCGGGCAATAGGGGATCATGGGGCCCCGGTGTCCTCACCCACACTCAAACCACACCCAAAAAAGCCTATGAAAAGGTACCAGGGGCATCTCATGGGGCCCCCTACTGACCCCGGGCCCTCGGGCAGTGCCCGAGTTTCCAAATGGTCAGTCCGCCCCTGGGTCCACATAAGTACATTATGGTGCCAACCCTGTCACATACACCTGTATTTGTATGGGCTGTTTGTGATGGGGTTGGCGCGATGATGTCATCACGCCGGGTACTCGTATGTGGGTGTATCTGCATGTGGGCTGACCTGCCTGGAGACGGATAAAGGAGCGGTGTCTCGATTCCTAAGACCATCGGAAATATGTGTTTTCCAATGGTCTTAGGTGACCCCTGTGAAAGGGTCATGCGACCCCCAAAGGGGTCGCGACCCACAGGTTGAGAACCGCTGACCTATGTTTTCTTCCACTAAAAATGTTTACATTACAGTGGATATAATAGAAAACCTTTTTATTTTCAGGAACGTGCAGGAAAAATTGCAGGAAATGGGAAGTTAAAGTTTTTAGACTGATGTCAATTGGGTGACTGCCACTAGCGATCCTGCCACTGACAATTTGATGAAATTACCAGCTGCAGGATCGCTAAGCGGCTGCTTGTTTGTCCCTATGAAATCAATCCCTCTGTATCTGAGACAAGGAGATGTCACTCCCATCGCTAGTGATAGAAGAGAATGACAGGCAGCCTGTGTACACACAGAAGTGGAAGAGCTGAGTGCGTCAGTGGGGGACCCAAGAAGAGGAAGTTTGGGGCCACTCTGTGTAATACCATTGCACACAGCAGGTAAGAATAACATTTTTTTTTTATTTTAGGAAGAAAAATCTAGCTTTACAACTGCTTTAAATTTGGTAAATCTAAATATCACCCAAACCGTACTAGCCGCTCCTCGCAAGACCTCCTGCTCTCTAGCTCCCTTGTCTCCTCCTCCCATGCTCGTCTCCAGGACTTTTCCAGAGCTTCCCCCATCCTCTGGAACTCTCTACCTCTATTTATCAGACTATCGCCTACTCTGCTCACTTTTAGGCGATCTCTGAAAACCTATCTCTTCAGGGAAGCCTATCCTGCCCTCAGGATAATAATCTTCTACTCTTCCAACCAGTCCATCCCCCACACCTTACTACCTTTTGTACCACTAGCCCCTCCCTCCTAGATTGTAAGCTCCAAGGAGCAGGGCCCTCCTTTGCCTCTTGTATTGTTGCTGTATTGTCTCCCGTTATATTGTAAACCGCTGAGCAAACTGTTGGCGCTATATACATCCTGTATAATAATAATAATAATAATAATAATAATGGTACCATACTGATATTGTACATACCTGGGCATATACAGTTACACCTTATTCCTTGATCAATGAAATCTGCAGCAACCGATTTAGTTAGACCAATCACAGCAGCCTTTGATGTGCTATATACACATCTATTTACCACTCCTAGAAAAAAAAAAAAAATCATAGTAAACATACTCAGACAAGCTGATCTACTAGAAAATGAAAATGAAGTTCCAAAAAAGTTACACTTGATTGCAGTAGGCATATTATGAACAAACATCGTGCCTTCAAGGATATGCTGTACATTTATCTTGTTTATTTTTCAGGTTATAGCACTAAATGGGTAAACTTGTTGATCAATATTATTTATTATTTATTTCAGGTACTTATACAGTGCCATCAATTTACGCAGCGCTTTACATATATATATTGTACATTCACATCAGTCCCTAACCCTCAAGGGGTGTACAATGTAAGGTCCCTAACTCACATTCATACATACACATACTAGGGCCAATTTAGACAGGAGCCAATTAACCTACCAGCATATCTTCGGATTGTGGGAGGAAATCGGAGTACCCGGAGGAAACCCACGCAGGCACAGGGAGAACATGCAAACTCCAGGCAGGTGGTGCCGTGGTTGGGATTCAAACTGATGACCTTAGTACTGCCAGGTGGAAGTGCTAACCATTTAGCCAATATAATCTTTATATGTCCGATTTCTATACAAAACACAGCTATAGGTTGGAATGCAGCAGTAAGTACAACATAGAAATAAAATAGATCTAAGCAGAATCAATAAAATCTCATACAGTATAAGCTTTAAAACATTAATGTGGTTTCAAAAGTTGTTTAAATTGTTTTTTAATCTGCAGCTTGTGTTAAACTGATTGTTTTTTTTAATTAAAATAATAAACATGTTATACTTACCTGCTCTGTGCAATGGTTTTGCTCAGAGCGGTCCCTTTCCTCCTAATCTGGGGTCCTACTAGTGCTCTTGGCGCCTTCTCCCTTCCAAATGCCCCAATAGCAAGCTGCGCGCTATGGGATCACTCATGCAGTGCGCTCCTGAGCCAGGCTGAGAGCATCCATAGACACTCACAGCGAGGCTAGACCACTTCCCTCGCTCCCTCCTCACAGGATTTGACAAACAGCAGAAGGATCCAATGGTTCCCGCTGCTGCCTCTATGACCTGTGAATGCATAAAGAGAGGAGAGTGGGGCTGCTGGCGGGGACAGTTTTTAGCCAGTTTGCCCCAAGAGGGAGGCTCAGGAAGGCCCTTAGCAGTATGCCAATATGAATATTTATTCTAATAAGCAGGCGGGTATTGAAGGAAGCTGTAAAGCCACACTAAAATTGTGGTTTCACTGTCCTGGTTCTGCAGTGTGGCAGAAGTGAATAATTACAAGAATGGATTAAGACCGGGATCCCACGAATGCGGTGCGTGACACTGCATTTAATTCACACAGAAATCGCACAGCATTCCTGTGCAAATTGCATCATATCTGCACCAAAAAGGTGCAGGACCCTTTTTTTAACACGCACCTGAATCGCATGAATGTTCTCACCTATGCAATGCGATTTCTGGCAATCGCACTGCGTTTTGCAACTTGTTTCGGGGTGTCAATTTAACATTGACACCCACACCAGATCACATGAACACCAAGTGATTGGTGGGACTTGAGGGAGTCTAATCCACATTTTCACAGCTCTTACTGTGAAGAAACCTTTCTGTATTTGGAAATTAAATTTCTTTTCCTCCAGACGTAAAGAGTGCCCCCTTGTCCTCTGTGATGATCTCACAGTGAATAGCTCTACACCGAGTTCACTATATGAACCACTGATGTATTTATACATGTTGATCATATGCCCCCTTAATCTCCTCTTCTCAAGAGAGAATAAATTCAGTTCCTCTAATCTTTCCTTATAGCTGAGCTCCTCCATGCCTCTTATTAGTTAGGTTGCCCTTCTCTGTACTTTCTCCAGTTCCCCAATGTTATTTTTGTGAATTGGTGCCCAAAATTGAACAGCATATTCCAGATAAAATAATATCTCTCTCTCTGGAGTCTATACCTCTTTTAATACAAGAGAGGATTTTGCTCGCTTTAGAAACCGCAGCTTGGCATTGTATGCCATTATTAAGCTTGTGATCTACCAGAACTCCCAGATCCTTCTCCACCATTGATTTCCCCAGTTGTACTCCCCCCTCGGCTTATAAATTTGAGACATGCTGTAAGGACATTATTTCACTGCACAGCTTGGTGTCATCTGCAAAGACTGAAATGGTATTTTTAATCCCAGACCCTATATCATTTATAAATATATTAAAAAGTAAGGGTCCCAACACTGAACCTTGGGGTACACCACTGACAACCGTAGACCATTCAGAGTATGAATCATTAACCACTACTCTCTGAATACAATCTTTTAGCCAATTTTCTGCCCATTTACATACAGATTTTTCCAAGCCTGTAGACTTTACCTTACACATTAGCCATGTGGGGGGAACTGTGTCAAACACTTTTGCAAAATCCAAGTATATCACATCCACCGCCACCCCTCTGTCCAAGGTTTTGCTCACCCCCTCATAAAAAGAAATCAGACAGCTTCTGTCTTTCATGAATCCATGCTGTCTGTTGCTTAAAATATTTTTTTCCAGCAAGAACTCATCTATGCGGTTTTTTATTAAACTCTCCAGTTCTAACTAAAGATCTATATAGGAGAATCAGGACCTCCCTCCTCCTGCTGGTGACTTCTGTAGTGATGCAATGAATGATTCTTATCATTTATCAGGTCTGTTGCAGTATGACCCTACTGCCACTTTAACCACTTTCATACTGGGCCCTTTCACCCCCTTCCTACCCAGGCTAATTTTTAGCTTTCCGCACTGTCGCATTTTGAATGACAATTGAGTGGTCATGCAACACTGTACCCATATGAATTTTTTATAATTTTTTTCCACACAAATGATTTTTATTTTTTGTTTACACAATATGATTGCTTATACCAGTGAATTTTCACTGGTATAAGCAACCATGTTTACTGAATGAAATTGATTCATTCAGTGTGTATTATTGTGATTAGCTGTCATTGGCCACAGCTAATCATATGGTACAGATGGGCTGCTATTGGCCCTGATCATACTATGTGATCACAGTTGCGCACGAGACATTCTGGGAGGACGTCATATGATGTCCACCTGGAATGACAAACGTCCTGCCCAGCTGCCATTTTACAATAGGCTGGGTGGAAAGTGGTTAAATTATAAACTAGCTCTAGTCTACCATACCGCAAAGGCTTCCTGCACATAGTACTGATGTTTGAGCATTACCATTTCTGGATGTAACTTCAGGTGTTTGTGTTGTGTGCATATGCGCATATAATACATTCCTAGGCCAAACCCATTAATACTTATGCTCATATGCGTACATTTGTGCATATTTACGTGTACTAATGCAAAATACTGACCAGGAATGCAGATTATTTTTTTACTCAACAATACACACTGCTTGTTTACTCGCATTCCTATTCCTGTCTTTGGGGCCAGAAATGTCCATTTCTGCCTCAAAACCAGCTTTTGGAGCATCAGGTATCAAGCCACAGATTCCTGAGCCACCATTGAAATACATGGTATTTTAAATGTTGTGTGTTTTGATGCTTTGAGTTACAAACCACTCAGGTGTGAATGGGGTCTTAGTTGTTAAACGTTTGCTGGTTTACTTGCTCACCAAAACAACTGAAGAAAGGAGATATAACTGCTAGTGGTACCTTTAATGCTGGAAGCCACAGAAGACATGTTGATGATGTTCCCAGACTTTTGAGCAATCATCTAAAAACATAACATAAAATCACTATCACTTTTTCTGCATCTATATGGTCTCATGTAGGAACTTACAATAACAGTTACACACTTATACTAACTATGCCTGTTCTGCTCCGGTAACCAAGGACAAATGCCCAATAAACAGAGGATAGGGATCTCATTTATTTCTTTAGATGCTAGTGTTCTGTCCTCCGCAGATTTCGGTTTATATTGGCAGCAGATTGGCACACATCCAGTACATACATGTGTTCCACAATTGCAGTATGTTTTGAACACACTTTTTCACACGTTCAGATATTACTCAATAGTTTCAGTACAGGATTGTGGGTATAATTTATTACCATTTCACTGTCAATTTCTGGCAAAAACCCAATATAAACAAAAAAATGCTTACAAGCTTGCACATGCCAACTAAGGTTTAGGAAAAATATTATGCTCTCTGGCTAGCATGAGCATTGTGGGATGTTTCACAGCATTAGATGCTGCATAAAGTCCACTGTTTCATTAAGACAAACCTTGTCTGGCAGACATGCAGTAACATAAGATCAGTATAGGCACACTGTACAGAAATACTAACAAGGAAGCAAAATCTATATTCAGCTGCCATCATGTGCATGCACATTGTATGATAACCTTAGAGCTGTGTTAAACCCTAAAGCAAAAATTATATTGCAGCTTACCAATTCTTAGATGTGATGGCTGTATTAGTTTTCTTTTTTAGGCTCTCTTTCATTTATTTTCACCTGGTGATCCTGCCAGTAAGTCTGTTGTTTTGCAAAAGAGTAACTCTTTTGCAAACACAGCAGTCAGAGTATTGAGATAAACAATTCACTACTGCTTGCAATGATCAGCTTTTATCTATTCATTTAAAATTTTTCCCAAAAGAAAAAAAAAACTGTTGTAACTGCTTGTGTAACTAATTTAAGCTCAACTCCAGTTCACACTGCAGTTAGTGTATCCAAATCTGCTAGTACAGGTAACACTCCCCTCCCCCCAGACTGACAATGATGCTGATCAAAGATGCCCCCCTTCATTCAGAGTGCGGGCACTATAATACAGGAGGTGTGTTAATGACCAGATCACCAGGGGAAAACAGAGGTAAAAAGCCAAAAAAAGGTTAAAAGATACAGATGGCAATTACCCTCTTTGGACAAACAAAAAAAGAACTCTTGATTAGTCTGTGCCGACAAGTGGGGACCAAAACACAGGGTTTAAAGTGGTTGTAAAAGCTGAAGTTTTTTTTTACCTTAATGCATTCTGTGCATTAGGGAGAAAAAGAAACTTCAATGCTCAATTCCCTCTCCCCAGCCCCCCTTATAATTACCTGAGCCCAATCTCGATCCAGGAGATATGCATGAGAGCAGTGGCTCTGTCATCTCCCTCTCTCCTCATTGACTCCCTTGTCTGTCAATCACATCCAGGGAGCAGAAGGGCAGGGTTTAGCCACCATAGCAAGCTGCTTGCTATGGTGGCACTTGGCAGAGGGGAGAAGCCAGAAGAGCCAGCGGGGGACCCGAGAAGAGGAGGATCGGGGCTGCTCTGTGCAAAACCCTTGTTTGTTTTTTAAAAAAAAAAGTAAGGTTTACAAACACTTTAAATATAAGCTTAGGCAGGGTACACATGATTACTTGTTAGTAATGGAATTAAAAAAGTAGCATGATCATGCAATTTAATAAATGTACGATTATACATGACTGTGAACGATTTTTGCAAACCATTTTTTCAGAAAAAATGCAAAAAGTCAAGGGTTGCGCATTCTTTTTCCTGCTGTATGAAATAATATGAAATAACACTTATAAAATGTATGAATAAAACAATGACAACTTGCTTTTGGCAGGAATGTTTTGATCATGAGATACATGCTCCGCACATTAAGATTCATCGTAAAGTCCCAGTGTGCTTCTTCACAATCTAGAATGGATCCATGGTGGACAAAGCTGCACAACAGATCACAAAGACAATCTAAGGCAATACTTTAATTGTTTTTCTTCAGACACAATGCAATCTAAATGCATAATTTATTTAGCTTTTCCCCACTCACTGTCATCCTGTAAAAAACATTAGCTAAAAATCTAATACCTAGCAGTGGCAAAAGTCTCCTTCCAACTGCTGAAACTTTAAGAGACATGCGGCTGAATGAACCCTGCCATTGCTTAGGCCGGGTGTCGGCAACCCGCGGCTCCAGAGCCGCATGCGGCTCTTTTTCATCTTTGCTGCGGCTCCGGAGCACACTGCCCACCAGGTGACAGGCAATAGGGTTTCAGTGGTCGGCAAGCCGCGGATCGCAAGCCACATGCGGCTCTTCTGTGTGCCGGGCGCCCGCTCCCCTCCCTCCTCTCGGGCGGCCGCCTCAAAAGTCAGGACTCTTTTAATCCGGCCCGCGGAGCGTGGAACATTAGCTGTCAGGATGTAGGCGGGGCAGCCAGGATGTAGGCGGGGCAGCGTGACGAACTCCTCTCACAGTCCGCCCTGAAGACCGGAACACAGCGCGGGAACACAGCGAGAGGAACGCGCGGAGCAAAGGTAAGTGAATTGAGACAACATGGGGAATTAATTATTATATGGAGGATTAATTACTATGGGGGATGAATTACTATATGGGGGATGAATTACTATATGGGGGATGAATTACTATATGGGGGATGAATTACTATGGAGGATGAATTACTATATGGAGGATGAATTACTATATGGGGGATGAATTACTATGGAGGATGAATTACTATATGGGGGATGAATTACTATATGGGGGATGAATTACTATATGGGGGATGAATTACTATATGGGGGATGTATTACTATATGGGGGATGAATTACTATATGGGGGATGAATTACTATTGGGGATGAATTACTATGGAGGATGAATTACTATAGGGGGGATGAATTACTATGGGGGATGTATTACTATATGGGGGATGAATTACTATGGGGGATGAAGTACTATATGGGGGATGAATTACTATAGGGGGTATGAATTACTATATGGGGGATGAATTACTATATGGGGGATGAATTACTATAGGGGGGATGAATTAATATGGAGGATGAATTACTATATGGGGGATGAATTACTATATGGGGGATGAATTACTATAGGGGGGATGAATTACTATATGGGGGATGAATTACTACATGGGGGATGAATTACTACATGGGGGATGAATTACTGTGGGGGATGAATTACTACGTGGGGGATGAATTACTACGTGGGGGATGAATTACTACGTGGGGGATGAATTACTACGTGGGGGATGAATTACTATATGGGGGATTAATTACTATATGGGGGATTAATTACTATGGGGGATGAATTACTATATGGGGGATGAATTACTATGGGGGATGAATTACTATGTGGGGGATGAATTACTATGTGGGGGATGAATTACTATATGGGGGATGAATTACTATAGGGGGGATGAATTACTATATGGGGGATGAATTACTATATGGGGGATGAATTACTATGGGGGATGAATTACTATATGGGGGATGAATTACTATATGGGGGATGAATTACTATAGGGGGGATGAATTACTATAGGGGGTATGAATTACTATATGGGGATGAATTACTATGGGGGATGAATTACTATATGGGGGATGAAGCCAACTGCACGATCCTGTATATAGCATTAAGGTAAGAAACAATATATGCAGTGTCGGATTTGTTTTAAATGTTGCAATGGTTTTGCGGCTCCCAGTCTTTTTTTTCCCTTCGGAAACGGGTCCAAGTGGCTCTTTATGTCTTAAAAGTTGCAGACCCCTGGCTTAGGCTATATGTACATGCAAAGATGCTGAATGGCTGCATTCAGCCCAGCAGCCAGTCAGTGGCTGTGCCCACACTCAGATCCCCTCTCCTCCCATGGTTCTTTGCATAGATTGCAACCGGAAGAACGACTATTGTGGCTCCTTGGTATTAGAGGGGGATTGTTAGCTAATTTAAAACGTATAACTAACTAAACTAAGAATGTTGTTCCATATTTTTTTTCTCTGCTTGATCTGCAAAATCAGTTACAAATGATTACAGTTTTCTTTCCTTTTCATTTTTTTTAAGCGTTTCTTAAAGCCAGAAAGTTGGAATGTAAATGAAAATAGCTCTCATGTCTGTGATTGTTTTTTTTTCTACACAATTAAACATTTGAATGAATATTTTCCAAGAGTGGTGATTCTATACTTTTTTGCCAGGGGTTGTATATTAAAGTATACGTACACACAATAAGTAGAAACTCATAATCATGTAATTTTAATAGACATTGTAAATCTTTTCAGATCTGCTGCTTTCATAAAAATAATACCTGTCATGAAGGTCTTTTTCAAGCACTTTCTGTTATAAGGTGACAGCATATTTCTCTCTCTTAACTGTTCTGCATTTTCACTCTGCCACAAGCACTATGCATACACACAATACACAACCATGGCCTGCTGTTGTCATTGTCAGGAAGGTGGACGGGCAGCGAGATGACCTCACCATCTCGTCCAATCAGAGGAAGCTTGGTTTTCATTCACAAAAATACTAGACTTTTCCTGAATGGCAGAGTAACACTAAGCCCAACTCTATTTATCCAGCAGAAGACAAGATGTCGCCCATTCTGCTGCCACTTACTGTATGTGGCCACTGCTACTTCAGTCCTTTACAACACTCCCAGCAGCCACATTGTTCTGTAACATAAATAGTTAGTTTGGGCCCAGCTTGACCCAAACAAACTACTTAAAGTGATATTTAATATGGAATTCTACTTTAAAGAGTAGCCTGTTTTTGCTTGCATTTTTTCCTTTGATTTTTACCTAATCAAGACTCTTCTCTACATTGCTGCTGGAGCTTTGCATCTTTGATGGTAGCTACCTGGTGCAGTTGTCCTTAGTCTGGCTTTTTGAGTACCATTGCCAAACCCCACTGGACTGGATGTTGTGTGGATAGACTGGAAGTGACCTTAGAGCCCTGGGCTCTGCATAGGGTGCTTTTGAGACTCTAACCTGTTATAAGTTAACTTTCAAGGTCCAGGTCCATTTATACAGCCTCAGAGCTTGCTGGTTGGGTTGAGTCCTGGGAACTATCTCTTTTACATAGGCTACTGGGCACTTTTATTCCCTGTTCCTGACGATTTTGCTGCAGACAAGAGTTAACACTTTGGGACAAAGTGCTAACATCAGCCACTGGGTATAGTGTCACCCGCGCACTCTTTTTTGCCATAGAGCAGCTTGCATCACAGAGAATTTTGAACTTCGATCTATTCTGTCTGCCCACCTACAGAGATTTTGGTCACTTCTGGCTATCTCCTACCAGCTGTCCTTCAACAACTGAGGCCTTGCTTGTTACCTTAAGCGTTTATGTTGCCTCACTGCCATATGGTTGCAATATGTCTAGTTTTACATCCAGTGGTTGGGAGGGAGTGGGTCAGCTGGTTGGAGGTCAATCCCATTGTAACAGGTGCCTCGAGGTTGCTTTCTGCTAATGGGTCTGGGGCTCCTTGCAGCATGCCTACGGATGTTGCAGACATATGCAGCCTGGAATCATGTTACACTCTGCTCTGAGTGCTCTTTAGCTCAGCCAGGTGTGGCTGGGTCCTCTGCCTTTTCAGCTGAGGTCAGTACCACAGTAACAAGAGACTTTATGGCCCAAATCACCGACGTATTTGCTGTATTAGTCTTCAAAGAATTTCTCTTCAAACCTGTTTTTTCAATTATTTCTCTATAGAGACTGGAAGCATCCTGATAAGTTTTTTGCTCTCCCTAAGTGCTTATCGGCCTTGAATCTGTTTGGTGAGGAGTTTGTACAAAAGTGGGCCCTTCCCGCTGTGGATTCATCTATTTCCTACCTTAATAAGATGCTTAGTATACTAAAAGGAGGTTGCACCTGTTTTCAAAAACCAAACAGATAAACCCTTGTTCACTTTGGCAGGTTCTGCCCTTTACTCTATTGCTGGCTTCAGTAGGTTTGGTATCACCTGGTGCGGTGTCATCCCCTGCCTTACTACAGATGCCCCAATACCCCTCTTAGCCCAAATCCCCCTCACAGCACATATCCTCCCAAACTTTCCTCCTACTGTAGCACATATCCCCCATCTTAGCACATTATTCATTACTCAGAATCCTACATACCAGGGGCAAACTGACCATTTGGAAACTCGGGCACGGGGTCAGTAGGGTGCCTCATGAGATGCCCCTGGTACCTTTTCCATAGGCTTTTTTGAGTTTTGGCCCCATGATCCCCTATTGCCCAGGGTCCCATGAGTTGTCAGTCCGCCCCTGCTACATACTAACACATATCCCCTCCAATCCCATCTCCTAGCACATATTTTTCCCCAATCCCCACTCCTAGAACATATTCCCCTGCAATCCCCACTCCAAGCACATATCCCCCCCCATCCCCGCTCCTAGCGCATATCCCCCCCCCAATCCCTGCTACCAGCACATATTCCCCCTTCCAATCTCTGCTCCTGACACAGGATTGCTAGATTGATCCTATGTCATCTGCTGTATAGAGGAGCATTCCACTGACAGGAGGGGGAGGGCACAGCCCAAACCTCCTCCTGGCTCTCTACCGCTGCCGCCTGCTGTCTGGACTTTACTGCACCAGGCAGCCCTCTCTTGTCCTGGCCCTGAGTGCAGGAATGAGGGAAGGAGGCTGAGCTCAGTGGACCAGGTACAGTGTAAATGTAGCCAGCCATGGTGTCCCCTGGGTGTGGTCCAGACCCCCCACACCCCCATAGTGACACCACTGTATCCTATTCTGGCTATGACTTTACTAGGTCTTGTCTGAATCATAAAATTGCCTTAAAAGAAATCTAACCACTGCTGCAGTTGATCACCTGCTTATTGAATAAGTGGAACAGATGGCTGTAGCGTTACCCTCAATTGTGACAGTTTGTTGGAAGATTCTCATCTCATTTTTGACGTGTCCCACATAGGACTGAGAAGTCTTTTTGTTTCTCCTCTACCTTATTTCCACACCGAGACCCCCTCAAGTTTGGCTGCAAGCCAACCTACAAGGTTTGGCACAAAGTCTGCCAAATCTTCAAAGAAGCCTTCCTCAACAACTATTACCTTTGCGGATGCTCAGACAGCTGGAATTTGCGGGAAGCCAGGTGCAGGTGTTGTATTTTTGGGCTACAAACTGGAGTGTTCCTTCCTGTTCCCCTCCTTGTCTCCCCCACCTCCAACCTTCTTGAGTCAATGTACAGATTGGAAGATCCCCATTGATCCCTCTTGTGTGTTCAAGATCAAGGTGTCATTGCCCCAGTTCCTTTGGCAGAACAGTTTCAAGGGTTTTACTCCAACCTGTTCACTGTTCCCAAACCTAGAAGGGACAATGGCCTTATCTTGGATCTAAAAGCTCAGAATATCTTCATTTGAGTCTAAAACTTCTGCATGGAATCAACCAAATTTGTCATTACCTCCCTTCACCAGGGAGACTTTCTGGCTTCTGTGGATATCAAGGAAGCTTCTTCATGTCCCCATCTTTCCAACATATCAACCATTTTTAGGCTTGGTTTTGGGGTCTCTATACGACAACTTTGAAACCCTGCCCTTCAGCCCTTCATCTGCATGTCATCTGAGCACAAGGTTGTACCAAGCCTGGTGGTTGAGAAATCCAGCTCTGGAGTCAGAGAAGTTCTTATTTCCAAATCTTTTGAAAAAAAACTCACAATGGATGCCGCGCTGTAGGGCTGGAGAGATTTCCTGGGTATGCCGCTGCAGGGGACTTGGGCATTGCAGAAGTTTCATGTCCAGATCAACATCCTGGAATTTTGGATGGTTTGTTGTTTCTGGAGCATTGAATTACCCTAATGGAGGATTAGCCAATGCAGATTCAGTCAGATGAAGCCACAGCAGTGGAGTACATAAATCATCAGAAAGAAAATATACCACAGCCAAAAAGGTAGATCGGATTCTGTCCAGGGCAGAACTTTACCTTTAAACCTTGCTATCCAGGGGATGTTCAATATGGATCCTGGCCTTCAGATTCATCAAGAAACTGGAGGTTTTTTTCCCCAGGTACATGAATCCTCTAGTGGAAGCAGCGTATGCTCTGGTCTATTTCCTTCCCTGCTTCCTCATTTGCTTTGCAGGAAAGGGATGGAGGGCATTCGGTTGATCCTCATTACTCTGTACGTAGCCAGGCAGATGTGGTACACTGACCAGGCAAGACCGTTGGCAGACACTCCATGGGCTCTCTCAGGTCCTCAGGATCTTCTGCCCCAAGGACCAGTTTGCTATCCTGTTACATAGTCACTGGTTTTAACATGGCTGTTGAAGCCCAGGTTCTGGTGGACAGGGACATCTCTGAGCCTGTGATTGCAAGGTATGTCGTTGAAAGGCATATATCTCTTGGTGTGAGTCTCTGGGCATTCACTAAAAGGAGTTTCTCTGTGGGACAGATCCTCTCCTTTCTGCAGCTAATGTTGGCTACACACTGTCTTTTTTTTTTTTTTTGTTCAACCCAGCGGGTTGAAAAAAAAAAAAAAAAAAAAATCCCAACTGAAGAGCTTGAGAGGACTTCGGTATATTAACTAACTAACCAATGTTAGTACAGCAATCTCCCCACTGACCTATTTTGTGCTGACAGGGGGACTTCCAACCTGGTGAACAGGTTGGCTGCCAGCACTGATCAGATCTGATTGGATGCTGGTTTGGACAGGTGGGCATACACAGGGGCTAAATGTTGGCCAGTTTCTATTGCCCTGCCCAATGCCAACCGATATTTGACCCATGTGTACAGGGCTTAAGTCTGGAACATTTTTTGGCTCGCATCACTATAAAGGATCAGGTATTTGCCCTTTTTTCTGTTACAGACACCATTGGCTTTTCACTCTTTACGCCTGTTGCACAGGCAATCTCCCATGTAGCTTCCACCGTCCTTTCACCTATGATTCCATGGGCTCGGAATACGGCTCTCTCTGGCTTTAGTAATCACTGTTTGACACCTTGCAAAGATCAGTAGAGAGAGGGATGTCTCTAATGGGTTAAAACAGCGGCCTTATCCAACTGGGAACAGTTTCTAGTTTGATGGGAACGAGGTGGTGTTCCTTCTTGTCTAAAGTAGGTTCAGCCTTTCACATCAAGCAGGACATGGTTTCTTCTTCCCTCGGCTGGTTTAGGTTCACCCCCTTGCCTGTCATGGCCCAATCGGTATTAAGCAGCGGTTTACCAAATCTTTAAGACGTCACCTGGTCTTCTATTCATATGTTCTACCTGGTGGATGTTTCAGCCTCATCTGATGTTAGCTTTGGATTTAAGGTCCATCAGGTGGCTTTTTCAGCTGCAAGCAGTCCCCAGTTTTTCTGTTTTTTCCTTGGGCCTGTTAATAATTGTTTGCGGTGTTGCTCACTCCTCAGATGGACTGTTTTTAAATGTCCTTAAGGTCAAAGAATTCCTGTATCCCTCAGTGAAAGAAAAATGAAATTGTATGTTTGTACTTTGCATAAAATCCATTTGTGGATGACCCTTGAGGTTCCACACCACCACCTGTGTTTATGATAATACTCTCGCTTATACACATTGAGAGACAAAGAAAAAATATCAGACTTTACTATGAAAAAACAAAAAAATCTGTGTAAAAGTAACTTCAGCAGTAAGGCAGTGGGAAAAATACAGCTGTTTTCGTATAATACATGTTTAGAAGGGTGGCATAGAAAGCTTTTGGCCACAGACAAGACAGTAGTGACGATACTGACACCAGACATAAGACAATTAAGGCTCGTTGTTAAGTGAAGACTGTTACTTACCCAGCTACATTAAAAAGAACATCAATTCTATCAATTCCATGAGATAATTTTTCAATTTGGTCCTTTTTAGTTACATCCAGCACTCGTGTTTCTATGCCTAAAGAAACATCAAAGTAATCATATACCGTCATTCCATATGTCATGTTTCCCAATTTTCTTCTCACCATTGACTCAACCCATCTGAGGCTAGATAGGACCTGAGCTGTAAACCTTGCTTAGTACCAATGAGTAGGTCCTCTCACATTGATACTGTGCTTCCAGGGCAGTGCCATAAGGCTCTTCAAGCACACAAGGGTTTTTACTGCTTCCTATGCTATTCAAAACTAAACAAAAAGTTTTGGTTATATATACTTTGATTAACTTTATCCATCTGTGCATTTACTTTAATTAGAAAAACTATGAAGTGAAGAACTGCACACATGTAAAGGCACCCTAAAATGCATTTCAACATTATAATAACATTGTTACAAAATTTTGTCATTTTCAGTTATAAAAATTGTATGGACCCGTCCACACCATCCCATTGCGCAATGCACATTTTATGATTTGACGCATTGCAGTACCATTGATTCTGAATGGCATCCAACGCACCTTGCCAATGGATGTGTGTTGCAGCACAGCTCAATGCGTGGCAATGCACAAGCGCGTGTTGTGGCGCACTGCAACAAATGCTGAAAATTTTGATTCATTGACCAGCTCATTCAACTGAATGGGCTGCCTCAATGCAACACACCTGCATTTAACATACCCTGGCAGACCAGGCAGGTGTGAATGGGTTCAAAAACCATGAACAGAAAGTAACCTTTGTATGAGTCCAGCTCCTTCAGTTTCTCTCCATTGACATCAGTTGCAATCACCTTTGCTCCTTCTTTAGCAAATGCCTTAAAACAGACAAAAAAATAAATACATTAATTCATGCAGCTATCACATTTTTGCTTCATATTTTCTAAACTTTAAATTTCAAGCCATAAGGATAAAGTAACCCTAATTTTCTATGCATTGTGTTTCTTTTCACCATTAATCATACTCGTAAATTAGTCTCAAAATGAGCAATAAATATGGCCTAATGTTTAGCATTAGAGTTAAGAAAAAACTTCTCTCGCTCTGGCAAACAATACATGAAGTAGTCAGGAAAAAAAAAAAAAAAAGGAGTGTGTTGAGCCGGCTTTGGCCTTGATAACAGATGCTATGCAGCCTGTCCAGTGCTGAAGAATGGATGTTACCTTCTATGGTGCTAGGTACATATTCTGCACCATTCCTGGGTGTAGAATATACTAATTCTATTTTCTAATTTCTAGAATTCTAATTTAGTCAGCAGGAACACAAGTCTGGTGCATTTCACACTATGGCTTGTCTATCGACCATACAGCACTGACATATGTATTAAAGCCTACACATTTGTGCTCCCTGTACTCAGGAAAAATTGCAGAAAAAAATTAAACGTTACATGTAAAAACGGACTAAAACTGCATTTTTCAATATCTTGACCTTTTTTCAGCTCACAATAAAAAAAAAAATAGGACTGGTAATTTATTCAAACTCTGTACTTATTAAAAGCCTTATATGTCTCTACAACAATGTAAAAATTATATAGTAAGCAAAATAGTGACAGATATTGTGAGGTTAATCGATGCATGATGAAGCTACTAAATTATGTCTTTTTAAAATGCCTGCAAATGCTGATGAAATACTGATGATCCTGCCTGAAATGCAGCCAGATCCTAACTTCCTGCAGTGGGATGACAACACTGCCACTGCTACACTTAAATCCCAAGCCACGGTAGCCATGGTATTGATTTTCCTCTGCTGGACAGCATATCCCTCTCCTCTCCATAATGTCTCTTTGTTTACACTCTCAGCACTCCTCCCCTCCTGTAGCAGCTGCTTGATATTTCTTCCCCTCCTGCTATTTCAGTTCAACAGTGGCAGTGTTGTCAGTCTATTACAGCACGTTTGGCTCTGACTGCGCTTCTGGCAAGAGTATAAGGTAGTTTTTTTTATATTTGCAGCATTTTAAAAGAGAGATATATCAAAATCAAAATATCAAAATTTGTGTGTATTGAAGAGCTGTGCTGAATGTTTTTTTTTTTTTTTAATTTTGAACACGGGTACAGTACACTTTAAATAAATATATGTATGTAAGAACAGATACAGTGGGGCAAAAAAGTATTTAGTCAGCCACCAATTGTGCAAGTTCATCCCACTTAAAAAGATGAGAGAGGCCTGTAATTGGCATCATAGGTAGACCTCAACTATGAGAGACAAAATGAGAAAAAAAATCCAGACAATCACATTGGCTGATTTGGAAAGAATTTATTTGCAAATTATGGTGGAAAATAAGTATTTGGTCAATATCAAAAGTTCATCTCAATACTTTGTTATATATCCTTTGTTGGCAATGACAGAGGTCAAACGTTTCCTGTAAGTCTTCACAAGGTTGGCACAGACTGTTGCTGGTATGTTGGCCCATTCCTCCATGCAGATCTCCTCTAAAACAGTGATGTTTTGGGGCTGTCGCTGGGCAACACGGACTTTCAACTCCCTCCAAAGGTTTTCTATGGGGTTGAGATCTGGAGACTGGCTAGGCCACTCCAGGACCTTGAAATGCTTCTGACGAAGCCACTCCTTCGTTGCCCGGGCGGTATGTTTGGGATCATTGTCATGTTGGAAGACCCAGCCACGTTTCATCTTCAATGCCCTTGCTGATGGAAGGAGGTTTGCACTCAAAATCTCATGATACATGGCCATATTCATTCTGTCCTGTACATGGATCAGTCGTCCTGGTCCCTTTGCGGAGAAACAGCCCCAAAGCATGATGGTGCCACCCCCATGCTTCACAGTAGGTATGGTGTTCTTTGGATGCAACTCAGCATTCTCTCTCCTCCAAACACGACAAGTTGTGTTTCTACCAAACAGTTCTATTTTGGTTTCATCTGACCATATGAAATTCTCCCAATCCTCTTCTGGATCATCCAAATGCTCTCTAGCAAACTTCAGACGGGCCCGGACATGTACTGGCTTAAGCAGGGGGACACGTCTGGCACTGCAGGATCTGAGTCCCTGATGGCATAGTGTGTTACTGCTGGTAGCCTTTGTTACGTTGGTCCCAGCTCTCTGCAGGTCATTTACTAGGTCCCCCCATGTGGTCCTGGGATTTTTGCTCACCGTTCTTGTGATCATTTTGACCCCACGGGGTGAGATCTTGCGTGGAGCCCCAGATCGAGGGAGATTATCAGTGGTGTTGTATGTCTTCCATTTTCTAATTATTGCTCCCACAGTTGATTTGTTCACACCAAGCTGCTTGCCTATTGCAGATTCAGTCTTCCCAGCCTGGTACAGGTCTACAATTTTGTTTCTGGTGTCCTTCAACAGCTCTTTGGTCTTCACCATAGTGGAGTTTGGAGTGTGACTGTTTGAGGTTGTGGACAGGTGTCTTTTATACTGATAACAAGTTCAAACAGGTGCCATTGATACAGGTAATGAGTGCAGGACAGAGGAGCCTCTTAAAGAAGAAGGTACAGGTCTGTGAGAGCCAGAAATCTTGCTTGTTTGTAGGTGACTAAATCCCACCATAATTTGCAAATAAATTCTTTCCAAGTCAGCCAATGTGATTGTCTGGATTTTGTTTCTCATTTTGTCTCTCATAGTTGAGGTCTACCTATGATGCCATTTACAGGCCTCTCTCATCTTTTTAAGTGGGAGAACTTGCACAATTGGTGGCTGACTAAATACTTTTTTGCCCCACTGTAATCCAATGTAGAGCAAAGCGAGGAAAACACATTATAATATTCAGACTTACAATGGCAGCAGCCTTGCCAATACCCTGTGCTGCTGCTGACAACACAATGACTTTCCCATCTAGACGCCCCATTATGCCTAAAAGAAAGTAGAAAAGTTAGCCACCTTGAATCTACACATCAGAACTTAGAAAGATGTAACATAGTTATTCACACAAGAAAAAAAAAACACAAGTTCATTGCTTTCAGCCAAGAAAAAAAATCACTAAATACATTGAAAACGTACAAATATAGCACTCTAAACTCACAATTGCTCCAGAAGATGGCAAAGAAACATATTAAGCATTAAATGTATCTAAACTGATACAGCAGGGGAAACAATTTCTGAGGCATGGGTCAGCAACCCGTCAATCACAGGAAGATGACATGTAGAATGCATGCCTGCCGTGCCAACCCTCAGTCTGAAGTGCTTCTTCTCCATAAACAGAGTGCAGCAGAAAAGTGACATGCGTTTGTCCCAGCTGCCCCTCCTTTCTCATCCATCTCAGGTGCTTGTATGTGACATCACATGGGATGGATGAGAGAGGGGGGGTCAATGTAGAGCAACATGCCAGAACAGATATTTCAATGTCTTGCTGCCACATCCCTGTGACAAACTGCATATAGGGGGAAAGCGCAGTCATCCCTACAAACTGCTGACCCTCTTGCGCTGCTCTACAAACTGTTGACCCCCCATACTCTGTCCTATAAACTGCTAACCCCTGTACACTGCTCTGCAAACCACCTACCCCCTGTACACTGCTCTGTACCCTACCCTGCAAACCCCTGTACTTTGCCATACAAATTGCTGACCCCTGTACACTGCTCTACAAACTACTGACCCCTGTACTCTGCCCTACAAAGTGCTTACCTATGAACTCTCCCATACACACTACTGATCCCTGTACACTGGCTTATGTACTACTGACACTGACCAGAGCTCAACCCATCTAACCAAGCTAGAGCTCAAGCTAGCCATTCAGGACAAAAATCAGACCAGACAGCCAGGCCTGAAACTAGTCAAGCTAATTAGCCTGCAGTACCAGTTCTTCTGCCTTCATGATGGTCCCCTGCATCTGTCTCATGGGGGGTGAACAATTACTCTCCAGACAGGAAAAAATTGTGAAATTAACTTCTTAGAAAGAGCGCAAAACTAACATATCAATAACTCAGTAGTAAATCATATATAATAATAACCCATCATAACAATCGTAACAATATACATCAAATACAAGATAAAGTGTTATCACAAAACATATAGTTGAAACTTGTGCATGAATGAAAAAACAGAGTTAGTCTTAACGGTAACTTATTTTCTAGGAGTCTTTCAGGACCACCTGTGAGACATTGAGCTCCTCCTTCCTGGACAGGAAATACATTGGCCCACACTCTTAAGAGGTGGTCCTCCAGATCTCCTCTTTAGCATTCGCAAGAACCACGGGAAGATGCTGGAAGACAAAACACAAACACATAATAACGCAACTCAACAATTGGAGAAAAAAAAAAGGATGGTAAATCCAGCTGTCCTGGAAGACTTCTAGAAAATGAGTTACTAGTAAGCCTAACTCTGGTTTTCTCCTTTCGTCTTCCAGGACAGCCTGTGAGACGATGGGCAAGAAACTTACCCCCTAGGGCAGGACCACTGCCTGGAGGACTTTTTGTCCAAACGCCTACTCTTTACTTGATAGCAGGTCAAAGCAATAATGCTTCACAAACTTGGAATAGCTGGATAAGTAGCTGCCTTGCAACTATCCTCTGGCGTGGCACTGGCTCACTCCGCCCAAAATGCTGACAAGGCTCTGGTCGAATGTGCATTAACAAAGGGCGGTGGAATCTTAGCTAAACTATATGCCTCTCAGGGTTCCCCTGCTGACAGCTGAAGTGTAAATAAGTCCTGGCAATTGGAACTGTCAAAAAAAAAAGAAAAAAGAAGAAGAAGCCTGACAATGTTTCGCAACAACATTGCTCAGACTAGGAGGGATAAAAAGAAACATTGTTTCATATTGTATCTTTCTGTTTATTCATCTACAGATCAAAGGGATGAACTTTGATCTGCAGATAAAGTCAGTCAAAAGCAACCTGTCAAGTAAAAAAAAGTTTTTTGTTTTTTTTTTAAATGTACCTCTGTTTAACCCCTTATTAACCATTAATTTACTCGAATCAGCCCTAATTAACTCCTCCTTCTCTATTTAAATATTGATTTTCCTGCTAATTGTTTTTGTTAATTTCTATTTTATAAACTATTAATCATTTATTTTCTTTGTTCATTAATATTTTTTACACCTTTAACATACATTTACATGTTTCACTTTGAAAAAAATGTTAAAAAATTAAATTAATTTCATTTGTAAATAACTTTTTAATGCTTTGTACCACAATCTTAAGTTTAGTGTCATTTTAAACAGGTCAAATCACAGAATAAAATTCACACTTTTTATGTGCATTAACACTATATATTTTTAAACAAACACTGCTCAAAAAAAGAAAAAAAAAAGTGTGTTTATTTAAAGTTTTGTTACATTTAAATTGTTTAACCGACTCCCGTCCGCCATATAGTCCAATGACGGAAGCAAGGCGGTTCTCTCGTTCGTTCTAGGAGGACGTCACATGACGTCCTCCCATTCTCACCGCGCATGCGCGGCTCCGGGAGCGCACAGCGCGGCGACTGACGGTGCGCTGTGTCCCTCGGACACAGCGGATCAACGATCCATGGAAAGAGCAGAAAATGGCGGCTCGGTCAGGTGATCAGCTGTGTCCGATCACAGCTGATCGCATGTGAACAGGGAAATGCCGGTTATCGGCATTTCTCTCCTCACGAGCTGTCACGCTGGCAGAACGTGAGGAGAGGAGAGCCAGTAATCGACATTCCTCAGAGGGAACATGTGCACTGATGATCAGTGTAGCCCCAGCAGTGCCACCTGTCAGTGTCCATCAGTGCCAGCTCTCAGTGCTCATCCATGCCACCTGCCAGTGCCTACCAGTGCACATCAATGCCACATATCAGTGCCCATCTGAGCTGCCTTTCATTGTCACCCATCAGTGCCACCTATTAGTGCTGCCTATCAGTGCCACCTATCAGTGTGCATCAGTGCCGCCTATCAGTGCTGCCTAACAGTGCCAGTCAGTGCCGCCTATCAGTGCCGCCTTTCAGTGCCACCTACCAGTGCCCATCAGTGCCACCTATCAGTGTCCATCAGTGCAGCCTATCAGTGCCCATCAGTGCAGCCTCATTAGCGCACATCAGTGAAGGAGAAAAATCACTTATTTACAAAATTTTTAACAAAAACTAAGAAAAAATGTTTTTTTCCCAACATTTTCAGTGGTTTTTGGTTTAAGAAAAAAATAAAAAACCCAGAGGTGATTAAATACCACCGAAATAAAGCTCTGTCACAAAAAAAAAAAATTTCATATGGGTACAGTGTTGTATGACCACGCAATTGTCATTCAAAGTGTGACAACACTGAAAGCTGGAAATTGGCCTGGGCAGGAAGGGGGTATAAGTGCCCTGTAGACTAGTGGTTAAGGGTTGTGAAAAAAATATTGTTGCAGGACAATATTCACAAAAAGAAAACTTTGTCCTTAAAAAACAATACGCATCACATTGTTATCTTAAGTAACGACAAAGTTATCACCTAATAAACAGGTCCATAACAGAAATGTAAAAATTGCTCTGGTCCATAAGGGATGAACAGATGTGAGAGCTGAAGTGGTTAAGGAGCGGGGCCACTGTGTCCTTAACAACTGATCACTCATTCAGCTGTCAGCGAGTTTCCCCAGCTGAAGTGTAAACAAAACCATTGCAGGCAGGTATCGGTAATTGGTATTGATACTCATACTCACTGTAAGAAAATGGTATCAGTGCATCCCTAGTTATAAAGTGACTTTTGAAATATACTGATTGCACTTCATTCTGATGAATGTACCTCTGATGAAGTCATGTGGTGTGTGACGATACGCGTGGGGAGATGTCAGGTGACGTCAGCGCTCCTACATCGTTCCGACAGGCAGGGTCTTGCTCCCCATTGTTTGATTTTGATCGCTGTTTAATGCGTTTTTAACACTATTATCATGTAAGTTCATATGCTTTAATAAATATATGCCCTTTAAAGAAGCCGACTTCATTATGGTCTACTTTGTGGTTATCAAGCTTTATCCAGAGTTGACTGTACTGAACCAGGTGCCATTTGTGAAGGTTCAAAGGTGATCCATAAGGGGAAGAGTGCACAGAGGAGCAAGTTATGTGTTACCCCCACTAATAGGGGAGATGCTTTGTTTGACCTGTGTCCACATACAAGTCCATGCGAGAAGGTGACAGTCCATCTGGAAGTCTATGTGCATTGTGGTGATTCACATGTATTGAAGATTTACAGCACTGGGATTTTGGGTGCAATCACTAGCAGGAAGATTTTTCACTTAAATGCAATTCTTCAAAAAAAATCCATTTTCAAAATCCAATTTTTTTTTATGTTTTATCATCTTTTGGAACGATCAGTCATGTTTTTGTTTGTATATTTACATGTATTGATCTATGCTATCAGCGCGACACTTTCATTTGTTTTAATCTGTTTTTTATATTTACACACATAACACGTGTTTGCACCAGCTCATCTATTATTATTCTCATTATTTGGCAGCGCACGATTCTCTTTTGTCTTTATAGTTCAAGGGAATAGCCTTATGATGACATCGCCTAGGCGGTTGGACAGAAAGTGCTGCATACACAGATAAAAATAAGGTATTCAGACATAAAGGAAAAATATATTATTATCCATTTAGGAATACACTGTGGGTGGGCATGTAGATGAAAGCAACTTTTAAAAATGGGTGGAACTCTGCTTTAAGATTTTGCTGTGTTAATCTGATACTTAACCTCTTCACGCCGACGGAACGCAAATATGCGGCCTTTCAGCGGCTGGGCCTTGACGCCTAGCGGCCGCTTATTTGCATGCCATTTGTAAACAAACATGTGCTGAGAGCTCCCAGCTTGTGTCGGTGTCCCACAGAAAGGTCTCAATCTCTCCTTGTAATCGGGACCTTTCCGATCATGTGACAGCCAATCACGACAGTCACATGACCTTAAACCCCGCCTCCTGGGGGTCAGAAACCCCTTAAAGTGCCAGCGTGAAGGGGCTAAAGAATAACTAACGGCAAAAACCTTTTTTTGCTTTTAGTTAGTGGGGAAGCATTAGAACCCCTGTCAGTTTTTATTGCTGTCTGTGCCCCCATTAAGGAGATTCATCCTGTTTGCCATTATCATTAACAGTGAAAGAAAATTCCAAATTTTGGGTTGCCCCCGAAAAGTAAGGCTGGCCATACACTATACAATTTTCTGTCCAATTTCATTTAGATTTACCTTCAACTGTGTAGTGCAAGGGTCTGCCTAATTGGATACAATGGAAAGTGTTGTTTAGGTTTGACCTCACATTATATGGTTTTTGGTAAATCTAAAGAAAAAAAATCTCAAGAAAATTGTATAATGTATGGCCAGCCTTAGAGAGGGGAAAATCTCCCAATGGAGACCCTAGTTCTGGTGACCTGGTGGGTCCCCAACAAATTCCCTTGATTTGCAGGAATTTCTCTCACTTCCTGTTTGGCTCTGGGGCAGGAAGTGAAGGGAAATCTTCACAATGGGATACAGATGGTGAAAAAAAATCTAAGAGGAGTTATAACCCTCCCTTGCTCTATCCAAAATGAAAAACAATGCCTATAGTTCTACTTTAAGATGTTAGTCTAGGGAGTAATCGAAATAATAAACAGCAAACAAGAAACACTGACCAGCTATCACAATCAATTAGGATTCTGCATCAGGAGTCTCTTTTTCTTTCTATTTCTCCTAATGCCCACTGCTCTTCATTCCCTTTAACACCTATTGCAGGGAATGCATGTGCTGGTTGGGCTGTTGTTACCCATACAATACAGCATTTCCTGTGGCTACAGTTTAGGATTGTAAAGCAGCACTGCAATCCACACGCTGGTGTATAATAGTACTTTGAGAAATGACAGCACATACCTCCAGCAGCTTTCCACCGATATGGCTACGATCTTTGGACTGACAACAGTCAGGTGACGTAGAGGAAGTAAGAGTGCAGTGTGCTAGGAACAGGCAGGCTATGAGGGCTCATAGAGCGTGCTGCCACCCGCTGTTTAATATTGGGTATTGTACATTTCTATTTCAGCCATTGGCTTTCATATGTACTTTGATTGCAAGGTAAGTTAAAGCGAAGTTTCAGCTGAAAAAAAAAAGTCAGCAGCTACATAAACTGTAGTTGCTGACATTTAAAATACAGACACTTACCTGTCCCTCGGTCCAGCAGTGTCCTTCCCACCGCTGGTTTCACCGGCTGTCTTCTCTCTCTGGCTCCGGCATCTTCAGTGTAGGCACCCAGCTGGGACAGCTTGCGGCTTCACATCCAGGTGCTCACTGTGCATGCAGGAGTAGTGCTGTGCCTTGTGAATGGCCCCGTAGTCTTCTGGGACCTGTCACGTGGAGGGGGGGAGGACGACTTCCACTTCCGACTGTCTAGGCGATCGCAGCAGAAGTGGGAGTGGGTACCTGTCAAATTCAGGTACCCCTTCCCCAAAGGTGCCAATCCTTAATGGGGAGCGGGGAACAACTGCTTAAAGCAGAACTTTCCCTTTTGGGTGGAGCTCCGCTTTAAGCACGTTTTGTGTATGAGGTAGGGTGTCAGGCCCTGCCATTAGAAATCACGAAGTCTTGTACTGCATTCTTGACAGAGCCTCCTGTCAGGTATGGGGGGTATGGGAAAATGTGTTGCCGTGGATAGGCACCATGAAAGGACAGTGAATAAATTCACCAGAGGTAAAACTCTGTGGATCCACACTATAGTGGGACATGAAGGTAGAAAAGATCAACCAGCTAGTTGCCTGGCAAATGGTTTCAGGAAACACTCCAGCGAATGTTGCCCAGGGTACTGGGCACAATCCACTAAGCAGTATCTTACCGCATCCGAGTATGTGATATCAACTGTGGCATGCTGGGTCAATGATATCCCATGGGGGCGGGGTCACATACGTGATGTCACTGGGTGGCCATGCCCTTTACATATTTAAGAACTGTCAAGCCAGAGGAGCAGTCAGACAGGAGCCAGCGTCAATAGCGGAGCCTTTTTTTTTTTTTTTGGGTGGCGGCAGCTAACGTGATTGATGTTGGATCTACTTCGGGGGACAGTCTTTTATTTTCATTCTTTTAATAAAGGATTCATCAAAAATTGTCTCCTGTCTTTTTCACACTACAGTTTCTTTTTGTGAATTGTGAATGGGTAGCGGTACCATGTACCACATACTCATTCACATGGGGGGGGATCTGGGGGTCTTCTTGCTAAAGGGGATTTCCAGTTTCCGATAAGTCCCCCACCCACAGACCCCCACAACCACCGGCCAGAGTTGTGGGGAAGAGACCCATCAACATCGGACAAGGTGCTTTGGGGGGGGAGCCCACTCTGCCCCAAAGCACCCCCCATGTTGAGGACATGTGGCTTGATATGGTTCAAGAGGTGGGGAGGCGCTTGCTTGTCCCCCCCTTCCCTGACCTGCCAGGCTGCATGCTCGGATAAAGGTCTACAATGGATTTTGGGGGGCCCACACCATTTGTTTTTAATTTTGGCGTGGGGATTCCCCTCAAACCCATATCAGACCCAAAGGGCTTGGTATGGATGGAAGGGGGGAGCCCATGCTGTTTTTTTATTTAATTGCTGGCAGTTCTTTTTTTGTACATTCAGCTGTCAGTGGGGAATCCCGCTGACAGCTGATGACTCATAGTTTAAGGACTTGGCTGCCACCCATTCCTTAACAACCCATGACAGTACTGACAGATACCAGTACATACTGCATGCCTGGACCACTACTTAATTACCACATGCATTTAATGATTTCCTTTTGTGAATTAACTTTAAGGTCTTTTTATGTGGTATTTACCGAGTGTTTTTCCTATTTTCAATAAATACCGCATACTAGCAATAGTGAATTGACATTTTCAGTATCACATGTGATATGTGGTCATGGACTGACTTAACTCATGCGATAAGCTTTAGTGAATTATACCCAATATACTACTAGTGGATAGATTGGGAAAGATGTGAGGATTCGATTTTGACTGGTGTCTCCTAGGACTGAACTCAACAGTGATCTTTAAAATCCATACAGTTTTATTACAGTCATATTAAAATGATGAAGAAAGAAATATACAGTACATATAAAAGCATTGGTCCCATTTCCACCTGGGGGAATCATAGCTGCCTCTTGTGTCCCTGGATTGGCTGGTGTCTCTACTTTTGGGTAAGGTCCGAGTCCTTTGTGCAGTAGCCTGTGCGCTTCAATTTTTGCTAAAAAGTTTTTGTCTGTTATTATGGTGTATTATGTTATATGTTTTTATATTGTAGATACTTTATACTCCCTGATCTCCTGAGGAAATGGACTCAACCGTGAAACATGTTGAGTTACAGTATACTGGCTATGTGCATGCTCCTCCTTACTAATAACTTCAGTTTTCTGAATTGTATTTATGGGCACATGTTTACCATGTATGATAGGAACAGTGTTTTAGCCAGTAAGGTGTAAGGCTTTCATATGTGTTTTTCTGTATTTACTTTATCTTTTTAACATGACTGTAATAAAACTCTATTGATTTTAAAAATCACTTTTGTGTTATGTCCCAGGAGGTAGCAGTAAAATCCAGTCCTCACATCTTTCCCATTTTATGACTTTCTGGATGTGGTACCATGCCTACTATATATTTACTGATCAGCACTGATATAGTGTATGCTCCTAGTGGAATGCGCCATCACTGTTCTGCAAATCTACTTGAACACTAGCCCAACTGACTCTGGGTCACAGGAAAAAAAATAAGTGTACTCCTGTGACCCACATGAGAAGTATGGCCAAAAAAGTATTACCCATACTTCTCTTTTAAGGTTCTGGATACATCCAACTCATGACGCTTCCAAGAATCCTACTCAAGCAGAAACTATGGCAATACCCACTCTTGATTGTAGTTGAAAATGGAACGATCATTCAGAATAAATTTCCTCAGTAGGGATGTAAGAGAGAAAATCCAGAAGTGGAGATACCATTTAGGAGAAAGATTCTTTTTAGGAAGTCTTATTCTAAAAACTGCCTTTCCACTAAAGGGTTTGCAGCCCACCTAACATTGGTAAGGGCCGACAATGCAAAACCTGGACTTTGAGCATATTCAAGTCCAGATCTAAGCCTAGGCCAGACTGCAGAATATTGTACACACCAGGAGAAAGAGGATCTAAAGATTAGCCGACCCCAATGCACTATATAATTGGGCAACTAGGTCGCAAATGAGGTTTAATGTTGATAAATTTAATGTTATGCACTTTGGGGCTAAAAATATGCATTCTTCAAACCATACTAGGAAGAGTGCAACAGGGGGAATCAATGGGGGGAGAAGGATCTGAGTGTTCTAGTAGATCTTAAGTAATGATATACTTATGCATGCAATGCCAAGCTGTGGTTTCCAAAGCGAGAAAAATCCTTTTTTATATTAAAAGATGTATAGACTCCAGAGAGAGACATCATTTTGTATCTGTATTAATCATTAGTATTACCTCATCTGGAAATTGCAGTTCAGTTTTGGGCACCAATTCACAAAACGGAAATTGGGAAACTGGAGAAAGTGCACATAAGGGTTACCAAACTGATGAGGCACAGAGAAGGTCAGAGAAGAGGCGATTAAGGGGGATATGATCAAGATGTATAAATACATCAGTGGTTCATATAGTGAACTCGGTGTAGAGTTATTCACTTTAAGGTCATCACAGAGGACTAGGGGGCACTCTTAAAAAAGATTTAATCTCAAAATACTGAAAGCATTCTTCACGGCAAGAGCTGTGAAAATGTGGAATAGACTCCCTTAAGAGGTGGTTCTGGCCAGCTCATTAGATTGTTTTAAAAAAGGCCTGGATTCTTTCCTAAATATACATAATATAATCGGATATTAATATTTGTAGGTAATGTTGGTCCGAGGAATATATAATTGCCTCTTGGGGGATCAGGAAGGAATTTTCTCCTCTGCTGCAACAAATTGGATCATGCTTTGCTGGGGGGTTTTTGCCTTCCTCTGGATCAACTGTGGGTATAGGATTGCATATATAGGATTGTATAAATGTTTTTTTTTCCTTTTTATTGGTTGAACTAGATGGACTTGTGTCTATTTTCAGCCAGACTAACTTTATAATAAGTAGAGTTGGTGGAACTTTTTCTTGTACAAAGCTGCAAATTAAGAGAAGCAACCTAAGCCTTCCAGTCTCTGCCTTTCATCTTCAAATTCTGCAACTCTGAATTGGGATGACAAAACTTCCCTGATTCAGGAGCTCTGGACCCTGAGGGGGAGACATTAGTTCACCAACTGCTAAGTGTGAACCATGGTGCTTGAGGTCTGTAAGGAATAAGCTTCCAGGTGCAGCAAGAATCTTAGAATGAACTGAGCTGGAAGATAGTCAAAGTGGCATACTGGGGGGGGGGGGATTTGCACCAGGTAGCGGTGCTCTAGGTATTGCTGTCAGACAAGCAGAAGCAATGGTGTAGTGCTGGTAACATAGACATTGCAGCTCCACTTCTGCCTGTCTGACAGGGGCAGTTAAGAGCCAAGGGAAGGATCCTTCTCAGTTGCAGTCACAGCACACAACCAATGGAATGGTTTTCCTCACTCTGAACTTTCATTGGTCAGTAGAGATATCTACACTAAAGGGGGTTGTACTGGGATGTTAGTCTGGGAGAGGGAGTCTGTACTGGGGGTTAGGCTGGGTGGGGGGAGTCTGTACTAGGGGATTAGGATGGAGGGGGGGGGGGGGTCTGTACTAGAAGGTCTGTACTGAGGGGTTAGGCTGGGACAGGGGGTCTGTACTAGGGAGTCTCTGTACTGGGGGAGGTCTGTACTGAGGGGGTTAGGCCTATACTGGGGGGTCTATACTAGGGGGTTTGGCTGTGTAATAAGGGGATAGGCTGGCAGGAAGGATCTGTACTGGGAGGACTTTACTGAAGAGTTATGCTGGGAATGGGGTCAGTACTGAGGTATCTGTGCTGAGGGGTTAAGATGGGAGTGGGGTCTGTAATGTGGGGTTCAGCTGGAATGGGGATCTGCACTAAGGGATTAGGATAGGAGGGGTCTGTACTGAGGGCTTAGGCTGGAGGGGGGGCTGTACTGACGGGATTAGGGTAGAATGAAAGACTGTACTGGGAGGATAGAATGGGAGAGGGGGTCTGTACTGGGGAGGGTCTATACTAGGGGCTTCAGTTGAAACGGGGATCTGTACCGAGGGATTAGGATAGGAGGAGGGGTCTGTACTAAGGGCTTAGGCTGAAACACTGTACTGGGAGGATAGGATGGGAGAGGGGGTCTGTACTGGGGAGGGCCTATACTCAAGGGTTAGGCTGGAAAAGGGGATTTATATTGGGGGGATCTGGACTGGAAAAAGGGGTCTGTAGTAAAAAAGGGTGATCTTTACTGGGAAAAGTCTGTACCAAGGGGTTTTGTACTGATTCATTAGGCTGGGAAGGGGGTATTCAGGTCTGTGGGGGAAGATTTGTACTGGGGGTAGATTGGGGCTGTTGGTTGAGATTTGCGCTGTGGGGATATAGGCTTGAGGTGGGGAGAAGAAATTTGTTTTGGCAGCAAGGGGTAACTTTTGGTTGTATTTGGTGCAGTGTCCTGTGTGTTACTCACTCCTGAGCCCTGCACTTTGTGTGTTATGCGCCCCTGATCCCTGCATTCTGTGTGTTATGCACTTCTGAGAGTACAAGCATTGTGCTACAGGGGCCTGCTGGCTTAGGAGCCACTTGTTCCTGAGAAATTTCTTTGATAAAAATATCAACCTTGACATTCTAAAATACAAATCACTCTAAGGCAAGAGACATTTTTCTCTGCCCAAAAATGAATGGGGTTTATTTTGATTGAAGGGGTCTTGCTCTATGAGCTTCCTTGATTGTGGACATAAGACACCGCTGCTTTGTTATCCATGTGCAGCATAACAGCTTTTTGCCTCAACATTGCGGCTAGATCTTTTGGACTCACCCAGGCTGCTCAAAGCTCCAGGATTTTGGAAATTACTGTATACCCTTCAATGGGAACTGTGTGCTTCAGCATGCGCTGACCCCGCTCTGTCATTTTACGTGGCCTACCACTTTGTGGCTGAGTTTCTGTTGTTCCCAGTTGCTTCTCTGTTATAATACCACTAACAGTTGACTATGGAATATTTAGTAGCAAGTAAATTTCACGGATGGACTTATTGCACAGGTGGGAACCTATCACGGTATCACACTTGAATTCACTGACCTCCTGAGAGAGACCCATTATTTTACAAATGTGTGTAGAAGCAGTCTGCATGCCTAGGTGCTTGATTTTATACACCTGAGCCCTTGGAGGTGATTGGAACACCTGAATCCAATGATTTGGAGGAATGTCTCAATACTTTTTGAAATATAGTGTATTTAATATGATCTGTAGGTAGCTGTTTGTATAAATGTGTTCATTGTATACATTTGTAAAGACAAATATACAAGCATATTGTAACTTCAGTTAATGTGATTGTAATGTAGTTTTACAGAACTATTCACAGAAGTAAATTCAGTTTTGGAATGAAACACAACGCTGATTCTGTCAGTTTTGTTAGCTAGCTCTCTGCTGTTACTAGGACAGCATAGATACTATTGAGAAATGTGTTGTTCTACTATTTAAGTTCTGTCTAGCCTAAGGAAGGCCTTGCATCCTAGTCGTTGTGGGTGTGATTTACTAAAACTGATGCACACAGAATCTAGTGAAGCTGTGCATTGTAATAACCAGTCAGCTTCCAAGTTTTATTGTGAAAGCTTTTTTCCCCTCATATAATCACCTAAAAGGTAGCTGCATATAACTCAATAGTAAAGATTAAAGATCCTGCATCTTGTAACGTACAATTAAGAAATAACCACTATATGGCCGCCATGGTGAAACAACCTTCCAAAATATTCTAAAGCTTTCAATATGGCAAAACCAATCACAGTTCCTATCATCCCAACCTTCCCTAGCAGCAACAAGTTTTACTGGTACATTCCAGGTATTTTTGTCATATCCAGGCAAACAAAAGACAAAATAAGAAAAAGAAATATTGCACTTTATTAAGACCGGGATGACAAGTATACCAGAACAGACAAAGGACAATAAACATACATAAAAACACATTTAAGGAATGTGACATGCTCACTATCACATTTCATTAATAAAACTCAAAAACATTTTCTAATCAATCTATCCCCAACCCTGACTGGTGTTTAGCATAAACTTAATAAAATTAATAATGTGAGTATTTCAGATACCAGTAGTTATTTTTATGAAAACTTTTATTTTCTAGAATTTCAAGAGGCACATCTAATTTTTGTGCAGGCAACACTGTAGTGATCACTGCTCAATGCTATTTGCAGTAACAGTTGTGAAGTCACTTAAGACGATTTACATTCATTGCCATTCTTGTTCTTGTCTGCTCGATCCCACCAGTTGTTAACTTCATTTGTTTCAGTAGTAACTCCATTGTTTAAATCTGAATCTGCATCTAGAAAAACAGAGATAAAATGAGAAAATTTTTTTTGCGTCTTATGGCAGCTCAATGCAATACTCAAGATGATGCATACTCTAGGGACCAAATAACTGAACTGGGAATTAGAGGCTTTTAAAACAGTAAAGTCCACCATACTGCCCTACACAGGATACAGTTTATTTTTTGACTGCTAATATGGGCTTGGTTTAGCATGAGAAAAATGAAAACGTTTTTGACAGTTTAAGGGTTTTCTAAAGACAGGTAGCTGCAGATTTCACCCCTAGCCACACTAGTAAGTGACATTTTGAATCGTATACAAGAATCAATCAGTGTTTTCAGCCCTTCGATGAATGCCAACATCTCCAAGTTCTAATGTCCAATAAGAAAACAATTTGGATTGTGACCTTCCAGGCATTACAACTACATAATCATCTAGTTGCAATGCCTGAAAAGTCCCAATCCAAATTATTTTCTTACTGGGCATTTTGAATTGTAAAGCAATGATTAAATGGCTCAACATGAGCAAGACTCCTTGGATTTTATTGGTCACTTCTGAGGAGAATTGTAAACAGCAGGATGGCGACCTGAGCTCTTCACCGAGGTGCTATAAAAAGCCTACATTTTACTATATGGATGCTCTCTAGTCAGTTAAGGGACCATCATTCCCTTTATATTCACTCATTGTAATTCATATGTTTCTGCCGTTTGGTGCCACACCACAAAAGGACCTCACAATAAAATGTTTAGAGAATGGAAGCAGTCAAGTTATAAAGATCACATACATATAACCCAATGAGAACTGCAAAAAAGCATTCAAGGTAATTTAATGAAAAAACTGAATACAGCCAATGCATTTTGGGGGCCAAACACATTCTTTCTTCATCAGGACTTAAAGTGAAATTACATTCTGTTTTTCCTTTTTTTTTTTTAAATGGGCTTCAAGGTGGTTTGTGCCATGCATGCCAGATTTGCCTGTCACATGATGCCCTCCAGTGCTGCACTCTCACTGGTCCCGGGTGCTTCCATCTTCTCCCAGTCTTCTTCCCAGTTCTGTCTGCCACTTGAATGACTGCGATGACATCATTCCTGTGCATGCGCACGGGCATCACATAACCAATATGGTCTTTTCGGTCAGCATTTTTTTTTTTTTAAAACATGAGTGTAAAGGATAAGTTCACCTTTTGGGAAAAAAAATAATAAAATGCACATATTTTTGCAGGAAAAAAAATGTATATTTATTATTTTTGCCTACAGAGCCTAGAAAGCATTGTACCCATGATCAGTGGATCAGGGGTGCAATGCCAGACTCCTGCAGACAAGCCCTGCAACGTTCAGCCCGTACCTTCATATGGGCTGAGTGTTTACAGGATTTTCAGATAGTGACAGCGGGCACTGGGAAAAGATCCCCCGCTTGCGGTCACTGGGAGGGGTGGTGGTGGGGGGAACTGTGGAAGAGGCTGCAACTGCTGGAACAGGTTACATCCTAAATATGAGTGGAACATGTAACATGTTTCAAAAGGTAAACTTATCCTTTAACCCAGTTTTAAGAATATTGACTGATTAACCCCTAGACGCCGAGCACACACAAATATGCAGCCACTCAGTGTCTGGGCCTTGGCGCTGAGGGGACGCATATTTGCGTATCATTTGAAAATACATATGTGCTGACAGCACGCGCCCTGCGTGCTTCCAGCACATATGTCCGTGACTCACGGAAAGGTCCCGTCCTCCCCTTGCGATCGGGACCTTTTCTAATCATGTGACCTTTTCCGATCATGTGACCTCTGTGACAGCAAATCATGGTGGCCACATGACCCTAAAACCCCGCCCCACCTCCTGGCTTCTGAAACCTCTTAAAGTTCCTGGAGACGACGGCGCAAAGGGGTTAAACAGACTACATGAATGCTGCAAAGGCTTTGCTACTCACCTAACACTGGCATAACCTTCCCTCCTGAAACTGTTCCAAGCAGTAAATCACGGTGCAGATCTATTTGGAAACTGCTCATCCATTTAAGCACAGTCAAAATTCTTAAAGCCCTGATGAAAGGGGAGAGTGTTTGGCCCCTGAAATGTTTTGGATTTATTCTGCTACAAATCAATATTATTAAATAACTTTGGAAATTTGTTTGCCACTCATTGGATTATAGGAATGTGGATGCTAAACTGGGTCTTTTCCCTGTTCACTAAAAAATATCAGAATCCAGCGCCTCATTGGTTCTTATGTTTGATTTTAACCGTTTCAATACCGTGCAATTTTACACCTTCCTGCCCAGGCCATTTTTCAGGTTTCAGCGCTCTCACACTTTGAATGACAATTGCGCGGTCATACAACATTGTACCCAAACTTAAATTTTATCATTTTCTTCACACAACTAGAGCTTTCTTTTGGTGGTATTTAATCACCGCTGGGGTTTTTATTTTTTGCTAAATTAACAAAAAAAGACCAAAAATTTTGAAAAAAAAACATTTTTCTTTGTTTCTGTTATAAAAATTTACAAATAAATAATTGTTCTTCATAAATTTAGGCCGAGATGTATTCTACTACATGTCTTTGGTGAAAATAACCCAAATTAGGATGTATTATTTAGTTTGTAGGAAAGTTATAGAGTCCACAAACTATGGTATAGATCTGATTATTGATCAATCCTGAAGTACTGACGGCCAATCTAATTTCTTGAGGTCCAAGAATGTCAGAATAGTACAGATATCCCCAAATGACCCCTTTTTGCAGAGTAGACAGTCCGACGTACTTCATAAGAGGCATGGCGAGTTTTTTGAAGTTGTATTTTTTTGTCATAATTTTTCGGAAAATGAAAAAAATGAAAAAAATTATTTTCACTATTTTTTTTTTTTACATACTGTCACCAGTGCAGTACAGCATCATCATATAACTGGCATGGCGGTGAACAGGGACACTAACTGGTGACAGTATGAAAAAAAAAATATATATATTTTTTAATTTTTTTATTATATTTAATTTTTTATTACATTTTTTTTTAATTTTTTTTAAGATTTTTTTTCATATTTCACTATGAGCAAAGTAGTACAATGTTCCCATAGTAACATTGTACTACTTTGGGGAAGTGATCAGTTTTTTTTTTTTTTTTTACACAATTTGCTTATAGCAAAGAATTACTTTGCTATAAGCAAGCATTTACCTGAATGAAATCGATTCATTCAGCTTTTTTTTTTTTTGTGCTTAGCTGTGATTTGGTCACAGCTAATCACATGACATGTGCACGTGATTAGCTGTGACCATTCACAGCTAGGCACTAGTATACAATGGATGGCATCATGAATGAAGCCATCCATTGTATACAACTGTCATGTGACCTGCTGTGATTGGTCACAGCAGGTCACATGGTACCAGCAACGGGAGCCGGTACTCGGATCTGTCATCGGCCATGTCCGAGGTGCACGGCCGGTGACAGACCGCACTGCTGCGCCGCTCTGCATTAGCGCAAACGGCGCATGTGCGGGAGCACGCCAAATGGCGTGCACCCGGAATGCAGGGACACATTTGAAGCCGCCAAACGGCCATTGGCCGGGCGGCTAATGGTTAAAGAGATCACCAGCCAATTCAAGGAACTCTTCCCTGAAATATTTAATACTGTACATGTAACACTCAAGTGACACTCTATAGCAGTAGTTCCCAACCTCAATAAGGCTCCATATGTACACAAGCCTACCCTGACCGCCGGAAAACTCAAATCGCGGAAACAGTAGTTTTACATTTTCCCGCGGCCGGCAGTCAAAACGTTCCTATCCTGTACGTGATTCTTCTGTGTTCAAGAGACGGAGGTTGAACCTCACTTAAACGCGGCAGCTCCTAAACTCTGCTAAAAGCCTATGTGTACATGGACACATAGGTTTTAATGTAGTTGAGTTTAGGAGCTTCAGCAAAAAATATGCCAAAGGCTCCTAAACTCGAGTTTAGGCGTTGCTTGTGTACATGAAGCCTAATTAACCACCTCCCACCCGCCATATAGTAATATGATGGATGCAAGGTGGTTCTCTTGTTCTGGGAGGATGTCATATGACGTTCTCCCATTGTCTCAGGGAGCGTGCAGCGCAGCGATCAGCGGTGCGCTGTGTCCCTCGCACACAGCGGATCACCGATCACAGAAAGAGCCGAAGATGTTGGTTCGGTCATGTGATCAGCTGTGTCCAATCACAGCTGATCACATGTAAACGGAAATTCCGGTTATCGGCATTTCTCTCCTCTCGAGCTGTCACGCTGACAGCTCGAGAGGAGAGGAGAGCCGGTAATCGGCATTCCTCGGAGGGGACATGTGCACTGATCATCAGGGCACTGATGATCAGTGTGCCCTGATGATCAGTGTAGCCCCAGCAGCGCCACCTGTCAGTGTTCATCAGTGCCTTGTGTCAGTGCTCATCAATGCCTCGTGCCAGTGCCCATCAGTGCCACATCAATGCCACATATCAGTGCCTTCCAGTGCACATCAATGTCACATAGTTCCCATCTGAGCTGCCTTTCAGTGTCACCCAACAGTGCCAGTCAGTGCCGCCTAAGAGTGCCAGTCAGTGCCTCCTAAGAGTGCCAGTCAGTGCCTCCTAAGAGTGCCAGTCAGTGATGCCTACCAGTGCCCATCAGTGATGCCTACCAGTGCCCATCAGTGATGCCTACCAGTGCCCATCAGTGATGCCTACCAGTGCCCATCAGTGATGCCTACCAGTGCCATGTATCAGTGCTGCCTTTCAGTGCCCATCAGTGATGCCTACCAGTGCCTCATCAGTGCCCATCAGTGCAGCCTATCAGTGCCCATCACTGCAGTCTCATTAGCGCATACCAGTGAAGGAGAAAAATCACTTATTTACAAAATTTTATAACAAAAACTAAGAAAAACCTTTTTTTTTTCCAAAATTTTCAGTGGTTTTTGGTTTAAGAAAATATAAACCCAGAGGTGATTAAATACCACCAAAATAAAGCTCTATCTGTCACAAAAGAAGGATAAAAATTTCATATGGGTACAGTGTTGCATGACCGTGCAATTGTCATTCAAATTGCGACAGCGCTGAAAGCTGGAAATGGGCCTGGGCAGGAAGGGGGTATAAGTGCCCTGTAGGCTAGCGGTTAAATACCCCCAGACTATGTTTTAGGAATTTGTTAAATAAAATAGCAGTCATAAATACCAAGCCATTGATAGTATTTAAACATCTGCGCAAGGTGATGAAGGAAATCATGAAAACATGACCTGTTGAGCATGACTGAGGTTGGCAACCACTGTTCTATAGAATGACCCTTGATGCCTTCCCTGAAGCTACATAGGAAGAACTAGGGTAGCACAGACAGTAATTAAACATTCCCAGAAGGTGACGGCTATGATGTGCAAGTAGTATGGGGCCATGCTAAAGGAATTAACTGGACAATTTTCCTACCAAATTCAAAAACACATTGCAGTGTTTTTTTTCTTTCATTAATATTCACTTGCAGATAAGCATTTAATGTACAGTGGATATAAAAAGTCTATACATCCCTGTTAAAATATCAGGTTTCTGTGATGTAAAAACATGAGACAAAGAAATAATTACAGAACGTTTTCCCACTTTACTGTGGCCTATAAACTGTACAACTCAATTGAAAAACATACTGAAATCTTTTAGGGGGGGGGAGAGAGAAAACATAAAAAAACTAAAATAAAGTGGTTGCATAAGTGTGCACACCCTCTTATAACTGGGGATGTAGCTGTGTTCAGAATTAAGCAAATCACATTCAAAATCATGTTACATAAGAGTCAGTACACACCTGCCATCATTTAAAAGTGCCTCTGATTAACCCCAAATAAAGTTCAGCTGTTCTAGTAGGTCTTTCCTGACATTTTCTTAGTCGTATCCTACAGCAAAAGCCATGGTTCGAAGAGAGCTTCCAAAGCATCTGAGGGATCTCATTGTTAAAAGGTACAAAAGAATTTCCAAGGTATTAGATATACCATGGAACACAGTGAAGACAGTCATCAAGTGGAGAAAATATTGCACAACAGTAACATTACCAAGAAATGGATGTCCCTCCAAAATTGATGAAAAGACGAGAAGAAAACTGTTCTGGGAGGCTGCCAAGAGGCCTACAGCAACATTAAAGGAGCAACAGGAATATCTGGCAAGTACTGGCTGTGTGGAACATGCGACAACTATCTCCCGTATTCTTCATATGTCTGGGCTATGGGGTAGAGTGGCAAGATGGAAACTTTTTCTTACGAAGAAAAACATCCAACCAAAAACACATCTGAAGTCACCCAAAAGCACGTGGGAAGTTGTGTTGCAGTCTGATGAAACCAAGGTTGAACTTTTTGGCCATAATTCCAAAAGATATGTTTGGCGCAAAAACAACACTTCACATCACCAAAAGAACACCATACCCACAGTGAAGCATGGTGGTGGCATCATCATGCTTTGGAGCTGTTCTTCTTCAGCTGGAACTGGGGCCTTAGTCAAGGTAGAGGGAATTATGAATAGTTCCAAATACCAGTCAATATTGGCACAAAACCTTCAGGCTTCTGCTAGAAAGCTGAACATGAAGAGGAACTTCATCTTTCAGCATGACAATGGCCCAAAGCATACATCCAAATCAACAAAGGAATGGCTTCACCAGAAGAAGACAACAATTTTGGAATGGCCCAGCCAGAGCACAGACCTGAATCCAATCAAAAGTCTGTGTGGTGATCTGAAGAGGGCTGTGAAAGGAGATGCCCTCGCAATCTGACAGATTTGGAGTGTTTTTGCAAGGAAGAGTGGGCAAATATTGCCAAGTCAAGATGTGCCATGCTGATAGACTCATACACAAATAGACTGAGTGCTGGAATTAAAGGTGCTTCAACAAAGTATTAGTTTAAGGGTGTGCACACTTATGCAACCATATTATTTTAGTTTTTTATTTTTACTTCCCTCCACCTAAAAGATTTCAGTTTGTTTTTCAACTGAGTTGCACAGTTTATAGGTCACATTAAAAGGTGGAAAAAGTTCTGAAATGATTTATCTTTGTCTCATTTTTTTACATCACAGAAACCTGACATTTTAACAGGGGTGTGTAGACTTTTTATATCCACTGTACTTTGTGACAAAAATTGCATCCAAGTCTAAGTGTCACAAAACCTAATATACAGTTGTCTCAAACAGAGAACTCACCACAAACACCAGTTATTTTTCAATACCAATACTTTGCATCAAACAAATGTACATGCAGTTTGTTTATATAAACTAACAAGCTGTAGTGAGAATGGGGCAAACACAAAATGTTCATAGCTTTTCCCTTCTGATCATATATTCTACAAATATCATAGGTAGTAGTAAAGAGAGGTGCATTCATAATGAACATCAGGATAATACCACTTAGGTGTCCGTTTATGAACCAGCGGTAAATGATCGCTGCTCAGTTCTCCGGCATTCTCGGAGAACACAGTTCTCCTGTGAATGCCGTTTATGAAGCAGTGTAGATCAGTTCTCCAAACGAAGGGAGAACGGTCTACAAACGCTGGAAAACGGCTGCTTTTATATAATCTTGTGAGATTACAGTAAGAGATCAGTTTACTAAACAGAGATAAATTATTGCTGCTTAGTTTTCGGTTCCTCTGATTCTCCAGCTCTGGGCTGGAGAATCTGGAGGGAGAACACAGATCTCCAGTGAAGGGCTGAACATGTTCTCCACTGATCTCCTGAGCGTCATAAACTGTGAATGACCAGAGAATAGCTGCCATCCTCTGAATCGCAGCTATTCTCTGTGTCATAAACGGACAGCAATGTCACTAGTTAGATGAAGGAAAAGATCACAGGTAACAAATACATCTTACAAAGAAGAGATACAACGTAACAATTCTAAAGAATGCTGGAAGGAATTAGCAGATAAATGTAACTATTACTACAAATCTTTTTTTGCCAATGCCAAAATAATGGTTACATTGTATTTTCTTTGCCTATTAAGATATAATTATTTCCCAAAAGCATCAATTCAATCTAGAGGTCAAATTCATTATGTTTGTTATGAATGAAGCTATTCTCACCCTGTCCATATTAAAAGAACATTCAAACTGAAGAGATCATAGTTTAAAAACATTCGGTTTTGCCCCATTCTCACAACAGCTGGTTAGTATGCACAGAATGAACGAACATGCAGATTCACTGGATGAATAGCTACACAAAAGGTCTAAATAAATAAAAAAAAAAAAAAAAAAAAAAAAACCAAAAAAAAAAAAAATCAACCCATAGAATTTTGACTTTTACATACGTGCGTACGCAGCTATAAATTGATGCAGCCATTCTATTAGAAGGCAGGCTGTGGTATTTTTTGGTGGGATTATTGAATGGAATATAGTGGTGAGTGGAGGAAAACGATTAGTTCCAATAACATTTTGAAAAAACTTTTTTTTCACGAATACCTATAAATCTAATGAGAATTTTAATAGAAGTCAGAAGACCCGCATACTTTAATAAAAAGCCAATATGAACATGGAACATCCTTACACACTAGAATGTGCACAACAGACAGTGTTGCAAACATGATCATTTATAAAACACACCACCACATGAACCAAAGTGCATAAGTTCTTGATGTCAAGACCTGACTTCATGTTATATAAACAAGGAACACTACACGTGTATGTACCGCTATCAGGTTCAAACACCTAAAAGTCTGAGATCAGAAAAACCTAACACTACAGTCTATCTACCGTATAGCAATCTATGTCAAATAAGGCTTCATGCATGGACACAGCTTTCACAGCTCCCAGAAGACTGCCGCACCAATCAGGATACACAGTGGGAATCACGCATGCGCGGAGGGCACCTGGCTGTGAAGCCGTAAGCTGTCACAGCTTGGTGCCCACAGCTGAGATGCCGACACTATGGAGAGAAGGGACGGTGCAGGCGAGTACATTGCTGGACCCTGGACAGGTAAGTGCATGTTTTAATAAAACACAAACGTCTGGAACTCCGCTTTCACTTTGACCTAGGAAAGATGGGTGGCTTTCAGGTTTTTGTAACTACAGTTCAAAAGGAGAAATAGTACATCTATGGGGGGCCAAATCTCTTTTAAAACAGTTATAAAATTTTGCCATCAGAACCATTTCATGTATTGCTGATCACCTCAACTTAATGTGGTCTGGTGTAGGATAATTTGAAGGGAAATCCTCATGAATCTTTACAAAACTTCTACATTTCAAAATGACATAACAATGTTTTCTAAACCTCCTAGCATGAACAAAAGTTATTCTATTTTTGCAAACAAGGAAATGTACAGGATGCAGTAAGTACACTCTACTATGACTGGTTAACTTGCATATATAGGTTTGAAAACCTGTCTCCAAATTTTTTATAGCAGATTTTTCTGAATTTGTGAAAAATCTGTTTATGTAAATAACCTGCAGATAAATCCGAATACTTCATTACACAGTAAATGATTGTCAGGTCTTGACAAAGAACAGTGACAATATACAAAGCACAGTTACCTGCTTCTACATAAGAGTCTGAAGAAGGGTTAGTATCTGAAGAGGTAATATGTGATGGAGGTGGACCTGGATCTGTCAATAAAAACATCAGTATATATTTAAATTTTTTCTGGGGAAAAAAATCCTTAGACAGGACCCAAGGACAGATGTTAGTAGCTTGTAAATTCTTTAGTGAATAGCTTTGTGTGCTGACAATGCAGTCCAGTAAATAACAGCAGCCAAGCATAATGGCAAATAGTAGCATATAATATCCAAGATTATTATATAGAACACATAGGTATCCCCCATTCTGATACCCCTTTGACCTTTTCCTGCTAATACAAATCCCGCTGTACTCCCAACACTATATTTTACCATTGCTATTCTTTCTAACCTACGACATGTACATGGTCTACTTATATTCAACTTTAGCATCATATTTGAAAGAAAGTGCTATTTCCACAAGAACACTTTCCCTAAATACCATCATCCTATGTTATAACTTTCCGATCAGAAAATACGGCCCTTATATCAGTTTAATAAATCTACAAACCTTTGTCAGAATCACGGTTTACTGCACGTTTTCTCTGCATGTTTATATATTATAGGTGATACTCCGATTCATTGAGATTTCTCAGAGTGATCACTGGGGACACCATAGCATGGCAGTGTTGCTTCACTTGTGGGCTATTTTCCACAAGCTTAGGAAGGAAAAGGCAGTTTTAGCATTATCCTGGAAGGCATAATCTTAGTTTTTTTTTCTTAGGACATCGGGAAGATCAATTGCTTTTACAGAGGGTAAAATTCCCAGACTGAGAATAATTCTGATAGTCTCTTATTAGTGTCATGCTAGGCCCCCAAGCCCCAAGATTCATTGCAAGACTAATTCTGTGCAACCAAAGCTTCCCATCAGTGTTGACTATTATTCTAAAATGGTTAGAAAAGCGACCGGTAATCTGTTCACCTAGGCATCACAAAACAATTAAGTCAGCCATTGAGAAAAAAAAAAAAAAGGTTGCCAGTTAGACCAAGACAATGAATGTAAAGGAGGGGTAAAATCAGGGCTATGTGAAGATCTTCCAAACTAGGCCACAACACACCCCCAATATGAGTGAGCAAATGTTGGAAGAAGCCCACAGCCAATATTTGACCTGCCAAGGCATCTCAGCAGACTATCTAAACACATACAGCTGGAAATGCTAAGCCATACTAAGAATGCTAAGTCATACAGTGGACTATACTACGAAATTTCAAGATGATAACCATAGCCATCATTACCTGGTAAAGTGCCAAGTGTGGAGTTGTCGAAAAACTTAGAAGGACAATAAGGCAAAGATTTGGACCATTCAAAGAATTTATCTTTAGGCAAGTCTGCAGGTTCTGGCAAACTGTTCTTTTTGCAAGGAGATACAGTCAAGTTACTGAACAACTGTCCTTCAGTTCTTAATGGTGACACAGCACGCTTTCTATTCATCCCAGTTTTTCCAGGAGATGAGGCAGGAACACTGTGCCTTAAAGTCTTGTTTGGAGACATCACTTGAGGTTTGGGTAAGCAGGTCTTGCTTGGGGAAATCACTTGAGGTTTAGGCAAGTGTATCTTGCTTCTGGGGGACACTGCACGTCTTCTGTGCATTCCAGTCTTTCCAGGTGATAGTATATGGCTGGGTGGAATGTCAGATTTGTGTGGCGAGACAGTGGCTTGTTTGTATAGGTCACAGCTGTTTTGTGATGTGTCTGTTAATGAACTAAACAAATTGGAAGGAGTTTCCACACTTTTTTCTTTTAGTTTAACCTCTTCCTCTCGACTGGATGTGTTCCTTAAAGAAAAAAAGGAAAAAAAGAAAAACGAAAAAAAAAAAAGTTAACTGAACCGCTTTATGAATGAATTATCAAAATATACTGCAACCCTTAAGAAGTTACATTAAAATGGTAAAGTTTTTGTTTGTCTTGTAGAAAGTGAGGTTTTAAATATTTGTATAAAAAAAATCATAATATAGGGCACTAACTTGCAAACCATTCTGGGTTTTCTAAGTCCAGCCTGGCCTCCATATCTGTCAGCACAATGTGTGTTATAACATACACCTCTGCCAGCTGGGGAGGGGTTTCCCTTAGATATGGGAAATTTTGCACTGTTTTTTTTTTCCGTATCCCTGTTAAAGTAGCAGTCCAGTCAAATACTAATTATAGTTAAGTCTTCTCCCACCCCATTCTAAGCCTATCTTCACTACCGAAAGAGCTTTGGCCATACTCTTAACCACTTCACGTCCGGACACTTTCACCCCTTTCAAGTCCAGGCCAATTTTCAGCGCCATCACACTTTGAATGACAATTGCACAATCATGCAACACTGTACCCAAATGAAATTTTCAGCATTTTTTTGCGACAGATAAAACTTTCTTTTTGGTGGTATTTATTCATCACTGGGGTTTTTATTTTTTTACTACATAAATGAAAAAGACCCAAAATTTAAAAAAAAAAAAAAAAAAAAAAAAAGGAATAACCCAAATCAGTTTTTTTTATTAAAAAAAAAAAAAAAAAAAATTTAAAATAATTTTTCAAATTTCTTTTATATTTGTTTTTTTTACACATACTGTCACCCTAGCAGTACAGTGTCACCATAATGACACTGTACTACTTGCGGGGGTGAGGAAGTTTTTTTTTTTTTTTTTTTTTTTAACACCGATTGCTTTTACACCCATAAAGTCTGTAAAAACAATTTCTCATTCCTGCAGCCATTGAAAAATACTGTGAGAGCTGTGATTGGTCACAGCTTGTCACATGGTACAAGGCTGTTTTGAATAGCCTTGTACCATGTGACCTCTGATCATTCACAGATTTAAGTAGTAAAAAATGTCAGGAAGTGATCATTGTTTACTACTGTTCATGTGATCACTGATTGGCCAATCACTGATCACATGAATCGGGACCTCACACAGTGGTCCTGTACAGTGATCCATATTCCGCTGTGTCCCAGGGAGCGCGCCCAGGCAATGATTGCGGGGGGATGCTTAGAAAGGTCCGCCTGCATGGGCAATGCTCCTGTCTGGCCGTTTATGGGCAAGGGCCGGACCGGAAGATGGCAAAGGGTAATCAAGCCACTTTTACCTTGATAACTGATGGCACTTTTTCTTGTAGATGGTAATTTCTCTTTTCAAAGCAGCATTTTCTGATTGAAACACAAGCATTGCTGTACTCTGCACAATGCCACTACCACCACCGCAGGTCAAAGGATATGATGTGGAGCCATTGTTGTCAGAACAAACTGTGAAAATAATAAACAGTAATATGAATAAAGCCTTAACAGATACAGTGGTGCAATTATTTGATCTATTGCAGATTTTGTAAGTTTGCCCACTTACAAAGAAATGAAGGGTCTAGAATTTTTAGCAAAGGTGTATTTTAAAATGATAGAGACAGAATATCTACCAAAAATCCAGAAAAAGTACAATAACAAAGGTTATAACTTGAGTTACAGTTCAGTGAGGAAAAAAAGTATTTGATCTCCAAGCAAAACATGACTTAGTACTTGGTGGAGAAACCCTTGTTGGCAAGCACAGAGGTAAGACATTTCTTGTAGTTGGTTACCGGGTTTGCACACATTTCAGGAGGGATTTTGGTCTATTCTTCTTTACAGATTTTCTTTAAATCCTTAAAGGATAAATTCACCTTTTGGACAAATATGATAAATGCACTTTTTTTGCAGGCAAAAATATGCGCATTTATTATTTTTGTCCAAAGGAGCCTGGAAAGCATTGCACCAGCGATCAGTAGATCACTGATGCCATGCAGGTCTCCTGCAGACTTGTCAGAATATCTGCTTGTCGTACAGGGATGTACAGCCAAGTAAATATTCTGACAGGAAGCTTCAATGAACTACCATGGGGCTCCACAGCGTGGTGGTAGTTCATTGAAAAATAGAATGCATGGGGGGGGAGTGTCCAAGATGGCGACCGGAGCGGATGTCTGTTCCTGAGCTCTGGCGCCCTGAAGTTGAATCCGCTGCCATCCAGGTGACAGCGGGCCTTGCACGGCCACCGGAGGCTCTGTGGACCCTGCCTGACATCTAAGGAGGGGGGGCACCGGACGTTCTCATCCCCCCTCCGGCCATTCGGAGCTCCGGACGAGTTGCGGCCTACCGCGGCGTGTGAAGCCACGGTCTTTCTTGCTGCTGTGGCCGGAACGCGAGGCTGCCGCTCTGCCCTCCGGCCCCCTGCTATAGGGCCAGCCTGTGTGAATCCCCCTGGCTTCTGTGTTGGTCCCGGGGATCACACCAGGCCTACTTGGATTCCAATAGGGCTCGGAGGCCCATTGAAGTGAATGAGCGGCCCTTGATAGGGGTGGAGACTCCACACATCAGCCCCCCTTCCATAGAGGGTGAATTAGGGGCTTTTGTTGCCCCCCCCTGACAGGCCTTCATTGTTGTTGACCACCTGGCTTGATTGTCGCAGATCCTCGCGCCCCACCGGCTGCTGAGATCTTGGGGCCTACACTCGTTCTACCTGGGATTTCATCATCACTCTATGGAGGGTACCACTACAGTTACATCAGCTGCCTGTATCTATTCCTCCCTACCCAGTGTAATAATCTTTTCTACAATTTATTGGTTGCGGCGGGATGCATGATGTGTTCCGCAGCAATGGCTCTTATGTGAAAGCAACCCTGTCGGGGGACACGCACACGTAATCGGGGAAGATGACCAAGTGATCTCCCTGTGAAGATGCAGGCGACATCACCCATATGTGTTCCTATGCAGTTATGCCTTGTAGCACTTTCTCCACAGCGGCTAGTGCCTAAATAACCATGTTAGTTCTGTGTAGATGCTTCTACTTATGTCATAGTTGATGGGCGGATCTGGCGACGGATCTCAGGCCGCGGGTGTGACTCAGCTCACTGGGCGGTCCCGTGGGCAGTTTCACCCCTCCGGCTATTTTGGAGCTTCTTCATTTTTGAAATTCTAGCCTACTAAGTTTCCTATTGCCTTACTAGCCATCTATAGGTCAATTGTTCCTGGGTTTATTAGCCTAAATTGTTTGGTATTTTCTTGCCTTATATGAGCCGAGTAGTTCCAGTGGACTATGGTGTCCCCCTTCAAGCTGGTTAGTGAACTGGATTGGTGTCCTGCCCGTTATCCAGCCTTTTTGTGGGTATTTCACCCACAGTGGATTATTAAGAGGTTTGTGCTAATCTTACTGTTTCATATGAATATTGCTCGTATACCAGATGGTTTCTTGTTTTCTTCCTTTTTTCCTGTCTTTTTTTCTCTGTTTTTTGTCATGTGCGTTTAGTGTTTTTATAAATTTTTTTTAAGGGCTCTCGGGGATCGTAGGGGAGATGATCTTGTTCCCTTCCGATTGCCATGTCGCTAAACTGGTTATCCTTGCATGTTCAGGGCATGAACTCTCCGCAAAAACGGGTTAAGATATTTAAGTTTCTCTGGGCTCGCCATGTCGACATTGCTTGTCTGCAGGAAACTCATTTTTCAAATATCTCTGCCCCTAAATATTTCGATGCACGTTACCCTCAGGTTTTTTAGGCTACTGGCCCTACTAAACAAAGGGGAGTCCTTGTTGCTTTTCACAGCAAAACACCATTTGTTTGTGTGAAGCGTATTGCTGATCCAAGCGGCAGGTATCTTTTATTACAGGGCATGATTCAGGGTATCGATGTTACAATACTAACCTATTATGCTCCCAATGTTTACCCTGGACCCTTTCTATCACATATCTGCTCCCTCCTGGCTGTCCATCAACGGGGTACTCTTCTGCTGGCAGGAGATTCCAATTTAGTATTAAACCCATCCCTAGAAAATACCCTGCAGAAAACTCTAATTATTCCACGTTGGCCAAATCCTTCACCCGTACGTTAAGTAACCATGACCTGGTAGATCTATGGCGTGAATTCCACCCCCGGGAAAAAGATTATACTTACTATTCTCACCCTCATCATTCTCATTCAACAATTGACCATGCTTTTGTGTTGCGTAAACATCTTTCCTTAGTACGCTCCGTCTCTTTCCTCACGGTTCCATGGTCCGATCATGACCCCATTTTGGTGGTTTGTCGATCTCCCTCTGTAAGCCATCCTACTCCTCTTGGATTATGAATGACTCTCTACTTTCACTAAAGGAGATTCAGGCGGAACTAGTGCGTAAATCCCAAGAATATTTTCAGCTAAACTCGGGTTCTGTCTCTTCTTCGCTGACGTTGTGGGAAGCTTACCCCATCGTACCATAGGTTGTTAGATCAGGCTCGCCTGGAACTAGATCTCTGTTTGACTGATGAGGCTGAGCGCTCTTTGCGATGGACACGCCAGAAATGGTATAGTAAAGCAAATAAACCAAATTCCATGTTAGCACGTAGATTGCGCTCTTTCGTGCACCATCCTAAACCGAATTCTCTACGCACTCATCAGAATGTTCTCACCAGTAATTCTGTAGCGGTATTGGAGGAGTTCCGGCATCGATTAGCCAGACTTTATGTGGATCCTACACGGGCTGATCCCCAATCTATCTGTGACTTTCTATCTCATTTGTCCTTACCTACTTTGACCCAGGCCCATAAGGACCTGATGGAACGTGATATTCAAGTATCGGAAGTTCTGCAATGCATTGCAGATCTGAAGACGGGCAGGTGCAGATGGATACACTGCTTCATATTACAAAAAATTGGCTGATGTGCTTGCCCCTCACCTTGCCGCTATGTTCAATGCGGTGAAGGGAGGTGCAAACTTTTCCCCTGACTCTTTGACTGCGAACGTGGTTATGATCCCCAAACCCAATTGGGATCATTCGTCCTGGGCAAATTACAGACCAATTTCTCTTATTAACATTGACATGAAAATCCTCACTAAGATCGTAGCCACTCGTTTGAATTCTTTCCTTTCTCGCTTGATTAAGAAGGACCAGGTGGGTTTTGTCCCCCACAGACAAGCCGGAGATGCCATCAGACGTATTATACAGTTACAACATTTTGCCCATACTTGCAAAATTGAAACGATGCTCCTATCTCTAGACATCAATAAGGCCTTTGACACCTTGTCCTGGCCTTATCTCATGTCGGTCCTCCATTTTGGCTTTGGTCCCTCGTTCTTGCGTTGGATTTCCTCGCTATATACATCCCCTCAAGCAAAACTCAAATATTATGGTTTTGAGTCAACGTTTTCAATTGGCAGGGGAACTAGACAAGGTTGCCCACTCTCTCCCATACTATTTATCTTGGCTTTGGAACCGTTGGCGGAAGCCATTCGTATACATCCTGATATTAAGGGAATGGATGTAGCTGGTTCCCAACACAAGTTATCTATGTTCGCAGACGATATATTGTTATCGGTTGCGAACCCGAGGGTTACTTTGCCAAACTTACTTGCGGTTTTGGATTCCTTTGCAGTTCTCTCAGGCCTCCATGTTAACCCTGCCAAGTCCAAAGCGATGTCGATTACCCTCTCACCATCATTTATGGAGACTCTGAAACATTCGTTCCCTTTTCAATGGCTTTCTGCCTTGCCGCATTTAGGAATCAAGCTTACTCCGACTTACGAAGGACTTTACCGGGCTAATTTCCCCACTGTTTTTAATGACTTGACGGAGTTGTCCTCCTGGTCTCATCCGCTTTCGTGGTTCGGTAGAATCAATGCGGTCCGCATGACTTACCTTCCCAAATTATTGTACGTGTTTCGAGTTTTACCAGTCCCTGTTCCTTCACATATATTGCGTACTCACCAGCGAAAACTCCTGTCTTTCATCTGGAGTTCCTGTCGACCCAGAATCAGTAAACAAACCTTATTTGCTCGTAAGATCGAGGGTGGGTTATCTGTCCCGAACCTTCAGTCTTACTATCTGGCGGTCAATATTGCCCCCTTAGCCCACCTCCATGCATCTCACCATTTTCCCTTGTGGGCTACTGTAGACTTGATGGACTCCCACCCGATTCCACTCTCTTCTTTACCATGGCTTCCTTCTACTCATCGACCCTCATCCCTTAGTCCGTCATTGATGCGAACGCTCCATCTTTGGGACTCCATTAAATATTCTGCTGGCCTCATTTCTGCTCATCTACCGTTACTACGATTGCTACACAAACCATTATTTCCCCCAGGTCGAGACAATCCTGGACAGTTTGCTTGGTGGCAAGCAAATGGCTTCCATGATATTCATTCCATGCTCTCTCCCACTTGGATACTTGCCTTTGAAACTCTGCGCTCTTCTTACAATATCCCATTGCAGGAACATTTTGGATACCTTCAACTCCACCACTTTATCAGTACTTTAGTACAGACACGTTCGGGACCCTACAGGTTGACCCCTTTGAAAGTCAATGTAGACATAGACCCCATGCTCCGGGCTTAATTTCCCTGGTCTACTCTTCCATTATTTCTCACAGAACTCCTCCAGTCCATTGTTATCATCAGCGCTGGCAGTCGGAACTTGGGGGCACTCTAGATCAGCAGGATTGGCGGATCATGACTCAACAATTATCCAAATGTTCTAGGAATGTTATTCTAGAAAACACATACAAGGTTCTTTATAGATGGTATTACACGCCTGCTCATCTGGCTCGTTCCCACATTTTCCCTGACTAGCTTTCGAGGTTGTCAGCAGACGGGTACCATGGTCCATATTTGGTGGACTTGCCCCAAGGTGTGTAGATTGTGGATCAGAGTTTATGCCCTTCTCCGCACTATGTTCCACACAGACATTAAAACGCAACCCGTACGAAGCGCTGTTATTTAAACCATTAGTGGGCCTACTTCATCCTGAACGTCTTCTGGCATAGCACTTGTTCATGGCCACCAAGCTGACGATTGCGAGAGCTTGGAAGACTCCCCTCCTCAACTTCGAGGCTGTCAAAAACCGAATGAACTTTATAATGGTGAATGAAAAGTTGACAGCTATACTGTTAGACACCCATACAAAATTTTTACAGACATGGCGTCCTTGGCTTGATATAGCTCAACCGTCAAGATTCGACCAGTCCCTCTTGTCGATACAAAACCTATATACCAGCTTTATTTCTTTTTCTTTTCTCTGCCGCGGTCCCCCTGGAGCCCCCCCCCCTTTTTTTTTTTTGTTGTTGTTGGTATCTATTTGTCTCCTTTCTCTTCGCTCCTTTCTTTCCCCTTGTCTAGTCAGGTTATTTGTGCTGATTGTGATTCCTGTTTTGAGTCCCGTACCAGCAATACTGCACCCATGTGCTGGACTCCTTTGAGAGCCCTGCGTGTTAAGTACCTCTCTGTACTCAGAGAGGCTCTTTCTCCTATTCATCTCGCATTCTGTATGTTGATTCTGCAACAATTTTTCCTGAGAGTTTATTATGTTATTAGTCTCTAAATGTCTATCATTTTTGCAATTTATTGTCTTTTCTTTCTGTACAGCACTTATGTACGCAGTTTATTTTCATGTTTTCTCATCAGTACATATTCTGTATTATCCATCAAATCTTTTGTATGTTATATTCCTGCTGGTCATTGCATATGTTCTTGACTAATTCTCTGCTGTTTCCTATTCTATAATAAAATTCTTTGTAAAAGAAAAATAGAATGCATGAAGGTAAAAAAACCTTGAGCCTTTACAACCGCTTTAATATGAGACAGTTCAGACATATCAGTCTGGATATCATATGGAATAACTACTCTCAGATGATTAGCAGGAGGCTACTTGCAAGACAAACTGAGGGTGCAGTTTAGAGGTCAGGAGGCATATATTTCTACACATTCATTGATGGGCATGATAAAATCGGAGGGGCCTAAATGTTAGATTTCTAATCTATATTCACACTTCCTTCATACCAAATTAAAAAGGCACAATAGGCAGTTAAAGCTAAATGGCTATCCCCGTATTCCCAAGCATGTTACAAGAATAATGGGATAATATTTGTTCCTCTTACCTTAGTCCCATCAGCAATTAAAAACTTATTTAGTTGTATATAGTTTCTCAGACATACATTTCTCCCACCTGCCTACATAGAATGGGTTGTTTGAGTACTAAAGGAGCCAGACGTTTACATTCTTTGAGTGTTTTATGACCATATCCTCATACATGGCCACATACTTACTTCTGGTAAGGCACTATGTGCTCATAAGGTGATCACGTAATGAATGAAGCATCTGGTATATTTATATGGTGGAAAAACATTGCTGAGGAATGGATTCTGGATTTATTTTGTTCCAAGGACACTTGGGACTCTAGCTTTCGTTCTGCACCTTTGTTCTCATACATGGACACTTATAGCATAGATACCGGTTTTCTATTACACAATATTTATGTCTTAAAGCACTGCACTTTTTTCGCAACAGTTTTGAGGATTTGGTATCCTAGATCTTAGTGCTGGCTACTCTTTTTGTACACTTCCAATCGTGGAGTTTTCCTTTATACAGTAGGTTATAGAATACCGCTAATTGCCTGTAATTTACTCACCCACAGGTAGATTTTGTATAGTCACTTTGGCCCCACCTGGTAATATCCATTTATTGGTCTCAAGTGGTTGACCTACATGTTGCTAATTCCTACATTGTGCAATTTTGAACTCTGTATACTAGGCATATGAAGAGCAGTGGCCACAATATACCAGAGTTTTGTAAGGTAATCCTTATTTAGGGTCCGCAAGATGACTGCAATCACCCCCACCCCCTCCCATGGTGGCCCAATGGCTTTCATTAAAATGGAAGTCCAGTAAAACACTAACTATACTTAAACCTGCTCCTGGGAGGGGGGGGGGGGGGGGTGGCTATCATGTGACCAGACCGGAGTCAGAATAGGCAAGTATAGGTATCTTTTCTTTACAGGTTAGTTAGTATAGGGCTTATAAATGGGGTGGGAGCAGGTAAGGGTATAGTTAGCATTTGACTGATCTACTTTACCTAATAAAGTTCTTCCCTGTGGTTATTTATTATTATAATACAGCATTTATAAAGCGCCAACAGTTCGCTCAGCACTGTACATTACAAAGGGAGACAGAACATGCGACAGTACAATAACAACACAATGTGATACACGAGGGGTTCGAGGGCCCTGCTCCTTCGAGCTTACAAACTAGGAGGGAGGGGATAGTGGTACAGGAGGAGATAGCTGTGGGGAATGGAGTGGTAGGAGGAGTGGAAGTCGGCAATTAGCAGGGGGTGGGGTAGGCTTCCCTGAAGAGGTGGGTTTTCAGGGTGCGTCTAAAGGTGAGGAGAGTAGGTGATAGTCTGATGGATTGGGGTAGGGAGTTCCAGAGGATGGGTGACGCCCTGGAGAAATCCTGGAGGCGTGCATGGGAGGAGACCAGGGAACTAGAGAGAAGGAGGTCTTGTGAGGAGCGGAGTGTGTGTGTTGGGTGGTACTTGGATATTAGGTTGGTGATGTAATTTGGGGCAGAATGATGGACAGCTTTGTACATCAGTGTTAGGATTTTGAATTTGATCAGTTGTGCAATCAGAAGCCAGTGGAGGGATTGGCAGAGGGGGGTGGCGGAAACGGAGCGGTTGGTAAGGTGAATGAGTCTGGCTGCCGTATTCAGGATCGACTGAAGCGGGGATAGCCTGTAGCCAGGCAGGCCAGTGAGGAGGGAGTTGCAGTAGTCCAGTCATGATATGATGAGGGAGTGGATGAGCTGTTTAGTGGTTTCTGGGGTTAGGAACGTGCGGATTTTGGCGATGTTGCGGAGGTGGAGTCTGCATGAGTTTGTTAGTGATTGGACTTGGGGCTGGAAGGATAGGTTGGAGTCCAGAATGACACCAAGTACTCTGGCCTGCGGGGCGGGCCCGATAGTGGCATTGTTGGACGTGATGGAGAAGTCATTAGGGGGTGGTGTGCGGGCTAGGGGGGAAGACTAGGAGCTCGGTTTTGGAGAGGTTCAGTTCAAGGAAGTGGAGCAACATCCAGTTTGATATGTCGTTTAGTAGGTTTGTGATTCGGGCAGAGACTGAGGGGGTGAGGCGAGTGGTTGAGTGATAGATTTATGTATCATCAGCATAGAGGTGGTAGTTGAAGCCATGAGAGCGTATGAGCTGGCCAAGGAAGGAGGTATAGATGGAGACGAGAAGGGGCCCGAGGACAGAACCTTGAGGGACCCCAACAGAGAGGGGGAGTGAGGGGGAGGTGGTAGCGTTATAGCCAACGCTGAAGGAGCGTTGTGATAGGTAGGACGAGAACCAGGAGAGAGCGGAATCTCTGAGGCCGAGGGAGTGTAGTTTTTTTTGAGGAGGAGGGGGTGGTCGACTGTGTCGAAGGCCACGGAGAGGTTGAGGAGTAGGAGCACTGAATAGTGGCCATTAGCTTTGGTGGTTATAAGGTCGTTGGAGAGTTTGAGTAAGGCACTTTTGCTGGAGTGTAGGGGAAGGAAGCCGGACTGTAGGGGATCGAGGAGGTTGTTGTCGTTGAGGTGAGAGCTTAGGCGATTGTAGACTAAGCGCTCGAGTTTGGATGTGAATGGGAGCAGGGAGATGGGTCTGAGGTTGTTCGGGTCATTGGGGTCCAGGGAGGGCTTTTTAAGTATGGGAGTGATGTGCGCGTGCTTTAGAGGGGAGGGGAATGCGCCGAAGAGAGGGAGAGATTAAAGATGTGGGTGAGGGAGCGTAGGATGGAGGGGGAGGGAGGTCGTAGGAGTTGTGAGGGGATAGGGTGGAGGGGGCAGGTGGTGAGACGGGCATCAGAGAAGACCTTGGTGACCTCCTCGATGGTAGTAAGGTCGAAGGTGTGGAGTGTTGAGGGGGCTTCAGTGTGAGGAATGTTAGGTGGGATGGAGGTCAGAGCAGTGGCGAGGCCGAGGGGTGATGAGGGGGTAGCTGTGTGAGAGGGGACGGGTTTGGAGGGAGTTTGAGCAGCGGCGATGTCCCTGCGAATTGTGTAAATCTTGTTTTTGAAGTTATTGGCAATCTCAAGGGCGGTGAGTGAGGTGCTGGGTGGAGGTGGGGGGGGAGAGAACAGAGAGTTAAAGGTGGTGAAGAGTCGGCGAGGATTGGAGGAGAGGGTCTTGATGAGGGTCAGGAAGTAGGCATGTTTGGCAGTGTGGAGGGAGGAGGTGTAGGTGTGGAAGGCAGATTTATAGTGGGTGAAGGCTTGTTGGGATCTGGTTTTGCGCCATAGTCGCTCCAGTTTTGGTGTGATCAGTCTGCCAGGGCTGGAGCGGTCGGGGTCTGATGTTTCGTGTGATTAAAGGCACTAGTGAGTCAAAGGCGGTTGACAGTGAGTTGTTATAGGCAGTCATAGCCAGGTCGGGGCAGGACAGGGGGAGGATGCTGTCGTGGAGTTGATCAGCTGCAGAGTGGAGGGGGGCAGGGTCCAGGTTGCAGAGGTTTCGGCTGGTAGTAGTATGACACTTGGAGGGGTAGGTGTTGGAGGATGAGGAGACAGTGAAGGTAATAAGGTTGTGGTCAGAAAGAGGGAAGGAGGTGTTTGTGAGGTTGTGGGGAGCACAGAGGTGGGAGAAGACAAGGTCCAGGATATTTCCATCGGAGTGGGTGCTGGATTGTATGCACTGTGCGAGTGCAAAGGAGGAGGTTAAGTTGAGGAGTTGGGATGTGGCCGGGTTGTCGATGTTGACAGGGATGTTGAAATCCCCAAGGATGATTGTGGGTAGCTCGGAGGAGAGAAAGAAGGGTAGCCAGGCGGAAAAGTCATCAAGGAAGCAGGATACGGGTCTAGGAGGCTGTCTTCAGGGGGGTTGGGGAGAATAGTCGGATGCAGTGGGCCTCGAAGGAGAAGCATAGAGAGGGGGGGTTTGGGAGGACTTGGAAGGTGCTCTGCGGTGACAGGAGCAGACCAACCCCACCACCTTTACGACCGTTGGGTCTGGGTGAGTGGGTCCAGATGAGACCTCCATAGGAGAGTGCAGCAGGGGAGGTAGAGTCAGTGGCCTAGATTCAGGTTTCCGTGATCGCAAGGAGGTTGAGGGAGCGGGAAACAAAGAAGTTGTGGATGCCGGTGAGCTTGTTGCACACCGATCGGGTGTTCAGGAGTGCACACGAAAACGGGGGGGGGGGGGGGTTTTAGGGAGCAGGGGGACAGATACTAGGTTGAGGGGGTTGCGGCAGGACTTGGAAGTGGGAGGGTGCTGTGTGGGTGAGCGAGATGGTGGAGGGCCAGGGTTCGGGGAGATGTCTCCCACAGTTAGGAGAAGAAGGGTGAGAAAGGTGGCATGGGAGCGGGATGTGCAGGAGCGCATAAGTTTACCAGTGGAGGTGTTCGGGTCAGTGGGAGAAGGTGGTGGGTGCTGTAGAGGGGTGAAGGAAGCAGTGAGGACACAATATACAGTTGTTTGGGAGGAGCAGAGGGGTATAGAGAATAGATTTTGGGAACGGAGGAGAGGAATATGAGAAGGAGGAGTGGAAGAGGCATTTTAAGGAGGTGCACGGGGTGGCGGACAGGAGTGGTGGGAGGTTTGGCTGCCGATAGTCCAGTGTGCAGTGGCGTATCTCGTTGCTGTGCCTTCCGGTAGCTGGAGTTTAGGGGAGTAGGGAGAGGGGATCGGGTGTGGATGGATGGTTGCCAGGGGTGCTTGGTTTTAGACAGTCTGGCGTGCAGTGGGGTTTCTCGTTGTGGTGTCTTACATCTAGGGTTCTAGTCTTTAAGTCAAGTTGAGCTGGGGTCGGTGTGAGTGGTCTCAGGGTGGTCGGATCTGGAGCGTTGTGCGGCTGTTTCTTGTCCTTTGGGTAAATCTGGGTTGGGGTCGGCGTGAGTGGTTGGATCAGGAGCGTTGTGTGGCTGTATCTTGAGGGAGGGTGCGCGTGCTCTTGCGGAGACTTGCTTTGCTGGGTTAAGGGTCCAGGTGGAAGTCACAGGTAGAAGGATGAGGGTTGGCGGATGCGGTGCTGGTGGCATCCCCTAATGGTGTAGGCAGGACAGGAGCTGATGGCTTTCCCTGTTAGTGTTAGTGTAGGCAGGATAGATGGGAGCAGGAGGTAGGGGCTCTCCCTCCCTGTGGCGGTGCCTTCCCTGGGTACCTGTGTTGGTGGTGGCAGCTTCGGTGGGGGTGATGGCTGCTTCCCCCTCTCACTGGAGAAGAGCAGCGGCGTCTCGGTTCGTCGCAGCGGCCAGCAGGAAAGACCGTGGCTTCACAGGCCGCGGTATGCCACAGGTCGTCGAAACTCTGCCGGAGGGATTGAGCGCCCAAGCACCCCTCCAGGGTGTCGGCAGGACCTCTGGTGGGGTTCCAGAGCCCGCTGCCGGAGCTGGCGATCATGCGGCCGCTCCGGACGCCATCTTGGAAAAAATATGATTACTCAAACCCCCCTCCTAAATATCAGAAAATCTGGGATCTAGTGGTTAGCCAACATTCACCAACAACCTGAATAATACACTTTGCTAGCCATACCATAGTACACAGAAGTGTAAAATCAATCACTTGGGTCCTTCCCTCTAAGTGGTCCCATCTATATTCTGACCAGCTTTTCTTTTGTAGATTTGCAAAATAATTCCACGGGACTCATTTTAGCCGTGGATACTATTGTCACATATGTAAAGATTCTGTAAAAAGAAGTATTCTCTTAGCTCAATAAACAGTTTAAAATATATATATATATATTCTTACGTACTGGTAGTATCAGTATCTTTTTGTGATCTTCTGAGTTGTTCTTTCAACTTCCTTAAGCATTCTTCCTTGTATTCAAGACAAGACTTTAAGGAAGCTATGCTGTATCAAGAAAAAAAAGTAATATTATGAGATGAAATAAAAAGAAAATAGGATTTTTGTACTCAATGTAAAACCTTTTTCACAAGAAATCATACTGTTTGATTATATTGCCAACTATAGGAAGATTAGACATTGGCAAATAAAATATGAATTACATCTTTTTTATCCAGCGTGCCTCCATTTGTAGCAAACAGTACCAAGAGCATGTTGAGACCTGAGTGTTTTAATCACTTGCCCTCCAGAAGATTTACCCCCATTCCTGACCAGGCTATTATTTGCGTTATGGCGTTGCGTTACTTTAACTGCCAATTGTGCAGTCATGCAACGCTGCATCCAAATGAAAAAAAAAACAAAAAAAAAAACAAAAAAAACCCACAAAATTTTGGAGAAAAAAAATAATAATATATATTTTTGACTTTTGGTATTAAACATGCCCAGTAAAGAAGTTAAAAAAAAATGTATTCTGCTACAAAAAAAAAATCCCAATATGTGTAAATTAATTGGTTTACGTGACAGTTATAGTGTTTACAAATGGCGGTAAATATACTGGGATTTTTTTTTTTAAGGTTTACTAGCAAGGACAGCGATCAGCGACTTATAGCGGGACTGCGGCAGACATTCTGACACTGGGGGGGAACTGACTTGGTGTCACTGACATCCTCAGTGACACCAATATAGTGATCAGTGCTAAAAAAAAAAAGCACTGACACTGTACTAATGGCACTGGGCAGCAAGGGGTTAACATGAGGTGGGTCAACTGTGTGCTGGGAGTGTTTTACTAGGGAGCTGTGTTAGTGTGCTTCACTGTAATCACACTGCTTTGGATGGCCTGAGCTGACAGGGAGGAGAACGGTTAGTAAACAGAACAGTTCTCCTTCCCGTCAGAGAGGAATAGTGGCGTGCGTAGAGCTTGCATGCGCCCCTTTCCAGGAATTGTAAAACCATGTATATATACACATGTGATTTTGCGCACCTGTGCTGCCCTGTAGCAGTATTTCTGATGAATCAATGAACTCCAAGAAAACTATTTTATGTTGTGCAAAAAACACACACACACACACACACACACACACACACACCTACCTTTTGAAAAGTAAGATTTTAATAAACATCTCAATCAACACAAGGACAATTTCCAAAATTTTGACAAAACTGAGTTTTATAGAACATTTGTTTAGCTCATTACACAAAAGTAAGGTTAATATTACAACTTGGATTACAAAATCTTCAGTTTTGCTCAAAATTTGTTGATGAAAAATGAATACACCCCACAACAAAAACTATTACATATATATTTTTTTTAAATTCCACTTATAAATTCTTGGAGTACAGGTTATATGTTGTTGCGTTCAGTTGACTGAAGGAACCTGTGTTCTGTACTGTATTCCAGGAATGGAATTTACAGGTATTGTATGTCAAAATTCCTATTTTTATAATACAGTACTGTACACAGAAATGGATTCATAGACCATGGGATGTCCCCAAGCAATATATTGAGGGATGGGCAACAACCCATCATAGAAAGCCAGCACCATGATATAATCTCCGCAAACACGGACATTATTCAACAGGTGTGCATAATAACAGCCACAAGATGGCAATGCGTTTTTGCCAATTATGGCCCTAAGCATGACTGACACATACTAACAATGAACAGTTTAAATAGTACTCAATACTCAAGTGTGTAATTAAAAAACCATATAAGTTCAATTGCTGACTCCAATTGAAGGCAAAAGCACATATTGGACACACATAAATGAAAAAAAAAAAAAAAAAAAAGTAAAAACAAATATAAAAAAAACACAAGCCACAGCATTAAACAGAGATATGGCATGGAACTTGGAAAACACAATATGTACAAGCCCACTTCAAACATCCCTTCATAGAAAAACATTGCATCAGAGCACACCTAGAATCAATGACATTATATAGATGAAATAAAGAAAAAAAAAAACAAAATCAGTGGATAAAATGTGGACTTAAAATAGACCATTCATCTGAGGTACAGATCCATGTCCCACCTATGGTTCAAACCACTCAGGGTGCAGGTCAAATATCCACCACACCTCACTCAAAGTCTTCTATGCCTATTGCCCTCTCTAATGCTAGATTTAATTATCTCGATACCACAAAAAGCAAAATTATCTCAGATCCCCTCAATGCACTTCCTGAAAGCACCTGGAGGCTTGCAATATATTATGTGCTTTGGGGTTCCCACCATTACAAAAGTGCTCCCCAACACGAGTACACAATGCTCGCGTAGTGCTGCCAATATACTGGAGTTTGCCTGCTGTACATTCAAGGAGATATATAACATAAGTCAAGTCACAATTAATGTACTGATGAATTAAACCTTATTGGTCGCAAAAGAAAAAGCTCTTTCTAACCACATGCACCCTGCAGTATCTGCATGTATTCAGTCCACATCTGAAAGAACCCATAGTAGATAACCAGATACCAACATTCCGTTCAGGAGCCCGACGACTAGAGAAAAATCACACCATCCGACAACGCTCTATATAGAACTAGGTTGGAATGCAAAAAAATTGGCAAACTCCTATTGATAATGCCAATAATTTGGTGATATTCTACAGAGTAGGAGGAGACAAAAGTCACACCCATACCCGGTTTCCAACATTGTCTACAAAAATACTTATCCCCCTGGACTTGGCCTCCACTAATCTATAGTCTCGGTCAATACACCAGTCTGGGTATCCTCCATCTCTGAGTCTTTGACTAATGATTTTACATTTCTCAAGGAAGAATGTATCAGTGGAACAGTTCCTCCTTGCTGTCATGAACTCTCCTACAGAGATGGAGTTTATCGTGAGCCGCAGACGATGGCTGTTCACCAGCAGAAACCAGGCATAGGAAAAAGGGTCAGCTGACATGAACAAACAGTTAACAGGAGAAGCACCTTGTAGCTGAAGCAAGCGATGGCAGAGACTCAAATAGCCACCTGGGAATCAAACAGGTTTGGAAGGAAACATGAACAAAAGATCAGATGGTGGCTCTAACAAGCGAGGACGACAGATGCTAGATGCTCCATAAGCCCGAGAACTGGACCTTAAAATGGGAGAATCTGCTCAGTGAAAGATGGACTTGTTATCCAAGGACAGAAGTCCTATAAAAAAGGCAAGATAACCACGCAGTCAGGTCGAAGAAGAGGGAGTAATACCAAGGAGGGACCTCCCTGAAAGAAGAGGGGTCAGGTCCCAAGGGAAGACATGGTGAATGGCTGTAGATGCAATGGCTTACACCTTCCCCTATGTGAGGGGAAAATTATATAGGTTATGCTACCTGGCAGGATGTTGGAAGTGAAGAAAATTTCATTAAAGGCAATAATAAGAGCAGCAAGGAGGACTGGATTCCAGGATACTCAGCCCCCAAATAGAAAAAGAAAGAAGGGGGAGCCAAGGCAGAACTATCCCTGCCAAAGGTAACAGAGAAAAGGAGGTTCCGTTTTTATAGGGAATGAAAGGAACAGCCCTTTAGAACAGAAAAGTAGGGCTCTGTTTGTCAAGAGGACCTGCACAGTTGCACAGTGGCATGCTAATGGCAGAGGAAGAAGACATGAGGTCACACATGCTAAGGCCTCCCCTACCAAAGAACCATGAAGGTTAATTTTGCCTACAGATGAGGGTCAGTTTCCAGCACCAATACCTGACCCAACTGGATGTCAAAAGCAATTAGCCCATCAGAGGAATGCTGTCCACTATCTTCACAGGAGGTCGTCTGAATGTCCTGAAGAGGCAAGGGACTAGTTTGTAAACCTGCACCCAGATGCTTGAATGGCAAGAGAACCAAGGATCTGCAAGGATTAGCAACCCCCCCAAACACGGATAAATGAGTGGGGAGGACCCCTTCATGCCAATAACTTCTGAGAGCTTAGGAAAGTATCTACCTGCATTGTAGGCGGTCAGAGGTGGGGGTAAGATCTATAAACAAATTCCTTATCAAAGAGGAATAACTCCAGAACACACTCAGGTGGGGATCCAGGACCCTTCAAGGTGCTTGGAGTCCAGTTGGAAGAAAAACACGAATAGCAGGCATAGTGGAAAGGTCTTTGCATTTTAAAGTTAAGCCTGATGTCTCCAGCCTTGGGTTTTTCAGAGATGCTGCAGAGTAGTGCATGTCACATCACAAAAGGGCAGACATGGTCTTTAGCATTTGAGGAACCGCAGTCTCTTACTATACTTCAAAGACAATCTCATCAGAGTGAGACTGAGGATGGAAAAAGGCCCTTCCTCTTAAGACTGTGGGAAAATCAGAGACCAACACAGGAGTGCACTTAGAGCCTCTGCGGTCAGCACCCTGCAAGGTTGTGGGTGAATTTGAACAGTCTTTTGTGAATGCAATAGAAGCCCCTGACAAGGCAGTCTCACCCAAACGGAGCTAAAACTGGTTCATATGATTTAGACCATGTAATTATAGCATAGCAAGATTCCAGACTACAGACATCAATGCCCTCAGAAGGTACAGAGTAAATATCCACAGAATATTTAGGACAGCGTGAGCTGAGGTAACCCATTGCCACTGTGTAAAGATAGATATATTGCAACCATGTTGCGGTTATGCAACTAGCTCAGGGTACAAGGCAAAGACCTTAGGTACTCACTTAGACAGCTGGTAGTCGACGTGGGTCTAAAGGCCTGAGGTGACCAATTTTACTTTAGACAAACAAGTAATGGACCACACTGGAGTTCCACGTGGCTCTTTTGATAAGCAGGAACAGCAGTAGGGTAATTCTTTCTCTATGATGAGCGATGGGAAAAAGCAGAGCACTCCATCTGATGGATGACATCAGCAGTTCATGGAAAAGACAGTGTAAAGCAGGAAAGTCAAAGATGCTCAGCAGTGCAAACAGCAGGATAGCTCCTGGTGCTCAGCTTGTTCAGTCTACTCATGGAGTCTTCCGAGAGAGCAAGAGTAAAACACCAGTGACTCTGTACCTGGAATGTGCTTTGTGGCTAAGTTGTTACCAGATCAGGTTCTGGAAAATGCCTAACACAGACCCCAGTGTCTGAAGATCAGTTTCAGTCCAATGGGGTCTGGGAACAGCTACCCAAAGCTAGGATGCGGAAAAGCTGATGTGGATAGTTGCCATGTAGAGGTCAACTCAAGCAGCAATGTAGCAAAGAAACTTGACTGAAGAAAAAAATTGAGGGTTAGGAACAAGTTAGCTATATACTGTTAGACCTTTCCCAGCAGAGCTGAAAAAGGATTTTTTTCCTACTAGAACACTGGGTAGAGGAAGGGTGTGATTCTGGGCTAGCCTACAGATTTTTGGTTTTCCAGTGTCCAATCCTCCTGTAGGCAACAGTATAACCTAACAATATGACTTGAGTCCCTCGATGGATCAGAAAGAAAAAAAACACACATGCATTCTTTATTACAATTATCCTTCTGAATGATTATATTAAGCAAACATTTGTAATACATGCACAATTTAAATTGGGGTTAATTTGCTGCAACTTTAATAAAAACTGATATACTTACTGCTGGTCTGTAGACTTTGATATCTTTATTCTGTCCATTTCAAACTTTACTACTTGATTTTTAAGACTGTCAAGTTCATCTTGGTATGGTGCTGCACCTTGAGCCACCTTTTCCTTTGGAGAAAAAAAAGGCAGTCTTAATATTTCTGTGGAAATTGGGCTTTAAAATGTTAAGACATATGCTGTACAACAACATAACGTCTAGTCTAGTTTAGAGCTCATACACCGTAAACTTGCAACAATGTAAATATCCAGATAACCTGTGTGGTAAAACACACGGATTAGTATATCTATGCACTATTAAAGATTGTCAATATGTACAGTATTGTACCACCATAGCTTAACCACTAGCCGTCCTGATTTACCCTCCTTCCTGACCAGGCCATTTTTTGCATTATGGAGCTGCGTTACTTTAACTGACAATTGAGCAGTCATGCAACGCTGCACCCAATGGAAACTGAAGTTCTTTTTTCCCCCCATATGAATAGAGCTTTCTTTCGGTGGTATTTGCTCGCCTGTGCAGTTTGTTTTTTTTTCTCAAAATTGTCGTTTTTTTATAGCGGAAAAAATAAAAACAAAACAATATTTTTTGCTTTTTACTATTGACCACTTGCCTACTGGGCACGAATTCCCCCTTCGTGCCCAGGCCAATTTTCAGCTTTCAGTGCTGTTGCACTTTGAATGACAATTGCGCGGCCATGCAAGGCTGTACCCATTATAATTATTTTCACACAAATAGAGCTTTCTTTTGGTGGTATTTACTCGCAGCTGGGTGTTTTATTTTTTGTGCTATAAACAAAAAAATTAAATTTTTTCTTTGTTTTTATTATAAAATTTTGCAAACAGGTAATTGTCTCCTTTACTGATAGGCAGCACTGATAGGCGGCAATAACTGACGGCACTGCTGGGTGGCACTGACTGACGGCACTGCTGGGCACAGGTGGGAGGGGGGCACTACTAAGCACAGGTGGGCGGCACAGATCATCAGTGCTGATCCGTCCTCTGACAATTGCCGGTTATCAGCAGTACTTTCCTCATGCTGTGACAACATGAGATGCCCTCCTAGAATTGGACAACCATGCTATAGCCGTCATTCAGCTATAGCACGGTTGGCAAGTGGATAAACATGTCCAGCAAAAAATGTTTTTAAAAAAAGCAAATTTCGTCATAAATTTAGGCCAAAATGTATTCTGCTGCATGTCTTTACTAAAAAAAAAAAAAAAAAAATCCCAATACGTGTAAATTAATTGGTTTATGTGAAAGTTATAGCGTTTACAAATGGCGGTACATATACTGGGATTTTTATTTTATTTTTACTAGTAATGGTTGTGATCAGCGACTTATCACAGAACTGCAGCGGGCATTCTGACACTGGGGGGGGACTGACTTTGTGTCGCTGACATCTCCAGTGACACCAATACAGTGATCAGTGCTAATACAAAGCACTGACACTACTAATGGCACTGGGCAGGAAGGGGTTAACATATGGGGTGATCAAAGGGTTAACTGTGTGCTCTGTGCTGTTTTACTGTGTGTGTGCGCTTCACTGTAAGCACACTGCTTTGCATGGCTCTGCTTTGCAAAGCCATGCATAGCAGTGTGCAGGAGCTGACAGGGGAGAGAACTGTGTTGTTTACTTACAGTTCTCTCTCTCCCTCTGTCGGTACACTCCTTGATCACTGGGTGCCATGAGTAATCACTGGCTGGGACCCGGTGATTGCCAGCAGAGGCCGTGAATAGTGGCACGTGCCCCCTACCCGGAAATACAAAATCATGTGTATATACGTAATTTTGCGCACACATGCTGCCCTGTAGCAGCGGTTAGTTATGAAAGCGGTTAGTTATGAATGAAGAAAAAAAACAGGTATCCTAATAAACAATGGTTTTCTTTTTAGAGGCCCTGTCACTAACCCATGCATGTGAGTAGCTGTATCTCCCTTTATTAACTATATTTGTGCTACAAATGTGGTGAAAACAGTGCCAGCACAGTTTAAAACACTTGCCGCAAGAGCTGTATTCCACTCTGATGCCTCTGCACTCCGTTCCTGGCCCTGACATCACTCTTCCTGCTGCCAGCTGCAATCATGCAGATCGTGCGATGCTTTCCCAGCTGACCCCTGAATAATTCAGGGCCAATGAAGGGGCACAGAAGCATTAAGCTGGATTGCAATGCTTCCAGGAAGAGTGTTAGAGGAGTCAAGGAATGTCAGCACCATTTGCAGCCCGACTAGTAAATTAAGAGAGCCACAGTTATTCTGTTAGTAGATTTACATGACCGTCTAGGTCTGATTCACACTGATGCAATTTCAGATGCGACTTGGGTAGTACTGAACCTCATGACAATGGAAAAAAAAAAACATTGCTTTCAAAAAGGTGCCTGTTCACATCATCAATGCAGTGCAACTGCAATGTTGTTTTGGGGAAGGGTCCTGTGCTACTTTGGTGCGATGTGTGATTCAGTGGTCCATAAACTTCAATGGAAAAAGCTTTAAAATCACATCTACATGTGCATTTTGATGCAATTTTGTGCGTGATTTGTGCTGATTGTTAGGAATCGGTTTTTAGAATCAGGAGTGCTGGCCCTTTAACGACTGATGACTCGTCTCTGCTGCTTACAGCAAGGGTGAGTGTCTCTGGTTGTGCAAAGGCAAAATTATGGTTTAAAAATCTCGCCCCCATGTATAACTTGTACAGTATATGTACATTGTATGTAGATATGCAGTATGTATCTTGGGACAGCCATATTACTCAGTGGTTGTGGGCTATGGAAGGGGATTCGCACTAAACCGTTTGAAATGTCACTTCCACTTTGATCATTAATTCACATCAAATAAAACTGCCCAGAACTCTTGAAAGAGTCAACACTAAGACTAAAAAGAAACACACTTACTTGGAGAGCCTTTATTTCTTTTAGGGAGGTCTCAAGATGTTTCTCTTTTTCAGAAACTTTAGCTTGCATCTCAGAAAGTGCAGTTTCTGTAACACTTGACAAAAGCTTCTCTTGTAAAAGTGATGCTTTCTCTCCCTTTTGTTTGGCATCTTCTTTCGCTGAAGTTACCTCATTTTCTAGCTGCTGAATTCTGCACTGCATTTTCTACATAAATAAAAGTAGCAAAGAGTATTTATAGTTGAAAAAAATCACATAAAAAGCATTAAAAGGCATCGTACAAACGTTTTCATTGTTTTAAGCAGGTACAGTAAAGTTATATTTCTTGTTGTTTGTTAGTCTTACCATGTACTGATGAGCTCACATTTTATGGCTACAGTTTAAGTATCAAGGTTGATAGATTCCCCTATCTCCGTGTATTAACAGAGCTTGTCCCTAGGGATAGGAAACTTCTTGTTTTGGGTTACAGAGTGTTCAGTGCATGCCTTGCATCACAAATGTGGGAGTGCTAATGTGATGAAACAGCTCTTCCAGCTGCATGGTGAGCTCTCTGTTAATTGCCCTTACTGTTGTGTCTGTGTCAGATCTAATTACTGTTTAGCTCTTACCTGCAGACCACTATACTGAGAAAAAGGGACTGTGGAATATGAAATTTCTTCCTTGGAAGTTTTCAAAATACAGACAGAAATTGTATGTGCAGTGCCATGCTACATGCCTCATGTCTGAACACAAACTGCTGACACGGAAATGTAAAGATTTTCTGTTACTATAAGCTGCATGTACAGAGCAACAACCATGGAACTACATGATCATTTCACATCTCATGCAGGTAGGAAGGTTTATAATGGCTTTAAAGAAAACCTGTGGTGGGAGAACACTAAGGCAAGATCAATAATTTGATGCTGATGTTAAAAACCAAGGGAGCTCAACATCGACAGCAGAGTGCGTTAAATTTATCTAAACCCAAGAACAAAAAAAATGATATTATTGCAGCTTAGAGGTCTTTAGAAGTGCAACGGCATATTTTATTTATTTTTTAATTTTAACCTGTTAAACCCTGCCATTTATTCACTTCCTGTCCTAGGGTGACAACCATACTGAGCAGCCTCTTCATCCTAGGACAGAGAGTGTGTTAAAAGTACATAACACCTATCTTTCAGGGGACAATGCTAATTGATAACAGGAATTTGTAAACTCACAAGGTTTCCTACTGGGTTAACAGCTATTTTTGCAGTTGTATAACAGATACAATAAAGAACATTCAATTATATAGTTAACAGACCAAAAGGGAGTAAATAACAAAAATGTATTGTTAGAGTTTACATACTTTTTTTTTTTTTTTTAAAGCTGAAGGTTACCATTGCAAACTGCACAACCTGGGTTTGTTGGCTTCAGGGGGGCTCAGAGAGATACACACAAGGTGTAAGCAGGTACCTCCTGGCATTGCAACTGATTCAGGATTTTGGTGTTTACTTCCAACACAAGGTCACATTTTTCTATTCATTAACCACTTGCCCTCCTGAGGATTTACCGCCCTGAGCAGGCCATTATTTGCGTTACGGCGCGGCTTTACTTTAACTGACAATTGCACAGTTAGGCAACGCTGTACCCAAATGAAATGTACGTCCTTTTTTCCCCATAAATTGAGATTTATTTTGGTGGTATTTGATTGCCTGTACAGTTTTTATTTTTGGCGCTATAAAAAAAAAAAAAAAAAAAGACCGACAATGTTGAGAAAAAACCCCCCAATATTTTAGAATTTTTGCTATTAAACATGTCCAGTAAAAAAAAAAAAAAAATCAAATTTAGTCATAAATTTAGGCCAAAATGTCTTTTTGTAAACCGAGGTGTGGTGTGTGTGTGTGCGCGCGCGCACCAGATATACGCTCACCTACCTTTAATGACCTGCTGATTAAGTCTCCAGATCTTTATAATCATTTGCTCCTTAACTGCGCTCTGCTGTGATTCAGCACCTTTTTATTGCTAGTATGTATATACTTTTTGTTGTTTTTTTTTTTTTTTTAAGAATAAATCTTATAAAGGATAAAACACTATTTTTCAGTATTTCGGTTTACATGGTTAAATGGAGTGGAGTTAAAGGAGCATATGATTATAAAAGGTGTGGAGACTTATATCGGCAGTACCCAGGAATGTAAAATGCTCCGTCTAAGGGGCAAAAGCGCAGTCTGACCGAAATTGTGGGGTCAATAAAGGAAGGTGAGAGTACATCCAGTGGTGGTTATATGCATGTAGCACCACTGAATTTGAACACAGAAGGTGGCACACACTTAAAAGCAAAGGACACTTATTACTATCTGTGGAGGACCTTTTTGTTTATATTCATATATTACATATAATATATTGTCAATAATACATGGTTTTGATATAAGGTATATAATTATCTGATGCTAGCGTTGCACGGTTTTAGAATTATTACCTTCAGGAGACTGTGATGCCTCAAAGAAAACCTAATCACAGAAAAACAGTGCTAAAGTCCTATGTGATGACAAGGCAGGGGCCCCAGAACCATAGTGTAGCAGCTGGAATTCTATTAAATGTCAGAGCCCTCAAAATGTACAGAGTAAACATTCCTGGATTTGTTAGAAGAGCACAAGCTGGTTTCACCCACTGCAGTGGGACTAAACCCTCTGTCTAAATAAAAGCATGCTACAGCCGCATGGTTGGATGCAACATAGGGTATAAAAGATGTGCCTTTTTCAAAGCAACAGTGGGGCTACGTGTCCTCTACATTGAATGGTGGTAAGAAGCGTGGAATGTAACATTCCACCTGGTGCAGAATGTTAGTTCACAGCTCCTCAGTGCTAGCCCCTTCTGCGTTAAAACCTGCTGAAAGCAGGAAGTTCAAAGCTGCCCAGCGGTGCAAATAGTGAGGTAGCTACAGGTGCTTAAATGTCACTATCAAAGTTAAGCATGCAATACCAGTGGGGTCTGGATCTGGCACTCCAAAGTTAGGATAAGAGAACACCAATCCAGATAGCTGCCATGAAGAGACAAGTTCAAACAAAGTAGCAAGGAATCTGTCTGAAGAAAACATCTTTAGAACAAATAAAAAAAAAAAAAAAAAGATAAAAAGATGCTTCTGTCTCAGTAAAAATTACCTTTAGTTCTGCCTGCAGATTTTTCAATTTCTCACACAATCGTGCATTTTCCTCTTCTAGAATGTTGGAATCTCCAGATGGAGATAAAAGCTGCATTCTTTGCAATAGCTCTTTGTGCTTTTCTTTTTTCTCCTGTAAATCTTCCTTAAGCTGTTTTACATATGTCTCGGTGTCCTGCTTTACTCGTGATTGGATAATTACCTTTAATAAAAATGTATTAATAAAATATCCAAGATTTTTTGCTCACACTATGCTACTATGTCAGCAACTAAAGAGTAAAACAATTAGGTTCACTCAAACATAGAGGGAAGGAAAGGTAGACCGTGTATATAAAAGTGTGAATCTTTTTAGCTAATTTACCTTTACTTTCTTAGATAAAAGTTGGACAAGACCAGAAATTCTCCTGTTTTCTTGAAAGATACCCTCATTGAATTTCTTGGCATCAAAGTGTAAACCCTTCAACTCTTCCAGCCATAACAAGAACCTCTTCTTAAATTTCACCTCTTCTATAAGGTCTGCTTCCACACTATTCAGAGAGATCTGCACATTGGAGAATCCATCTTTCACATGCTGTATAGAAAAAAAAAAGTCATCATGAGCTAGAACATAGCACCAAAAGCCAGTTATTTAGGAAGCAAACCGATTATGCTTTACCTTTATGACATCCATTTTCTTGAAGATTAGGTGGTTTAAGAACTCAAGTTCAGAAAATTTAAGCTCTTCTGCTGCACTCTCAGACCACTTTCCACCATTCTGTTCTAAGCTGTGACACTGCAGCAGCAGCTCATCATTTTTCTTCTGTATTACACACAAGTCATTTTCATAGCCATTTACCACACTGTACTGTTCTTCCTTGACAGCGGCATTCTTATATATGACCTAATATAAAAAGTACCAAATCAGCATTAAAACATACATACCATATATGAATGTTAAAATAGAAGCACCCAGTTAAAAAGACAGTGTGCCAATTTCCAGCTTGGATTGTAGACAGTCAGCACGAGCTGGTAAAGTAACTGCAGAATTTGGCAGCCACAGCTTAACTAGTTTGGATTTTGTTTTGACAGCAGAATGTTTAACTTACCTTAAATTTCCTGAGCAGAGACTGCATCTGAGAATTCAGTTTAAAGTATTCTGTTTGTAGGGATTCAAATGCTTTAAAATGTGTTGAAGACATTGACTCCTTTACGGAACTCATTGAGTGCTTCTGTATTTCAACTTCATCTTGAAGCTCCACTGAAAGATTGCTTAGTAAATTATGTTGATTAGCATACACTGTGGAAATGGTCACTATAAGATCCTGTAAAAAGACACAGGTTTTGTTGTTTCACAAGATTCTTTACTGAAAGAAATGCCTCATAGATGGCAAAGATTAAAAAAAAAAAAAAAAAAAAAAAAAAAGTTTTTTTGCCTACAGGGTATTACCTTCAACTCTTGATTTGTTTGCTGTAGACTTTCAGTGCGTTCTGCAAGTTCATCTTCTTCTTGTACAGGCTCATTTTGCATTAAATGGAATACTCTGATTACTTTCTCTAGGTCATCAACCTTTTCATTAAGGTAAATATTTTTCATCCGTTCATCCTTCAGCTCCTGAAATGAAGTCACATCAATACATTAGTACAAAAGCACGCTTGTAAGAAGCAATGATTAAGTAGTGAGGCACCAAACCCTACTCCGATAAAGTGATTGCGCAGATAGGCAAGCACATTATGTTTTTAGGTGCATTCAGCTCATGTTTGAGATCAGTTTGGGATACATTGACACTTATTTTACAGATCCTTATGACCACCTCCTGGCCTGCATCATAACTCATCCTAAGCTGCTTTCACATGCACACTGACTTGAATAGGATTGAAACTGGATTTTTGACTTAACTGTAAAATCCATTTCTTGGAATACATCATGGAACACAGAGTGATTTTAAGAATCCTTACTATCAGGGTTATGCTCCACCTACAGGCGATTGGACACCCCTTCCCCTACCAGGAAGGCTTCAGTTTTGTAGCAAACCATAAACCAAAACAAGCAGAGAGGAGGGATCTATGTGTCCCATGATGTACTCCCAAGAAACATTTAATAGACAAGTCAAAAATCCAATATTTCTTTTAATCGTACATCATGGGACACAGAGCAGCTTTAAGAATCCTATCAGGGATGTCCCAAAGCAATCAAAAAGGGTAACAGCAGCAGGCCAACAGCACCCCCTCCCAAAAACCCCCCCAAAAAAACAAGCAAAAGGAAGAAAGAAAAATGCACACAGCAGCCTGCAAAACACTTTGGCCAATGGCAGCATCCTCAGTGGTCCCAACGTTAGAAAAGTAAAAGTGTGAACTGAAGACCAGGGAGTGGCCTAGCAAAGTTGAGAAACAGAAGCTTGGTGAAATAAGTTGGCAAATCCAGTGTGAAATAACGGGATTTTTTTTTTGTTACTCACCATAAAATCCCTTCCTCTGAGTTCATTGATGGACACAGCCTTCATAATCTTGACCGCAGGGTTATATCGCCACCTTCAGGAGTAAGACTAGGCAGAAAAAAGAACAAGGAAAGCACTGCCTATGGGCAATCCTAACTGGTAGTAAACCTACACTCTGCGATAGGCAGCTCAGTTCGTTACAAAGCAGTACATTAAAAAGGAGGGGTGGATGCTGTGTCCGTCAATTAACTCAGAGAAAGGGATTTTATGGTAAGAAAAAAAAACCCCCAGTTTTCTCTTTTTAATCAAATAAACAGCGCAATACCCAACAAATGATACATAAAAAGAAAAAATAGTAGTATAAAAATTTAGAAGTGTCCAAAATAAAATGTGTCCAACAAACAAAAAAAATAATAAATTTCACATAATATCCAAATAAAATGAAAAACTCATAATGTGATTTAAAGTGTCCAAAATTAATGTGTCCATCAAAATATCAAATATATATATATATATATATATATATATATATATATATATATATATCTATCATTATGAAACTTCAGCCTTTTACTTCAACTTCAAAGTGCTTCACCAAAAACGAATAAATTTATAATGTGATTATCCTTCTGTACTAAGTGCTTCCACCATCCACCAGTGAGAAACCAACATTAAATCGCACTCACCAGATATTGGTGAATATTAAGCCTTTTAGGGATCCTACACCCCCTCTTAACGCCTACAGACCTCCATTCCACCACACCAAACTAAGAAGATTCTTCAACTGCCTTTCTCCAAACAAAACGCTGCACCGTTTGGACACTTCTAAATTTTTATACTAGTATTTTTCTTTTTATGTATCATTTGTTGGGTATTGCGCTGTTTATTTGATTAATTTGATGATTTAGGGTTTACACTAGTGCACAGCAGCATCTTATATTTTAGTGGGAGGGGTTTGTTCTGTGGCGCAGGAGTATATATTTATATATCAGTTTTCTCTTTTGTTCATTGACGGATACAGCCTTTATAATGTTGACTGTAGGGATGTACCAAAGTAGTGTGATAACGAGGGAGCTCAATAATAAGAGGAAAAACACACAACCACCCAAAGGAACCCCCTGTAAGAGGCCCCAGAAAACCTCAGACAACAGCCTGTAAAACCTTGCAGCCAAAACATGCATTCAAAGATGCCAGAACATCAGCTTTGTAAAACTTGGAAAAAGTGTGCACAGATGACCAGGTAGCCACCTTACAAACTTGAGACATGGATGCCTGATGATGGAATGCACAGGAAGCACTAATTGCCCTTGTAGACTGTGCCATGATGGGGAAGGGAGGCACCTGACCCCTAATTGCATAAGCCTGGAAAACCATCTGCCTGATCCAATGAGAAATAGTGGCCGAAGTAGCCGCCGGACCCTTTTGCGGACTGTCCACAATCACAAAGAACGAATCCAACCTCCAAAAGGAAATAGAGGTACACATGGATTGCCCAAACAACGTCTAGCGAGTGCAGTGCAAACTCCTTAGGATGGGACGGCCGCGGACACAAGGAAGGAAGGCCAATGTCCTCATTTAAGTGAAAGGCAGACACCACCTTCAGAAGAAAGGAGGGAGGCAGACGAAGAACCACCTTATCTATATGGAGAACCAGATAGGGAGACTTACAAGACAAGGCCGCCAGCTCAAACACCTGCTGAGGTGATGGCGACCAGAAAAGTTATCTTCTGAGAGAGCATGAACAAGGGGAGATCCCAAATGTTCTCAAATAGTGGTTTCTGAAGGACCGTGATAACTAGGTTCAGGCCCCTTGGAGCCAATGGCAGGCGCACGGGGGTGGGGGGCAACATGCTGAACCCCGAGAATAAAGGTGAGAACCAAAAAGAGTGTGTAGCCAAGGGGCATTGAAAAAAGATCGGCAGAGCAGATACTTGGCCCTTAATAGTGCTCAAGGCTAGCTTCTGATCAACACCCCGTTGTAGAACAGTCAGAATCTGAGAAATGGAAAAGGAGAGTGGATGCCACCCCACAGCCTTGCAATATGAAATGTAAGCCTTCCAGGTGCTTCCTTGGGAAAGTAGACTTACACGCCTTCAACATAGTGGGAATTACAGACGCAAGCAACAGCCTATCCTTTAGCGTCTGGCTTTCAATAGCCAAGCCATCAAAGCCAGATGGTAAAGCAGGGTGGAATATCAGCCCTTTGGACTGGAGATCCTCATGCAATGGAAATCGCCAGGGGACATCTGCGACCAGCCTCACCACGTCGGCGTACCAGGATTGCCGATGCCACTCCGGAGATATTAGAATAACCGGAATCCCCTCAGCCTTTATCCTGCGGAGTAGACGAGGGAGACGCATGAGAGGGGGAAAGGCATAAATCAGGCGGATAATGAATCCATGACGCCACCAGAGCATCGGACGCATCGGCCAAGGGATCCTTTGCTCTTGCTATGAATCTCGGCACCTTCTGATTGAGGCGGGAGGTCAGCAGATCCATGTCTGGCATACCCCACCGCAGGCAGATGTGACGAAGCACCCCGGGTGCAGGGACCATTCTTCCTGATCTAGCATTTGGCAGCTGAGATAGTCCGCCCACCAGTTTTCTACGCCCGGAATGTAGTTGGTGGAGAGAGCTGGAAATATGATGTTCCACTCACCGAAGAATGTGAGAGACCTACTATGCGGCTTCCGAACTCCTTGTCCGTCCTTTGTGATTGACATAGGCCACTGCCATGGCATTGTCCGACTGGATTCTGACCGGATGCCTGCGCAGTAGCTCTGTCCAATGGGAGAGACAGTTTGATCACACACAGCTCCAGAACGTTGATCGGAAGGTGAGACTCTTTCAATGTCCAATGACCCTGGGCCGACTGAAGACCCAGAACCCCTCCCCAGCCAGTCAGGCTGGCATCCGTCGTGATCATCATCCAACGGAGAGGGAGAAATGACTTCGACCCGAATAGCTGGAGACGACCATAGCCACCAGAGAACAGAGGTCTTGGTCACGTGTCCCACGTGGATCTGGTTGTCCAAGGACATTGGAGATCTGTCCCACCTGGTTAAGATCTCCTTCTGCAGGATGCACGTATGAAATTGGGCATATGGGACCGGGGCTGCCTCGAAGGTGGACACCATGAGACCCAGCAACCTCATGCAGAGACTGAGAGACAACCACTTGTGGGACAGCAGCAACTGCACCGCAGTCTGGAAAGTCCGAAGCTTGTCCAGTGGGAGGTTGTGCCAAGTCAAGGATCAGGTGGGGCACCTGCTTCAGATGCCATGGGAGGATCCCGCGCTCGACCGGGCACAGAACACCCACGAGGGAGGGAAATAAACACTCCTAAGCGCTGCCACAGACCAGGGGGGACCCCAGTAGGACTCGCCACCAGAAGAGCTGAGGAGCAGTGCTGTGCACTGTCCTTCCACTAGGCGAGGGGAGCTCCATGTGTAGAAGAGTGTGCTAAGGCCATTCCAGACCACCCGGAGATGCTGCGCCACCCACCCGGAACTCCTGCCCACAGGGCTTGCAAGAGGCTGTCAGTGGGCTACAGGAAAATGGCCACTGCCTGTCCCCACCAACAAAATGGCACCTGATCGTGGCCAGGCAGGAATCCAGCCGCTCACACAGCACATGGCGGGCACAGCGAGTACCCTGCACCCCGACGGCAAGCAGAAACCTGACTGAGAGGGGAGGGCTGGCCCAAAATAGGCAGGGATAGGCAAAGTAAGCCAACCGGGGAAGCAGCTGCTAAATGAGTCCAGCACCAGATGGGAGGAGGAGAAGACCCCACAGAACTGACCACCCTGTGGGTACCCGTGGCCCGTACTAAGCCCTGTGAGGGGCGGAGGCATATACTTACCAATCCAGCAACAGATGTGGGTAACGCACCTGAGACAGATCCACCACCCACCAAGAAACTGACAAAGATGTCAGGTGCCTGGTCATGTGTGTCCCTGCAAGACGTTCAACCTGCCGGCTGCCCTAGTCCAGAATGGGGCTCGTTGCAGCTGGCCAGCGCTGAGCTAAGGTCTGCGCACGCTTGCTGGCCAGGCTAGGGAGACTACAAGGATCTATATTATCCAGGCTGTCGCCCAGCCCAACAATTGATTGAAGATCTCCGCCGAAAGGAGAGGAAAAACAAAAAGAGGGAAAAGGAAAAAAGAAAAATAAATCTATGGAACTACAGGTACTAGCAGGGAGCCAGGTCCTTACTCCTATACTAGGCAGAAAAAACGGAGCTGCCTATCGCAGAGTGGGCATTTACTACCTGTTAGGACTGCCCATAGACGGGGCAATGCTTGTTCTTTTCTCTGCCAAGTCCTACTCCTGAAGCTAGCGATATAACCCTACAGTCAAGATTATGAAAGATGTATCTGTCAACGAACGAAAGAAAATAGATTTAGAAGCTACCTGACCCGTGACTGCTTTTCAGGTTTTCGGGAAGCACGAAGAGGAAATCAGAGTGCCTGATTGCAGGAGCAGCCTTTAGGTAAAAAACAGACAGCAGAAACTACATCCAAAGTGTAGCCAGTCTTGTCCCCCATGACTGGGCCCCAGGACAAAAAGATGGCAAGACAATGTCTTGATTGAGATGGAAAGCAGACGCAACATGTAATACGGATGGCTGAATTTAAAGCTCCCCCCTGTCATGGTGAAGGGCCAAAAATAGTTCTTTACACGCACACAAAAAAACAACCAAACAAAAAACCCCCGAATAGTTCAGATGGTAAAGGGCGGTCTGACCAGAGGGACAACCTGCATGATCCTCTGCACAAAAGCACAGACCAAAAAAAGCAGTAAACAAAATCAGCCTCTGGGGAAAAAAAAAAAAAAAAACTGCCAAAGCGGAGTCTGACCTTTTACAATACTCAAAGCCAGTTGCATCTAAAACTCCCACCTGGAGAAAAGCCAGATTATGGCCCACCACATACTTATGAGAATAAGATTGTTGTGCTTGCACCTAGCTATGCAAGTTTTCAGGTCCTGTGGTAAATCTTCCTTGAAGTAGCCTTCCTAGCCTTTACTCTCTTATGAGAGTTGGAATAATGGAATTTGAGACTCCTCTGTTTAATAGGACTCTGGCTACAATAGCCATGCCTTTAACAATAGATTGGGACAGCCTGTAGGACCCCTCTTGTTACTACCAGGTTACCCTGGGCCTAGCCAGTGCAAGCAAGATTATTGGCATTCTTTCTTGCCCGATACCTGCAAAGCAGATGTGAAAGAAGCGTAAGCGCAATGAAGGAAAAAAGCAGGGAGAACTCGTCCCAAGGTGTCACCATAGTATTCACTGTAAATGTTTGAGGATCCCTAGTCCTGAAGATGAACTTCTCGAGCTTGTTCTTGAACCCGGGGGCCAGAAGATCCCCGTACAGAGCCATCCCACCATTAAATTCCCCTAAACACCTCCAGGTGAAGATCCCACTCTTCCTGGGGACAATTGTTGCTGGCTGAGGAAATCAGCCTGTCAAATTTCCACTCCTGGAATGGGAACTGCTGACAGCATGGGGACCTGAAGCTCTGCCCAGGACAAAATAAGATCCATTTCCTTTTGGGCCACCTGACTTCTTGTTCCTCCTTGATGAATTGCATTGTCATTGGGTAGATTTCCATTCACTTCTTGTCATGTAGGCAAAACAGGAAGTGAGGAGCAATCCCTACAAAATTAAAATATTCCCTTCCCAGGATACCAGAAACAGTGTACCCATTTGAAGATTTCCCCTGTATTACTTTTCTGGGGACACCCCAAAATTTGGGATTTTTTTTTTTACTTTCAATGAGAGCCATAAAACAGGACAAACAGAGAGGGTGAATCTCACTAACAGGGAAGAAACCGCAATAAAAAACCTGACAGGGGTTTTATTTGCTCTCCACCCCATCCAAAACTGAAAAAAAAAAAAATGTTTTGCCTTTAGTTATACTTTAATAGCTTTCCACCCGGACATCCGCAATGTACTGCGGCCGGGCGGCAGCTACAGGCAAAGTGACGTACCCATACGTCGCTCTGGCTGTACTAACGGGGGGGAGCTCCTTCCCCCTGCGACTCCTGTGAGCGGCGGACACAGTGGAATGAAGATCCCAGTGAATGGGACCCGGTGTAAGCAAAGCTGTTATGAATCAATATCATTTATAACAGCTCTGCTTCTCTTCCTAGTGAGATGTGATTGGCCCACAGCTGTCACATGATACATGTGGCCAATCACAGCACCCTGTACCATGTCACCAGCTGCAGCCAGAGATCACTATCTTGAGCCGTCAAAAACCTAACTCATTCATGACAGTTCATGAATGACTTAGGTTCATGACAGCAAGCTTTGCATTGCAGGAACAATGATCTTTGTTTCTCCTGCAAAGCAAAGTGTAAAAAAAATAAAAATAATCCCTGATCGCCCCACCCCCCCAACAGTAGTACAATGTTACTATGGTAACATTGTACTATTCTTATAAAGGCATTACAAAAAATAATAAAATAAAACAAATGTTACAAAAAAAAACAAAACACCATATTGAGAATTAAAAAAATTTTTTTGAAGGGTTTTTGGCAAAAGTGGCTCTTGGCAAAGTGACGTAATCTTGCTGCGCTTCCTATTTTTGGGTGTGAACATGCCTGCCCCACTGTCCCCACCCCCTTTCGGTCCAGGGAGAGAAGAGAAAACACAGCGCCGAGTAAAAGCATTACATTTCTCTTACACACACACTATTAGCACATTTAACCCTTTAATAGCCCCATTAACCATTTTATCACCCCATCACCCAGCCAGTGACATTAGTACCGTGTCAGTATATAACATTTTTCACTGATCATTGTATTCCTGCCACTAGTGACATCAGATAACGTCAGGGTTAGTTAGCATCCCACCCAGCCAGGGTCAGCTAGCGTTAGATTGCCCGCACACTATAGGTCGCTGATCACCCCCATTACTAGTATAGTGTTTGTACAGATCAATAGAACGATCATGAACAGAACTATACTAGTGGGGAAGGGAACTGGTCCATGATCTGCAAAGAGTATTGGGGAAAATTATGGATTTTAAGAGAGGTAGTTGATTGTGGCAGGACATTTTAATTTTTGTCTGGATCCATCGATGGATCTGTCTTCGAGTGCGCAGAGAGAGGGTGGTGAAAAAGAATGTTAAAAAAGATGTTGTTACATCAAACCCAATTAACAGACACGTGGAGAGTGAAACATCCCAGAGAAAGATTATACCTCCTACTCGCTTGCTGAAAACTGAGGCTTAGCTAGAAAGGGTTATGCCTGGGGTAGGGATTCTGCCTGTTTTTGGACAGTGTCTACTTACTTGAAGTAAACCAAGTACTCATGATAATGAAGTTCTGTGATGTACGATTAAGAGATTCAGCCCTAAAAGGATAGAATTCTAACAATGCCAGCCCTAAATTCAGAATTCAGCTTTAAAATTAAGAAAATTGTGAAAACATATACCTGGTGCAGTTGTTGAAGTTGCTGCTGAAGAGAAGACAACTGCTGTAACAACGCATTTATTTCATTTACTTTTTCTGTAGCATGGTCTTTAGTTTCATCTTTCTGTATTTTGACAGACTCAAGTTCTGTCTGACAGGCTGTTAGTGACTCCCTTAACTGTTCATTCTACAAAGAAAAAAAAAAAAAAAAAAAAAAAAAATTTAGATGAATTCTTTTGAGCACCTGCTGTATGATCAAACAATCAAAAGTTTTTTTTTTTTCAACTAAATGCTACCTATAAGTTCACATTATACCATTAAGAATCAAACACTACTTGGACTGAGAAATCAATATTTATCTCCAAATCACTGTAAAAAGTGATCCAGAATACATTTTCCCTTCGATACTTAATAAACTACGATGATTAGAATGTGTACAGTTTCCAGTGCCTGAAAAAAATTGCCAACAATAGCACTAAAGGACAGAAATAGTTGTAAGCTTGCACACAGTACAGTGCATGTTGGTATTAAGTTGCAAACTTACATCTTTCTCCTGATCTTGTAGATTTGTATAAAGATTTTCCTTTTCACTTCGGACCCTCTGCAGCAGTTGCTGGAACTGTTCCTGTTCCTGGTGGAGAGATGCCACTTCTAGCTCATACTGCTGGACTTGTCTATGAATTTCAGCCTTATCTGTCTCCAACTGCTGAGCTGTTGCATCTTTAAAGGTAATCTTCTCCTTCAATTGTTCAACCTCTGATATCAGTTCCTCTAATTTGCCAGACTTTTGGGTTTCTTGTTCACAGAACTCATGCTGAAGTTGCAGTTGCTTGAAGTCCTCCCTTAGTTTAGTAGTCTAGATCATCAATGAAAAGTGATCAGACTATAGCACATATAGTAACACCTTGTTTTATTTGCAGCGTAAAAGTTTACAATAGCTCAAGATCTACTAAACAAAGAGAAATGTGTGGAGAGGAGTGAAATACGATAAGAAGTGGGTGGTACATGTGGTAACATTTAATACAGGTGATACTCTGAAATACCATTACCCACATTTTGGGAAATACCAGTTTACAAAGATCAGATGCCAGTTAAGAAAAACTGCATTATTTCTTTTTTAATAACCAACCGTAGAAAGGGTGGCAGCTCAGACAACTTTTATAGTGTGTCTACTTGAAGCTATTACACCAAGAACAGCATAGGCATACAAATCACAAGAATGACCTCTTCATTGCTGAGCTATTTAGCCTTTGTGTAACAACCACCTCATCTCCAACGCATGAAATTCTGCATACTGCAAGTGAAAAGACTACATGAGTTTAAAATACTACATGTAGTTTGGCCTTTAAAGAGGATCTCAGGGATACTGATAAATTCAAGTATGTGCATTGACATTTACCAAAGCTATGCACTGTGGTTATACAGCATTGCAAATCCCTTGGGAGGTAAATAGAGATAATTTCTATTCCATTAACTATACAAAATGCTCTCTCAAGATCATAAAAAAAAAGAAAAAATAATGAAATACCTTGTAACCAAAAATAAGGCACTGCTGTTCAGGAAAAAAAACACTCTAGAAAGTACCTTCATGTGCTTTTTAAAAGTGCTACTAAAGGCAAATAAAAGATAATTGAAGAGCCACCCTAAAACAGGAGGTATGTTGCTGGCAGGATCACCAGGTGAAAGGAAATAAAAACAGACTAAAAACGAAAATGCAGCCACAACATCTAAGGTTTGGTAAACTGCAATTATTTTTATTTTTGGGTTCAGATAAACTTTAGGGGAGTAAACCAGCAGGCTTTACGATTTTGTTTTTTTTATAGGTTAAAGTGAAACTGCATTCTTATTTCCCAAAAATAATCCATACACATCCACTACTTAATGGCCCTGCCATCTAATTTTCATAAAATTGTGTCTTGCTGCCTCCATGTAACGTTCTGAGTGAGCTCCTGGACATCTCCATTTCACTCTCAGTTGTTTGTTTGGAACGAGCAGTGTTAGTGGTAGTCGTGCTCTGCTCTATAAACACTACAAATCCCATAGCCAGTCTTGGGAAAGAGCAAGAAAGGGTGGATAATTTCCTACATACAGTGAGACCACCCTCTAACAGAAGTCTAAGTTAAAAAACAAACAAAAAAAAAACCTAATAATTACAGTACCTATTTTATGATTTTCTATTGTAGTTTGATATCAAACTTCTTTACCAAATAATGGGCAGCAGGTTATTTTATATAGAAAGAAATTAAATGCCAGTGATTAAATTAAATTACCTCCTTTTCTAAATTTTCCTTAAATAGCTGAAGCTGCTCTCTCTCCCATGACATATTTCTCACTTCCTCTGTGAGTTCAGTTATTTTCTGGGCAGTTTTACTTTTTTCGCTCTCTGTTAATTCCAACATGGCATCCTTTCTTTTCAAAGACTCCAAAAGCTGTTCTATATCAGATAATAGTTTTTGCTTTGCCTGCTCAAGCATTTCCTTTTCCTCAACAGTTCCTTTCAAAAGGATAATATGTTCTTGCAATTCTTTCTGTAGCGAAGACAACTTTAATAGAAAAACAAGAAAATATAAGATAGAAAGAACATCCAAAAATTCATAAAAGTTTATGCAATATAATACAAGTGGTTTCTACACAAATTATAATAACCTGGCATTTAAACGAATAACAAAGTAGTGTGCCTTTGTCTTTTCCCTAAAGCCTGGGCAGCAGTATCAGAAACCATTTGGACAATTGTTGCCAGTCTCACTGCTCTCCAGCTACCTGTATACTCCTCCTTAGTCCCGTGTAACCAGCTGGGTGCCAAAGCCCAGGAGCCTGCTCACTCTCTGCACTAGTATGAAACTCGAACAAATTAGGCTAAGGTGTGACTTCAACTGGTAAGCTGCAGTGTACCCTGTTGGTTCCATAAACACAAGTTGATTTTAAGGCTAGGTGCACATCTGTGTGGGTCAGAAACTGTTCCTGACCTGTGGGCACTGCTCTTTTGCAGAGGTGCAATTCTTAATGGCGGCACCCCCACTCATCTAAAAATGTGGCATGTTTTTGGGTGCGCAAAACGCATGTTGTCGCAACACCAAGTAGATCCTTTTTGTTGTATTTTGAAAGAAGGGTCAGGGCCTTTTTTCCTTATGTTTCCTGCAGATACAGCAACCCATTCAAATGAATACACTGTTGTGCCTGTACAAATATGCCCACACAGGTAGGTACCCTAGACTAAGGTCAATGGTGTGGGGCCCGTTATGTTTGAGTCAGAAATATGTAACTGCAGTTTGTCTATCCTCATTTACTACATAACATTATACTGGAATTAGCAAATTTGCTGCGCTGTTACAATTTTACCAAACAGAGGGGATCTAAACAAAAGTCATACTTTAAAACTAAAGTGGAAAAGTAATTAATGGCCTTATTTATTGCATACCTTTTCTTTCAGCAGGGAAATCTCATTTGTCAAACTTTCTACTGTATGCTTTTGCTGTTGAAGCTCTTCCTGAGTTCTTTTAAGATCATATTGCATTTCAATGGACTAAAAAGACAAAACATCAATCTTTTTGAATATTCAGACATCTACAGTTCCCTGTTTGAAATCTTTATAGGTTCAGTAAAAAGGTACAAAAGGAAAACAACCTCCATCTGCCTTTCTGGGATTTTAATGAAACCACTTAATTCACGAAATTGTATAGAAACTTTGTGTCTGTATTGTCCCAGTTTGTTAAGCTGGCTGTACGCTGATCGAAAATCAACTTTCATTAAAGTAGAACTATAGGCAAAACTTTTTTTTTTTTCCATTGTGGATAGAGTAAGGGAGGATTACAACCCGTCAGATTTTTTTTTTTTTGCTAGCTGTGTCCTATTATAGAAATTTCCCTTCATTTCCTGTCCCATAGCCAAACAGGAAGTGAGAGGAAATCCCTGCAAATTAACCATTTGCCTACTGGGCACTTATACCCCCTTCCTGCCCAGGCCAATTTTCAGCTTTCAGTGCTGTTGCACTTTGAATGACAATTTTGCGGTCATGCATCACTGTACCCATATGGAATTTTTAGCATTTTTTTCACACAAATAGAGCTTTCATTTGGTGGTATTTAATAGCCATTAGGTGTTTTATTTTTTGCGCTATAAACAAAAAAAGGGCAAAAAAAAGTAAAAAAAAAAAAAGTTTTTCTTTAATTCTATTATAAAATTTTGCAAACAGGTAATTTTCCCTCCTTCACTGATGTGCATTGATGAGGCTGCACTGATGGGCACTGATGAGGTGGCATGGATAGGAGGCACTGATAGGCGGCATTGATGAGCTGGCACTGATGGGCAGAACTGATGGGCGACACTGCTGGTGGCACTACTGGGCAGCACAGGTAGGTGGCACTGCTAGGCACTGATGATCAGTGCCGATCACTTCTCTGACAATTACCGGTTATCGGCAGTACTTTCCTCATGCTGTGACAGTGTGAGGAAAGTGCAGCCGATAACCGGCAGCTGTATTTATCTGGTGACCTGCTGTATCATTGGACACAGCTGATCACGTGGAAAAAGGCCTCCGTGATTGTCCGTTTACCTTACCTTATCCCATGATCAGCTGTGTCCGTAGGACAGCTACTGGGGGCGTGTTCTGGAATGACGCCCATGGACGTCGTCCTAGAACCAGACAACTGCAATGTAGCCATCCTTTGGCTATAGCGCGGTAGGTTAAGGGAAAATTGTAGTTCTCAATGGAACATGAACGTGTGCATGTAATCCATTCACTTTTTCTCCAACTTTTTAACTAAAAGTACGTGTGGAGGTATGGGCACAAAGCTATATTTGCAATAATATGTGCATTATTTTTTCTCTTAAAGTATATAAGTATACTTTAAGGCTAAGGCCTTTAATGGACTTCTGTCAAAGGGACAGGTCAATAAGTTTCAAATAATCAGCAACTGCAGTCACTTATTAGTGTATTCTGACAGCAGAGGGTGCCATTGTCAGAATAGAATGTCCTGGTAAACCAGTTTGAGTGGATAGAGGAATTTGGCCGGAAAAAATAAATAAAAAAATAAACACACCAGCATTACCCTGTCACAAACTGGGGCAATAGAAACCAACTACATCAAGAAATAAAATGTACAGGGTCACCTTAAGTAAAAAATGCATGACATTCACACTGATCCTTTTGACAAGCAAGTTTAACTGAAGCAACTGCTGTGTATTTCTTTTTTCTTAATATGAACACTATAAATTGCATAGGTTTGTAACATGTATACTCTAAGAGCTAAATGGAATATAAGTTGCTACTATTGAACTTTCCTTGTTACTACATTATGTTCCTTTTCTTAGAATCAAACATAGAAGAATGACATGTTTGAACCCAAGTACTGTTGATCGACTCACTACCTCAGCTGGAAATTTCTTCCAAGCATCAACTACTCTCTTGGTAAAATAGGTAACCGCTGCATACAAGAGCAAAAAAAATAAAAAATGTACTCAGCCCCTTACCAATAGTAAGCAAGACATGTTTTTGCCAGAATAAACATTTATTTAAGCTGGTTTCAACATAAGATGCTCCAACAAGCAGAGGAATATATTTACATTATAAATGTTTATATAAAGTAACTAGTGTGAAAGATAAATGACTAAAAGTTTTAGGTACTAACGCTTACCACACGTTACCAACAACTATGAAGTACAAGGGCTTGTGATTACATACTTTAGGTAGGTCCACATTAGATAGTTTTTGCAAATTTAAAGTAGAATGGCCAAAGCTCTTTTGGCTGTACTTCTGTGGATCACAGGAGTGTACTTCATTCTGCGCTCCAATGACCCGTTTTCAGCCGACAGGGTGAGTGGCGTCAGCTCAGTGTTGGCTGACATCACTCAGCTGGTCCAGGCTGGGGAAGGATTCCGAATTCAAATTCAGGATCCACCCCAAAGTCTGAAGTGGCACTTGGCTGAGCCTCTCAGCGAGCCACTAAGAGCCTGAGCCAGGCGCTCCCTCCTCCTCCACAGCCCAGCGATCCAGTGAGCACAAAGGGTGGGGGTTGTGGGGCAGAGCAGACAGCAGTGACTGAGTCATCGCTCTCGGCTTACAGTGGTGGTGAGAACTCCGTAATCATGCGATTGCTGAGTTCTCACACTTAGATCCGACGGGGGACAAATGCAGCATTGAACTGATGCTGCATCCACCTAGGGAAATATAATTTGGGGGGAAAAAAAAAATGTCCCTTTTAAATTTTATTGTGAAAAGCTTGTATGGATAGATTGTGACCCTTGGCTGCATTCTCATGAGCACAACTTAAAGTGGCTGCACTACAGGTTGGACAGCTTCTGTCTATGTGATGGCATCTAATGGAATACAGTAGATACGATATTTCAGACATCTTCAAAATTACCTGTTTTTCTACATCTTCTTTGGAGCAGTTTAAGTGGTCCTTCTCCTCTGCCAAACTACTTAGCACAGAGGAGAGTTCAAATATTTTTTGGGAGGCCTCAGACTTTTCCTTTTCTACTTGGTGTAAAGCCATTTCTTTGCCTTTTAATTGTTGTAAAAGCTGTTCCACTTCTAAAGTCAGCTTCTGCTTACATTGATCAAGATTTTCTCTCTCACTAGTAACTTTTTTCAAAACAGTGGCTGTTTCACCCAGCTCCGTCTCCATTGAAGATGACTTGTAGAAGAAAAGAAACACATGAAAAGTAATTTATGGTGTGTAAAAACATCTAAATGTAAACCTAATTGTAAAAACATACCTTTTCTTCTAAAGAGGAAATCTCTTTAGTCAATTCACTGACCCGCTCTCTCTGTTGCTGAAGTTCCTCTCGAGTACTCCTTAGATCTTCTTGAGTTTCAACAGACTAGAAGAAATGACAAATACCTTAGACTTCAAAAGGCATCATGTAGAACTAGCAGAATTAACCACTTCAGCCCAAAATCTATTCTGACACTTCTCTCCTACATGTAAAAATCAGCATTTTTTTTGCTAGAAAGAAAACTACTTAGAACCCCCAAACACACACACACATAAATAAATATATATATATATACACACACACACACACACACATATATACATACACACACACAAACACACACACACATATATATATATATATATACACACACACACTATATTGCCACAAGTATCGGATTGGGACGCTTGCCTTTACATGCACTTGAACTTTAATGGCAACCCAGTCTTAGTCCGTACGGTTCAATACTGAGTTGGCCCACCCTTTGCAGCTATAACAGCTTCACCTCTTCTGGGAAGGCTGTCCACAAGGTTTAGGAGTGTCTATGGGAATGTTTCACAATTCTTCCAGAAGTGTATTTGTGAGGTCAGGCACGATGTCAGACGAGAAGGCCTGGCTCACAGTCTCCACTCTAATTCACCCCAAAAGTGTTCTAATCGGTTGATGTCAGGACTCTGTGCAGGCTAGTCAAGTTCCTCCAGGAACAGGAGGGGGCATCCCCAAACTGTTCTCACAAAGTTGGGATCATGGACTTGGACTTGTCCAAAATGTCTTGCTATGCTGGCCCCTTAAGAGTTCCCTTCACTGGAACTAAGGGGCCAAACCCAACCCCTGAAAAAAAAAAAAAAAACCCACCACCAAACTTCACACTTGCCATAATGCAGTCAGGCAAGTACAGTTCTCATGGCAACTGTCAAACCCAGACACATCCATCAAATTGCCAGACAGAGAAGCATGATTTCTCACTCCAGAGGACAATGTCTCCACTGCTCTAGCGTTGCATTGCACTTGGTAATGTAAGGCTTGGATGCAGCTGCTTGGCCATGGAAACCCATTCCATGAAGCTCTCTATGCACTGTTGTGCTAATCTGAAGGCCACAGTAAGTTTGGAGGTCTTTAGCTATTGACTCTGCAGACAGTTGGCGACTTCTGCGCACTGTGTGCTTCAGCATGCGCTGACCCCGCTCTGTCATTTTACGTGGCCTACCAGTTCGTGGCCAAGTTGCTGTTCCCAGTTGCTTCTACTTTGTTAGAATGCCACCAACAAACAGTTGACCGTGGAATATTAAGTAGCAAGGAAATTTCACGGATGGACTTATTGCACAGGTGGCAACCTATCATGGTACCACGCTTGAATTCACGGAGCTCCTGAGAGCGACCCTTTCTTTCACAGATGTTTGTAGAAGCAGTCTGCATGCCTAGGTGCTTGATTTTATACACCTGTGGCTATGGAGGTGATTGGAACACACCTGAATCCAATGATTCTGAGGGGGGTGTCCGAATACTTTTGGCAATATAGTGTGTGTGTGTATACACACACACACACACACACACACACACACACACACACACACACTATATATCTATTTTTTTTTTAAATGCACAACGCACAATACCCAATTATTTGGTATAATATAAAAAGATGATTATACTGAGTAAATAGATACCCAACATGTCACTCGTTAAAACTGCGTAACCTTATGGAATGGACAAAATATGGTACTTACAAATCTCCATGGAAGATGCTTTAAAAGCCTTTACAGGTTATCAGTTTTGAGTTGCACAGGAGTTCTGGTGCTAGAATTATTGCTCTTGCTGTAATGTTACCTCATACCCCACGTGTGGTGCGAACACCATTTACACAGTGTGCTTGAGCTACATATGCTAATCACCTTTGTACACTTCTGGTGAGGGGGAAGATGTGGACACCATAGAGAAGATCTTACAGACAATGCTTTATGAAGTACAGGAACCCTTAGCAACATCACACTTCGGTTTTTAAAAGGATCTCTGCTTGTATTTTACCATGATCCTGGGAGGAGCTGGCTGCTAGTTGGTTGAAGGCTGGAGACGCTTGCCATCATTGAGGGGAATCCTGGGAGGAGTGTGTCCTTGTAGGATCGGTTGATCCCTAAAGCAAGCTGGCCCTTTGGGGTCTAAGTAAGGAGGTGAGGGGGCATTCTAGCTATTGGAGGATTGTCACTTGTGAATCACCTACACAGCACGACTATTGCATGAGAGTGAAGTGGGAGTACCACTATATGTGTTGCTATTTTTGGGACTATTTAACCATTTGTTCACAGTTGTTTTGCACATTTTTTGTGTGTCATTTTACAGTATTGTGTTACGGTTTAGATTTCACTATATGCACTGTGTATTCCCAGTGAGAGGGGATTCACCTAATACACAATTATTTATATAATATACACTTATTAATAGATTTCCCTGATGTGAAATCAAAGGGATTGATTATTATGTATCAAGTTGGTTTATTTTGATCACCATTTATTTATATTTTTATTCATCATTTAATTTTGTCAGCGCGGCACTGTTATATTTATTGGTTTATTCACTTATTGGGTATAAGGTTAGTGTCAGCAGCTTCAAGGCTAGGACTCCATTTAAGCGCAGGAGGGTCTTCGTTATATCTATCCTCAGACTGAGCCCTCATCGGGAGCCCCGAAGTGGAAGAGTCCAATGCTGAAAAAACAAACAAATGGCCCCGTGTTCCAGGATGTTGATGGGAAGCTTGGATTTCGCCTGCAACCAGGTTTCTGTAGACACCTTCTCAACTTGACAAGCTGGCATCAATTGTGACAACATCTCATTTCAGTGGGAGAAAGGACTTCAGTCTCCAACACTGGGATCCAAGGTCCACTATCAGGGAGTCTGGCGCAAGTGGACAGGCATATAGGGTGGTCCAGAGATCGACTCTTTGTCCCATGCTGTCAGAACGCTGAATTGCAGCTGCCTGCAGTGAAACTTGGAATAATGCACCACTTAAAAAGGAGACCATCATGACCAAAACACTTTTAGAAAAGAAAATTGAGGGGTTCTTTCTGTATCGGAGATTGAGAAAGGAAGGACAACATCTTCTCTGGAAGGAGGAAGCATTGCAGTGTCCATTGTACAGATAGGCAGAATCTGCACTGAAAAGGCACAATGCAGCAGATTATCCAGACAGCCCACAATGAGGACACCCTAACAGTGAAGCAAAGCCGAGAAAGGGGCCAGCACCTTGGTGAAGACCAAAGGAAAAGCCAAAAAGCAGAACAGCAAACTGGAAATGCCCTTCACCCACTGCAAATAGTACATTCTTGTGTGTTGTATAATGAGATATGTAAATAAGCATTCGGTATGTCCACGAAATCCAGGAGATACCCCTGCTGAAGAGAGACAACAATCAACCTAGTCCATTCCATGAGGATCTTCTGCACATAGAGAGAAACATTTATGCCCTTCAGGTCCCAAATGAAACAAATGCCACCTTTTCGCCTTAGGAACCGAGAGTGCAGACCTCGAAATATCTTTGCCACACGGACTGGGGCAATGACCCCCAGGGTCAGCACCTGCTGCAATACTGTCAGTAGGTCCCTTAATTGTTGCAGAGAAGAGGGCGATTGGAAGGTAGAAAATGTGGAGATGGAAGTGTGCAAAACTCCAAGCGAAAGCCCACCAAAACAGAGACCGAGCTTGAGAGCTCAGGTGACGCAACTGCTGAAGCAGCCACTGCTTGAGCAGAAACCTGAGGAAGGACCACATTCCTTGCCATCAGCAACCTTAACTCCCTCCTCTTCTTCAAGTAGGTAGGCAGTAGCCATATCAGAATTATAAACCAACCACAGGAGCTGACATAGGGTTTTTCTTGCGACCCATACAGTTGGAGATTTCTCACAGGGCAGTGAATCGACCCATAGATTCTGCTAAAAAAAAAAGAAAAGAAAATTCCTCTCTGCTTAAAAGGAGGCATGGAGGGGGCTCTCAGAGTTAAGAAGGGGGCAAGCAGGAAAGCTGCTAATCACACTATGAGATTTCCGGTCACCAGAAGGGGAATAGTGCCCATATACAGACATGTTGAAATACAGCATGCCCTGAGGCCCTTCTGTTTCCATCCCTCTTCATCATTTATTCGTCATGATACAGGAATAGGGGCACACAACTTAGCAGCGAATGAGGGGTTAAACGACTGCTAGACAAAGAACAAATAGTTGCAATTGCCATGAACGTAGTACGCTACTAGAGGAAAAAAAAAAAGTGTACCATGTCCCTAATTGTAAAGAAAACTGAAAAAAAGATATTGGGATTTTTTTTTTTAGGCACCACACCAACACAAACAAATATAAGCCTTAGACACTTACAAATTTGGCTCATCTAGTGCGTGCCCCTTCCTAATATTCACCTTTTACTGCAGGCGCCATTTTCAGTTGAATCCTTGTGGCCATTGTGCCTCCTATTACAAATGCTGCAACAGCCTGCCCTTGGGGGGGGACCTTTTAGAGGACTCTTGCATGCCCAGTGCTCAAGGGACAGGCACCATCTTGTGCCTGTTAGGAATGACACACCATTAGTCAGAGTCTATTCCTCCACAGTGGTAAGCAGCACAGGTGAACTACTACGTCCATGACACTGAAAAAAAAGCTACTGGGAATTTTTAAGCACCACACCACGGAAAATGGCACTTGCAGCAAAAGATGAACATTAGGAAGGGGCACACACTAGGACAAGCCAAATTTCTAAGTATCTAAGTCTAAGATTTGTTTTTTCTCAGTACACAAAGCCAGATGCTGATCCAGACCAACCAAAGACAGAAAAGACGGAATCCATCCCACAAAGTACTTTCTAGGGTGAATGTTCCTAGACTCGCACCAAGTGAAAAATACCATCCAGGTGCAATAATAAAAACTTTACAAGAAGTTGGCTACCTAGCCTTCAATAATAGGGATGACTGAATTCAAAAGGCCCATCCCTCAGAACCATGGCTTTAAAGAGAAACGCGTACTTTTGTTGGGAAAAGGACTTGGGATCCATGTGCTTGGGAACAAAGACAGTTGTGCTGGAAGATAAAGGAAGAAACAGTTGTTTGTGCGGGAAGGATCCATCACCAGGAAAACCCAACTTAAGTAGCAGTTTAGTATACTTATTGAATGCGTAGTTCATGCTGCTGCACTAGGAAGTAGGCAGCATTTACTGTATGTAATATCTTACAGTCTTGTACTATATTCCTATAATTGTAAGTTGTATGTGCAGCCTCTGTTAATAAAGCACATAATGCACTACAGAGTTTTAATTGCTTCCTTGCTTATAATGCAAAGTAACCTCAATAAACACCAAGCAAAACAAGTCATGATCCTGGTACGGTTTTCTGAGCTGGTGATTTTGTAAAAATAATCCAGGCAGGTTTACAAAGAAATTTTAAAGAACACCCATCCCCCTGTGTACATGCGCAAATGCACATGAACGCAGGTCCTGTAAATGGCGATTTTAGCGCAGGTGTGCGGTATCGCTGCAAAATCTAGAGTGAGAGCAAGAATGCCAGGGCCATCATTCACGATGAACTCTAAACCGATAACCTGTAAAGCAGGGGTCTCCAAACTTTGTAAACATAGGGCCAGTTTACCGTTCTTCAGACTTTAGGGGGACTGGACTGTGGCATCTTTGGCATTAGGGGAAGAAATAGTGCCCCACTGTCGGCGCCGGTGGGAGGAACAGTGCCCCACTGTCGGCGCCGGTGGGAGGAACAGTGCCCCACTGTCGGCGCCGGTGGGAGGAACAGTGCCCCACTGTCGGCGCCGGTGGGAGGAACAGTGCCCCACTGTCGGCGCCGGTGGGAAAAAATGTCCCCAAGGGCTGGATAAAGGCAAGCAAAGGGCTGCATCTGGCACCCAGACCACAGTTTTGGAGACCAACGCTGCAAAGGCTTTTAACAGATCACCCATGGACAGCTTTAGCTCCAAAGCCTTTGCTTTCAAAATATATATATATATATATATATATATATATATATATATATATATATATAATTTTCTAGGAAACAAATATGCTGATTTTCAACATGTATGTGATTAAAGAGGGCTCGAACATCTTGTTTAGGAGATATCTGAACTCAGAATTATCCTTCATGGGAACTTTGGGGGTTTTGCAAAAGGCAAGAAATGGCAATTGCTATCACAGGAAACTTTCCCTAACAGGATACTGTTGAGCAAAGCATTTCAAAATTTTCACTGGGTGAGAAGAGTAAGCTGGTGTGGCAGACATGCTCCGCAGAATGGCTAGATGCTTGTGCATCACATAACAACTGGATTTGGTACTTGTATTAAAGTACACCAAAGGCTTTTGTATGACACACTAAACATCAGCTTACTTACCATTTCTATGTTCTCTCTCAGATCTTCTTTTAGTTGGTCTATTTCAGACTGCAGACTCTGCAGAGTAGCCTGCAACTCATCTCTCTCCTTTGTAATCACCTCCATGTGTTTCTGAAGAGTGAAAAACTTCTCTTCAGTGTTAACTTTCTCCCTTTGCACAGCTGCAAGCTGAGACTCCATGTCTTTCAAGACCTTCAAAAGCTGGTCCGTCTCATTGTTATTCAGAGCTTCTGTTTGTGCAGCCACTTCAGTTTGCTCTTGTTGATTCCCTGCAGTTTTCAGCTACAATTCATATAGAAAAGGAATAAATGAATTACTACTTTAAAAACAAGTATTTAAGCTGTGATAAAGTGGCCAAATGACCAAGAGGCAGATACAATATGAACGTTCAATACTTCCTATTGGTATAATGAGATAGTCACTCCTTTCATATCATTCTATTGGCAAGTAAGTTTACTAGTCAGTATTATTATTATTATACAGGATTTATATAGCGCCAACAGTTTGTGCAGCGCTTTACAATATAAGGGAGACAGTACAATTACAATACATTTCAGTACAGAAGGAATAGGAAGGCCCTGCTCATGGAGCTTACAATCTAAAGTCATACTAGTTATGTGTCAATAAGGATATGCAGAAGGCATCTTCTAGGAAGTATTAAAGTGATATCAAATCTTACATTTTATTAAAATTTAAATCTCAAACATGTAAAAAAAAACAAAACAAAAAAACAAACAAAAAAAAAAAAACTTACCTGCTCTGTGCAATGGTTTTACACAGACCAGCCCTGATTGTCTTCTTTTTGAGTCCACTGCTGGCGATTGTGGTTCCTCCCTGCTGCCAAGTGCCCTCCACAAAAAGCCGTTTTCTATGGGGTCACTCATGAGGGCTCACTCCCGAGCTTCCCTGTCTGTGTCTATAGACAGCGGGGCTTGGCTCTGCTCCTTCGTCATGGGATTTTATCTGCTATCAAGCTGCCCAGTTAGGAGGGAAAGAGCCAGGATAGCCACAGCTCTCATGCAGTGCTGGATCGAGATTGGGCTCTGGTAAGTATAAAGGGGGGGATCCTTTGCAATAATAAGGTTTTTTACCTTGATACATTATATGTATTAAAGGTAAAATACCTAAGGCTTTAGAACCACTTTAACATTTGTAGATTTGAAAACCCAAAGATATTGGGTTCCAAGGGCACAGAAAATGACATTTAGGAGACTGTGTAGGCATCACTGTGTCTGCATTTTAGTCCAGGTCAGTTTAGGACTACGATGATACAGATTTCTGTAATGAACGTAAAAAAGAAATAAGAGACTTTGCCATATTTCCATTACCTCTACCTCACAAAGGTGTATAGAAATGCAAAATAAAAAGACCTGGACATGGATGCTGCAGGTGGGGCCTGTGTCTACAGAGTTTACAGTATTCAAAATCAAGCAGTCTGCCATGCCTGGTTCTTTATTTGTACTGGTTATTGGTACCCTCGTTATAATGCGAATTTAGTACAAGTGGCTTCCTAAATACCATCCAAAATTCTTACCATTGCAGTATTCTTCTCTAGAGCTTCTTTGAGTTGGTCCCTCTCTAATGTTAGATTTTCTTGTGAAGACTTTAGATCATCTTTTTCTTGGTTGATTATTTCCATTGTATGTTGAAGACCAAGAAGCTTTCTCTCAGTGTCAAGTTTTTCACTTCTAAGAGCTTCCACTTGTGCCCCTGTGCTCTTCAAATCTTTCATTGCTTGCTCAAATTCATTTTTGAATGTGTGCTGGGTTTGCTCAAGCTCCTCATGTCGGCACGCTGTTTTTTGCTGAATTACTTGATTCAAATGCATTCCCTGTGTACAGAAATTATTTTAGTACAAGCATTCTTGAAAACTATTTCCTACTTCATAAAATACACTGCTCAAAAAAATGAAAGGAACACTTTGAAAACACATCAGGTCTCAAATGGGGAAAACTATCATGCTGGATATCTATACTGATATGGACTGGGTAATGTGTTAGGAACGTAAGGATGCCCCATTGTTTTTTGGGAATGAAAATGATCAACCTACAGAGCACTGAATTCAAAGACACCCCGAAAATCAAAGTGAAAATATAATGCAGCAGGCTAGTCCATTTTGCTGAAATCTCATTGCAACAACTCAAAATGGTGCTTTGTAAGACCCCGACGTGCTTGTATGCATGCCTGACAACATCAGGGCATGCTCCTAATGAGATGACGGATGGTGTCCTGGGGCATTTCCTCCCATATCTTGACCAGGGCATCACGGAGCTCCTGGACAGTCTGACGTGCAACTTGGCGTCGTCAGATGGACCGAAACATGATATCCCAGAGGTGTTCTATTGGATGGAGGTAAAGCAGGCATGGGGGCCATTCAATAGTTTCAATTCCTTCATCCTCCAGGAACTGCCTGCATACTCTCGCCACATGAGGCCGGGCATTGTCCTGCACCAGGAGGAACCCAGGACCCACTGCATCAGCGCAGGGTCTGACAATGGGTCCAAGGATTTCATCCTGATACCAAATGGCAGTCAGGGTGCCATTGTCTAGCCTGTAGAGGTCTATGCGTCCCTCCATGGATATGCCTCCCCAGACCATCACTAACCCACCACCAAATGCTGAATGATGTTACAGGCAGCATAATGTTCTCCATGACTTCGCCAGACCCTTTCATGCCTGTCACATGTGCTCAGGGTGAACCTGCTCTCATCTGTGAAAAGCACAGGGTGCCATTGGCGGCCCTGTCAATTCTGGTGTTCAATGGCAAATGCCAATCGAGCTCTATGTTGCTGGGCAGTGAGCACAGGGCCCACTAGAGGACGTCAGGCCCCCCTCATGAAGTCTGTTTCTGATTGTTTGGTCAGAGACATTCACACCAGTGGCCTGCTGGAGGTCATTTTGTAGGGCTCTGGCAGTGCTCATCCTGTTCCTCCTTGCACAAAGGAGCAGATACTGGTCCTGCTGATGAGTTAAGGACCTTCTACGGCCCTGTCCAGCTCTCCTAGAGTAACTGCCTGTCTCCTGGAATCTCTTCCATGCTCTTTAGACTGTGCTGGGTGACACAGCAAACCTTCTGGCAATAGCACATATTGATGTGCCATCCTGGAGGAGTTGGACTGCCTGTGCAACCTCTCTAGGTGTCCAGCTATTGTCTCATGCTAACGGTAGTGACTCTGACCCTAGCCAAAAGCAAATCTAGTGAAAAACAGTCAGAAAAGGTGAATAGGGAAAAAAATGTCAGTGGCCTCCACTTGTAAAACCATTCCTGTTTTGAGGGTCGTCTCATTGTTGCCCATCTAGTGTACCTGTTGTTAATTTCATTAACACCAAAGCAGTTGAAACCGATTAACAATCCCATCTGCTACTTAACTGACCAGATCAATATCCCAGGAGTTTAATTGACTTGATGCTATACTGATCAAAAAAAAAAAAAAAAAGTGTTCCTTTAATTTTTTTGAGCAGTGTATAAATCCAATGAGCTGCTAGCTTCAGCCCCTTCACATATACAATCTGCGATACATTTGACTTGGCCTGAAAACATAGGATTTGGGTTGAGTATCTGTGTTTACCAGTTATCTTGTCTCTTGATTGTATTGTTTAAAATGTGTTGAACACTTTACATCCTTGTGAATGCACATGAACTTTTGTATAAATTGAAAGACTGAAACACTTTTCTATACATCCACTGTAGGGGACACTCACTTTTAGCAAAGCTGATAAAGAAATTTGCGCCTTTCAAACAAATATCTGCATCAGTATATTCATAGCTCAGGCGACAAACAAAATTTGGGTTGTAAAGTTATAGCAATGTACAAAAAAACCAAAACAAAATAAACATACCATTTCATCATTTTCCTTTAGATTTCTTTTAAGAAGGTCAATTTCAGCAATTAATCTTTCTTGTGTGATCTTTAGATCATTCCTGTCCTGAACAGTAACATTCAGTTTTTGTTTTAGATCAACAAGTTGCACTTCAGTTTGATGTTTTTCATTTTGCACAGACTCAAGATTTCTCTTTGCTTCTGTCAATATATTTTTTAGGCTTTCCACCTCACAATTTAGGCTACTCTTTTCTTCCTCATGTTTGTTTTCCATCTTAAGAAGTTGTTCATATTCAGAGGTTCTTTGGAGAAGCTGTTCTTGCAGACAAAGATCCTATAAAATTATAAGGCACATTATTAGGGGCCATCAATAAAACTAAAATATAAAAAGACATTTTGATACGTGTTCACATCATACAATGTTAAAACAGCTTTTGACAAACTAATTTGCAGAGAGAGCTGGGGGGTTTGCTTGAAATCACTTGCCGGTTGCTTTGAAATATACTGGTCATGAAACTAAAGCTCATTACTGTATGCAGTAAAGCCTTTTTCTATATTAGATGGTTGGTGTGAAAGCCTTATATGGAACTTACACAGCTATCAGCACTCCCTGTAATGTTAACACGAACTGGTTAACACCTAAAGCAATGCAAAAAATATTTTAAAACATTACCATTTCATCATTTTCCTTTATATTCTTTTTAAGATTGTCCATTTCATCAATTAAGCTTTCTTGTGCAATCTGCAGATCATTCCTGTCCTGAACAGCATCATTCAGTTTTTGTTGAAGATGAAGAAGTTGTTCTTCAGTTTGGAGTTTTTCATTCTGTAGAAACTCAAGATTTGTCTGTGCTTCGGTCATCGTGTTTGTTAGGCTTTCTACCGTGCAGTTTAAGCTGTTCTTTTCTTCCTCAAGTTTGTCTTTCATCTGAAGAAGTTGTTCATATTCAGATGTCTTTTGCAGCAACCGTTCTTCCAGGTCAAGAACCTAGAACATTTTAAAGCTCCTAATTAGGTGCTATCTAAAAAAGGTCACACTTTGGTCATCTTTAAGTTACTCTACATTTGAATGCTGGTGAGCAAGCCTTATCTGGATTTTACATAGCTATCAGCACTCCCTATGAAATTTAACACTAGGAACTGTACATTACTGAAACACTTGTTCAGTAAGCAGTTAACTTTTCATGGAGTTCATATAATAGAATAACAAGAATGATGTACCTGTCTTTCCAGGAATGGCATCAAGTCAGTGCTGGTATCATTGTCCTGTACAGAGACACTACCAGGAACCTGAATTCTTAGACCAGTCACAAGATTTTGCTGATATTGCAACTCTTGACATTTCTTTAGCTCCTCCTGTGTTGTAGAAGACTGCAGAAAAGAGCAGTAAAACATAATATTTTATTAACATGATATTCAGCTCCTTCACATATGTGTAAATGTGCCCATTTTGAAAGTCAAACATAAATAAGCTACACAGGGCAGAGACCACAATAAGAGTGAAACAGGATGTTCAATCATCTTATGGTTCTAAGCATATTCTATATACCTTGTAAAAGGAAAGATTTCTGTACATACCAATTTTGAACTTGCTCCGCTCCAGTCACATGATCAGGTCCAAGCGCCGGATTCAGAGTAGAGGAGAGACAGCCGACAATGGATGCTCCATAGTAAGCCTATGGGAGATGTCATCGCCAGGCTCTGCAGCCATTGTTGCTGCACTGTGGCTGGACTGGAGCGACTTCAGAATAGATAAGTGTAAACATCTTTACTTTTACAGGGTAGATAGAATATGCTTAGAAACATAAGATGATGCTTAGAAACAAGACTATTGAACATCCTGTTTTGGTCTTATTGTCTTTACCCCTTTTACAGGATAGATAGAATAGGCTTAGAACGGGGGTGGGAGTAGATTTTAGTTTAGTTAGGTTTTGACTGGAATTACACTTTAAAATGAAACCACATGTTAAACATTACTGCATGCTGATACAAATTTGCAAGTTTAAACATGACTGATAGGGAATCTAACACCTAAAAGGAATTTCAGATTTTCTTGGTACATAAATTAAATTGTCCTACTTTGAAATCATGTAAAACAGTTTTGTATAGTGAAATTAAAAGAAAGCATGGCTTCCACTTACCACAAAACAGTAAGTTAATTTTAGTCACTGGATTGCAAAATGATTTAAGAAATGTTATTTCCGGGCTGTGTGACATGGACAAGCAGTTTAGTAACATAACTTTTGTGATGTTATGCATGGTTACTGCAAATAGATAGTAAACGTGACCTGGCAGTGTAGTTTTACTTATTATATCAAATGTTTGTCTGGGGATAGCTAACAATGTATAATCTTCCTGATAAAAAGCAATTTTTTACTATGTATTAACATGGATTAACATTTTATTGACAGTTTGGCCATCAATATGTATTTGGCTACATTCAATCAATTCTGTTCCTATTCCTGGTGTGCTGTATACTGGGTCAACCATTCTCTGCAGTAGTTTGGCACCAAGCTCAAAACTAAAGTTGTGCTCCAAGCAGTCTTCCAAGTGTAATATCAACAAAAGTGCAGCGCTAGATAATAAAGTCTGAAAGAAAGTCCACTAAAGTCTGTTCATAAAAACGTGCCGATTGACAAGTAGAAAATCAATGGTGGCGGTCCTTGAAGAAAAGCAGAAATGCGCACTCACCAGAAGACAGATGTAAGTAAGCGGTATGCATCAAAGCCCATAGATCCTCAATCAAGGAGAGAGCTGGTCCGGTCAAAGTGGGTTGATCTTCCCTTAAGGATGCAGAGCTAATCCAAAGCCGATCCAGGTAGCCAGAGGTCTCCTACAGCTGGATGGACGGAAGGGGTCTCCTGCTTAAAGGGGGGGGGGGGTCTTCCTCCTCTTGGTAAAGGCCTGAATGCTTGGAGAGCACCCGCTGGCTAGCCCTGGTACTGCAGCCCACACGGCAGAGGAGTACCTTTTTGCAGAGTCCTTTACTGAGAATTCAGTGGATTAGCTCTGCATCCTTAAAGGAAGATCAACCCACTTTGACAGGACCAGTTTTCTCCTTGATCAATCGGCACGTTTTTATGAACATACTTTAGTGGACTTTCTTTCAGACTTTATTATCTAGCGCTGCACTTTTGTTGATATTACTCTGTTTAAGTATTTTTTGGTTGCTTAGAGTGCTTAGCTGCTTTTTTGGATTAGCGCTCACTCTTTTATTATTATATACATAGTCTTCCAAGTGTAATGAACTACAAAGCCAAAGCTACACAATGTATACATATGCCCAAGTGGGTCTATCATTCAAAATTCATTGAAAGGTGCATTGACTTGCAGCTGACCCTCTGATCTGCAATTGACCTACATTAAACAGATTTAGCATTCAAATACACATGTATGAAAATAAAACCTTTCACATTGCTGGGTTTGATAGGTAACCATACGAATGACAGTCTAGCAATGCTCATATCTCATGCATACAATGTCTATGTCTGCTGCCAATCTGCTTTTATGTAGAAAACCAGCCTGGGAAGAAGAAAAGCATGACTGGACAATCTCACAGATCAGGCTATTGTTTGTTTGAACCAGTGGGGGCAGACATATGTGGAAGGTGGTGAAAGTATCTTCTAGGAAACCCCAATCTCCAGAACAGATACCAGACAGGAAATTCCCATCAGTGATAAGGAAATAATATCCTAACGAACCCCACTGAGGATCCACTCAACACCTACAGTTTCCCTTTGTGGGTGTTATCTCTTTGTACTAGTTCCATGCAGTCTTCCATTGACATTTTCTTAGCAAGTTCCTGTCCAAATGGAATATATTTAAATTGCATCGGATGTGCAGTGAGTACAAAGGTAATATCTTTTCACATCTAAAGTTTGTCTTCGAAGGAAGTGGATGTGAACTGCGAAATGCGCAGGACCTTTGATCTCCCATCAGTGAAGCCTCAAGCATCACAATTGATTGATGGATGGATCAACATTAAGAAGACCCTTGAATACTACACCTGATATACAAGTGTTGCTGTATGATAGGATAAGACTATGAGGTTATATGTTCAAAAGTGCATTTCATGAAGTAGAACACTTTTTAATAAGTGGTTTTATTGAGTTATGTTGATTTTATATATTAATTTGTATCTTTAATGTCCTTATTCATGGTTTCCTTCGTTGACCCCATCAGGAGGACATACTAGATCTTGGGTAAGTGGAAGCCTGAATGTTGTACATGCATTAAGCCTTTAAATTAATACTACAGTAACATACCAAGCTTAATGCAGATTCTAGGTTCTCTTTTAGGCTGGCGTTTTCACCTAGAACAATTTCCAGCTTGCCTTGTAGGTTATCTCTGTAACAAGTCACCTTCTCTAGCTCTTCCTGGAGTGCACAAAGTTTATCTGAAAGCTCTAATTTTTCTCCTTGTATTTTTTCTAACAAGATGCTATTTTGCTGTAGATTTCTCTCCAGCATTTCTGATTCAGACATATATTTATTTGTATTTAATTCCATTAATTTCTTGGCAGCTTCCTTTGCTTCCTGGTCCCTTAATGTCAATTGTTGGCTTGTAGTTTCCAGTTGTTCCTTCAGCGTCTCAATTATGCTTGCTAGATCTTCTGTATCTTTGCTTTGTGCTGCCCTCTGCATCAATGAAATATGGACATAATATATTTATAAATACTAAGAAATGGCACCAAAGAGCACAGTATTCTGACACCGAACTTTATGTATTTATACTTACATCTTCTGTTTCTCTTTGCACAACAGATACCAGCGGAAGGTTCTCTGCTTTAAGGGTATCTATTAACTGCAGATATTGCTCTCTCTCTTGAGAAATAATGTGCATTTGCTGTTGCAGATGATCAATTCTTTCTTGTAAAAGATTTTGCTCAGCCTCTTCTACTAGTCTGGTTGAAACGTTCATTTCTTCTTCATCTTCTAACACCTCTGGGAGCACTTGTACTTCCTTGTCTTGTGTCTCTTTATCCTTTAGGAAACAAAGATGTATAATTTTCTTATAAATATGAAACAAAGATGAATAATACATAAACCAGAGTGTCTGTTTACACAAATGTCTCCCCTTGGTACAAGGGTAAAGCTAAAGAAATAAACTTACTAGGAGTCCATGTTTAGTGGCAGAGAGTGCTTCTTCAAGGTTCCTCTTTTGCTCTGTCAGAAATCTGAACTCTTCACTTAGCTGGTCTCTCTCAGTCACAGTAGCATGGAGTTTTTCCTCCAGGTGCAAAATCTTTAATACAAAATTATAGGTTTAGACTGCGTGCAATTATATTTTAAAAATCTTCTGTAGAAGAGACATAATTTGAGCTATTTTTACTGATAACCCTTTACTAATTTCTTTCTTAGCAATCCAAGCACATTTATTGGAAGGCTTACTGCGTGTGGGCTGGGGCCAGACAGTCTTGAACAAGTTCACGCATACTGAAGAAAGAGGGGGAAAGAACAGCTGCAGAAAACAAGGAAATTAAATTTCAATGAAGATGGGACTATAGCAGATGATAAAAACCCAACCATAACAGAAATATTTTTGGGTGGACCTACATTAAAGTGACGCTAAACTGCGGTATAAAAGATTCTATTCAAGTATGTATTCTTAAAGTGATTGCACAGAGCAGCCCCAAAGCTTCTCCTCTGGGATCCCCCACCAGAGCTCCTGGCTGTTCCTCCCTTCTGAGTAACCCCCAGAGCAAGCTGCTTGCTGTGGGGGCACTCGCACGGGCTCGATCTCAAGATGGGATGTGTGTGTCTAATGCCCCATCCCACCCCCCACTCACAAGACTTGATTGACAGCAACAGGAGCCAATGTCCAGTGGGGAGAGAGAGCAGTGATCTAGATCAGGCTCAAGTAATTATTTGGGGAGGGGGGTGAGTGATTGATCGCAGGAAGTTTTTTTTTTTTATTACCTTAATGCAGACAATGCATTAAGGTTAAAAAAAAAAAAAAACCCTTCTGCCTCTACAATCACTTGAACATGAAAAAGTCACTTTCATTGCTCCCAGGCTCCTCCAAATTCCATATATTTTGCCGTTTTGATCTTAATTCTGGTTAGAGGGAGGCTACATTTGATCTCCATGGTAAAATTGTATATAGGACTGTAGTAACCCTTTTTTGCTTTCTCCAAAAAAGGATTATGGACCATGGGATTTGTGCATATGACCACAACTAATGTGAACTGCTTGTTCCAAACAAAGGGCATTGAGAGGGAAAAGGAGAGGTTCTTTGGCTCACAGAAGATGTTACAAAGGAGGCAGAAAAGCACAGAAAAACAATTACATGAAAAATAGATCAGAGGGCCATTAAGCAGTGGATGTCTGTGGATTTATTTTTTTGGAGAATAAAGATTCTTTAGTGTAACTTTAAATGCCAAGCTGCTGGACTAACAACAGATTATATTATTTACTTTAACTTCCAGGTCTTTCTCCAGATTACTTGTTTGGCCACCAGAACCATCCACTTGTGACTTCAGTGCATCCAGTAGCCTAGATTTTTCTTTCAGCTCATCTAGAGCATTTCGCAGTTCTTCTTGTGTTTCTATGGACTGAGAAACAAAACCCCATTTACTACAAGAACTGCAAGAAAACACTTTGGACAGCTTGCATTGTAACTTGTGATTCTTACCATTTCAATGTTGTCATGTAAATCAAGTTTGAGCTGGTCTCTTTCATCTGTTACACCTTTCAGCGTTTCTAGCAGCTTTTCTCTCTCTTGCATCTGTTCTATTTGTCCCATTACATCTTCATGTGATGGCTTCTCGGACAAGATTTTTAATTCTTCATGTAGCTGTTGGAGCATGAAGGTTAATGCATATATATAGGCAAACCAAATCGATATATTCCCCATCCCAAACCTCACAACTACAGTATGATTTAACAGGTTTTTTTTTTTTAAAAAAATTATTACTGGAAGCATGCGCGGCCGGCACCCAAGATGGCCACAATGTGACACAGCTACGCTGCCTCACCGTTTTAGCAGCAACCTACACTCAGACTACTGGGATCCTGACATTGATTTAAAAGGGGTATAAACCCCCCCCCCCCCCCCCTCCAGTATCATGCCGAGGAGAAGGAAGTCCCCTGCACAGCCCCAACGGCTCATGGACTTTTATCTGGCCGGGACTCCAGGTCTCAAGATGGCGCTGGCACCTCACAGCATGGTTGCTCTGTACCTGCTGCAGATTCTCACTCCTACAAGCCGGACCCCAGGCTCTTGGTCACCCAGTACGATGGTGACCCAGGTGAGTCCTCTCTCTCCTACATCTAGAAGCCCTGCGAAGTCTAGGCCCAGGATTGAAGATCCCTCACATAATGACACACTCCTTAGATGTTTCTTACTCCTACACTACGACTACAATCTGCCATTGAGGAATTTCCAACTTCTGATCAACCTGTATCTGAATTAACAATGAAAAATATGCTGCTTTCTTTAAGGTAAACTCTGCACAATGACATTTCTAATGTGATATCCCCTCTTTCAAACGCCATTGCTGACCATTCCAAACGGTTACATCACATTGAAAAAAAGATGTCCGCAATGTCTGCAGCTCATAACACGGTAGTACCACAAATCTGAGATCATACAACTAAAAAACAAGTGGATCTGGAAGACCTAGAAGAAAATAACAAAAATTTGCAGAATCCCAGAGTCGGTCACTACTGATTCTCTCCTGTCATACAATTGATGAAGCACCTTATTCCGTCAATCAACGCGATTGAAGCTGCAATTGACAGAGCACACAGAATACCAAAACTCTCGTTCTTGCCAGCATCCATTCCACGAGATGTACTGATTAGGGTTAATTTTTATCATATCAAAGAAAAACTGATGAAGGCCGCTAGAAACCCCACAGCACTTCCTACATCTCACACAGGTATTAAACTGTATGCTGACCTCTCTAAAGAAACACTCCTCAACACTAGAAAATTGATCTCTACCACCAAAGCCCTAAGAAATAACGGGATAGGATACCAATGGGGCTTCCCTACCAAACTTTTCATTAAGTATCAGGGTAGATCCTTTGCTATCAGGAACCTAGATGACGGCATAGATCTCAAGGAGTGGAATATACTTCCAGTAGATGACCAGCGTGATAACCCTCAACAGACTCACCAAATGGAGGGTGACTGGACCTGAACACTGTCTTATTGCAAGTCGGAGTGCCGACCACAATTTCACACATTCGCTGCTGTAGAGCTTTGGCCTATCTTTCATGTCAGATATTTCCTTTTCGCCACTGTTCAGTGACAACCCACTGTTGTCATTTGTCTCATCATGCACCCGTATGACAGTAGTCAACCAGACTACCAATGTTTCTTGCATTTTTCGCAAGATATTTTAAAATATTGGTTCCTACCGGTCATTAATACTCCACCTCGATCCTATGTATTCTTGACGAATATCTTCACAAGTTCATCTTACAAGTGACTCTAGCTCAAGCAGTTTCTCAACAATGGCTCAGAAAAACTCCTATCACCTTTCCAGGATACTGAACCATTATCTCTCTCATATCTTACTCACCATTCAAGCAGTCTACGACGATACGGTTTACCCAATTCTCCTCTAACCAATATACATCTACAAAATTATTAATATTATATCACTTAATGTCAGAGGACTCAACTTTAAGAGGTCTACCCTAAATAAGGAAATTGCTGCCCTTTGAGCTGATATCTTTATTCAAGAGACTCACTTTGCTCTATCTAAAACACCTTGCTTTTATATGAAGAACTTCTCAACCAGATTCTTGGCATCCCATCATAAAAAAAACCAATGGAGTCATGACAGCAATTAAAGACTCGGTAAAATTCCAACTTTCCAACTTTCCTCAGACTACATCGACCCCCTTGGACTACTACCACATCCTAGCTTGCCAAATCGACGATACCCCTTTTACGCTGGTTAACATATACGGTCCTAACTCAGACCAACTATGATTCTACAAACAACTAATGACCAAACTTACACCGATGAAGAAAGGTCAGCTGCTAATTGGGGGAGACTTCAATATAGTGGGCAATATCCACTAAGACACATCATCTGGGAAAAGATCCTCGAAACTTAGTCTTAATCAATTCCTTCATGACAACGACCCATTTGATATCTGGAGATGTCGACATGGCTCTGAGAGAGACTATTCATATTATTCTCCCTCCAAACTCTAGTACTCTAGAATAGACTTCTTCCTCATGGATAAATGGACTATACAACGCATTTCCTCCTCAGGTTCCATAACCTGGTCGGACCACGCTCCAATCACAGTTACACTAGCCACATCTGGTAGACCATCCATTCCTAAACCATGGAGGTTGAACTCTATGCTCTTGAAGGATCCCAAATTCAGGAAAACTATTGTGGACGCTTATGCTGTTTTTTTTTTTTTTAAACCAATAATACTCCTGGATGTATCCATTAGCACATTAGGGTCTGCATATAAAGCTTTTATGCGAGGGATACTTATTAGGATATCCTCCCAAATGTCTACCCGTAGGAGGCACCAGATTGAAGATCTATTAGCTTCTATAAAAACCAAAGAGGACACAAACAAAATTAGCCCCTCCAAGCAGAACTCATCTGCCCTATTAAATGAGAGGGAAAAGCTTCGATCCCTTTTGCTATAACAGTATGACCTAAACTTAGAAAAAGTTAAAGACAACTACTACTCTCTAAATAATAAAGCGAGCTCACTCCTAGCAAGGTCAGTTAAACGCCAACGTCTTAAAACCAAAATTCAGACAATTCGCCACACGAGCTCTAATTAACCCATGTCCAACCCTTTAGGATATAGCGAACACATTTGCAGACTTTTAAAGAACCCTCTACAATCTCAAAGATGATAAAGAGAAACCTCAACCCTCCCCTACTGATATACAATCCTTCCTACAATCTATTAAACTCCCTGTACTCTCCGCAGTTAAGCTGCAAAATATTTCAGAACCTTTCAATACTAATGAAATCGAATCAGCGATTCAATCACTACCAGTCCATAAATCTCCAGGTTGTGATGGCTAGACTAATGAATATTACAAACAATTTGTCAAGATCCTATGTCCACACTTAGCCAATCTCTTCAATGCTGCTGCCTCCACGGGCTCTATACCTAACGAAATGCTACAGTCCACTATAACAACTATTCCTAAAACAGGAAAAAAAAACCCTAAAA